>NC_081411.1:315311004-315911004 GCF_030272615.1 Cryptomeria japonica | reverse complement strand
TGTCCTACGACCCCTTAAGACACCATATGACCCCTAACGACACCATATGGTGTCATAAGGGGTCTTATGGTCTCCATAGGGGTCATATGGTGTCCTACAACCCCTTAGGACAACATATGACCTCTTAAGACACCATATTGGGTCATTATGGGTCCTATGGTGTCCTAAGGGGTCATATTTTGTCCTACAACCCCTTAGGACACCATATGATCCCTTAAGACACCAAATTGTGTCGTTGTGAGTCATATTATGTCCTAATGGGTCATATTGTGTCATATGACCCCTTTAAGAAATCATATGACCCCTTAGGATGCAATATGACCCCTTATGACACCATATTGGATCGCTATGGGTCCTATGGTGTTCTAAGGGGTCATATTGTGTCCTACGACCCCTTAGGACACCATATGACCCATAACGACACAATTTGGTGTCTTAATCTCTCTCTCTCTCCCCCTCTCCCCTAATCTCTCTCTCTCTCTTCTCTCTTCTCTCTCTCTCTCTCTCTCTCTCTCTCTCTCTCTCTCTCTCTCTCTCTCTCTCTCTTCCCCCCTCCCTCTCTCTCTCCCTAATATCATATACTAATTTATTTATAAATTAATATATTAAAATATTATATATTAATAAACATTAGATTAATTATGTGCAAATTTAGTTCGTGAATTTACTTATTAAAATCGGATATCTAATTTGTGTTGTAAAATTTTCAAATTTCAAATTTCGGCTTGGGAATGCTTTGGGATTTGGTTTGGAAGTGAGAAGCCTAGAAAGTCAACTGAAAAAATGTGTTTTTCAGTATTCCTTGATTTTCCAGACTTTACACTAGTGGCTAACGACTTTTTTTTAAGCCAAAATTGATAAAACGAAAAGGGTTTTTTAAGGACGTTCTCAACTTTCCAACAATATAAGGCTTGTCTTATTTTGACTTTAATAAATAATTATTATTTATTTTCTAATTGAATTCTGACAATAGTCCTAATTGATAGACTAATTGAAAAACATTGATAACTTTCAAACGGTATAACATTTTTTGAATCTGAAACATGCATCACATCCTATGTTTCGTCTACTATAGGTAAAAATTTACAAAAATTAAATTTCATAAGGTTTTGACCAAGTTAAGGTGGCTAGACGTAGGAGTTTCTAAATAATTGAAAAGTTGTAGTAAAAAATTCATAAATAATTATTTACTTTATAAAAATTATAAAAAAATATGTGTCACATCCGAACATGAGTCTAATACTTATATAATATATATTATAAAAAAATATTATGATTTGATTGTGATTAGGGTGGTCAGACATACATCTACTTCTTATCTTTTTCCTGAAATTTTAGTACCACTGCTTTGAAATTTGAAATTTTCATCAAATAGGATTTTTTTTTCCAAAAAAAAACTAGTAGCTTAGAAACTATATTCAATTTTATATAGATTTTATTCTTACATATTTTAAAAATAATGTTAACAAATTATTCAAATTTTCATGTCAAGTTGCATAACTCTGATTTTCTAAAATTTCATTGCCACTTAAGGGCTTGTTTTGTCACACCATGATCCTGCACATACCCTTATCAAAATTGATACGACATGACCTTTGGTGCCATAGCCAATTGTTGTCAAGTTGTGGTATCAAGCAATGTTTTGTAGCTCCTAACTAGTACAAGTTTCCTTTTGTCCTTTTTCCAGCTCCAGTGACCATTATGGACTCCTTCTAGATCTCACATCCATTGTCTTGAAAAACAACACTGTATCCATTTTCGCACATTTTTCTAACACTTATTAGATTATGATGCAAACCCTTCACATAGTAAACATTGTCCATGTTATGTTTTCTATCAAAAGTAATTGAACCAATACCAACAATTTGTGATGTCTGGTCATCTCCAAACATAACTGAACCTCCATCATATTTTTCAATTTTTATGAATTTACTTTTATCACCAGTCGTGATTTGAACATCCATTGTCAATCAACCATTCATTCTTATCTCTTATAGCATGAAATGCATTAGCAATAGTCTTAGAGATATCAAACCTAGGAACATCCTTTTCTACCAAAACCAAGCAATCACCATCCTCATAGTCAGATTCATCATCTAAGATACCAGCATCATCCTTATCATAATATGATTTCTTATTGAATTTTCCCTTATTTTCCTTAAATTGTTGTCTGTTTCTCTTTTTTGGACATCTAGTTACAATATGACCAATCTTACTACATCTAAAGTATTAAAGGGTAGCATACCTTTGTATTTTCCAGTGCCTTTCTTCAACTTTCTCACAAAATTTGCTTCTATCTTGTCTGGGCTCCCTTCATCATCTGGAATGTCTCCAAATGCCTTGAATGCAGTTTTTGACTTGTCGTTGTCCTTTCCAAATTTCCTTACTTCGAATACATCAAGGTGCGCCCAAATAGCTACTCTCTGGTGAACTTCTTTGGATCATAAGTTTCTTCAATCGCTGAGATCTTGTCACTGTAGCTTCCCGATAATGTCATCGGTATTTTGTCAATCACATCTTCATCATTCAAGGTTCCTTAGAGTTCTCTAATCTCATTCACTATGGTATCAACCTTCTCAAAATATCTCACAATATCTTCTCCTTCTTCCATCCTCTGGTTTTCGTATCTTCTCTTAGTTGTTAACCTCTTTGTTAGTTTGACTCTCTAATTCCATTCATAGATGTCTTTCATCTTTTGCCAAATCTCATGAGCAGTATTAAAAGAGATAACCTTAGTTAATTTAGTTTTTGAATGTGCACTGAAGATAGCATACCTCACCTTTTCATTTTCTTCATAAGCCTAAATTTCATCTGGAGTGTTAAGACCATCCGTCGATAGAACATAATTAGTCTCCACAACCTTCCAAGTATTATATCCCAAAGAAACCAAATAACCTCTTATCTTCACTTTCTAGAAGCTAAAATCAAATCCTTCAAAGATAGGAATTGATAACTTGTGTACCATCGGATCAGGATCTACCTCAAGAGGTTAAGCTCTATATCAAGGAACCACAGCTCTAATACCAATTGTTGATTATCCGAGCAACTGAGAGTGGGGGTGAATCAATTGATAGTAAAATTTTCTTTTAACCTTAATACATAGATCTAGAGTAATCAAAAAAATTATCAAAAAGTGAAACTGAATTCAAGAAATACATCAGACATAAGAAACATTGGAATTTACATGGAAAACCCAAAAAGGGAAAAACCACGGAGAATGGTGATTCTCAATATATAAACACCGGTTAAGGTGACACCAATTAAGGTAATTTTTATAAATGGTGGCTCATTGCCAAGGTGCTCATTATAGGTTGGCTCACTGCCCTAAAAGGATCACTACCAAGGTGCTCACTGTTGGTGGGCTCACTACCCTAAAAGGCTCACTGCCAATGAAGAAAGAAAGATAAAGAGAATCCACCACAAAGCCACAGTCTTCACTACCAAAACTATTTTTGGTAACAATCCACAACACTATACTCACAAAAAAAATGGATTCTTTCAATCTTGCATCTCTTCAATACAAAAAGCCATATCTCAACTCATCAAATCATATTACGATAAATATTGTCTCTGAAAACCCTAAAATTCTCAATGTCGGTTGAGACAGAGATCTAAAATAAGTCTCCACTAAACATTCTGGTGGTGGGAAGGAATGAAAAGTGGACCATGTTAAGTTCTTTCAAAATTCTGTGATCAAAATAGAAGAGATGGAGATATGATCTGAAAGTTGTATTTTATCTGCTATAGCATGTTTTGAAGATGCACAACACTTATTAATTTTAGTGTGTCCATCCTCCTCAATGTAAGCATGCTATATAAGTGGATGAGGGGTTACGTAGTGAAGAGATATGTCTTCCCACATGGGAAGACACATCTCTTCCCTACGTACCTCTCACCATAGTATATAAACTAGTCACCATTTACTTACTCGATCAGAAGGAGTGCGACTTGTTTGAGAATCGCTTTACCACCCGATACGATGTATATATATCTATATATATCAAAATCATGAAATATTACGACTGATGTTACAAAATTTAACACTCCCTCTTAACTAGGGAGGACACATTTCATGTTAGAGAAAACATCACAATTCATCCATTGATTGTGAAGAGAGGAGATATCACACCATAGTGATATTCAGAGATATGATTCAACAATTAATATCAAGTCTCATGATACTCACCATAATTCATAGTTATCAAGTAAGGTATGTGAACTGGCATCAAGTCACATGATGCCTACCATACTGATAATGATTTCATGGCATGTCCATGAATATTATGTTCATAATATTCACCATGAAGATCTCTATCATAATTATGGTTTATTTAATGATATCAACCAACAGATATCTACCATAATGTCTTAGAGATATATATACCATCATGACATGTCCACAGATATCAAGTCACATGATATCCACCAAGATAGTTAAAATGATAATTGTAAAATCGTCACCTTACAATATCAATTTGAAACAAGCATTCATTATTGAAAATTCGTCACCCTTCAATAATGTTCATAGAAGGCCTATGCAGTCATGGAGTCACACACATGACAAATAAAAGATTTTACACACTAAACATCTTTAAATATATTAGTTTATCAGAATAAATGAGACTCTATCTCAAAATTAAATAACATTTTCAACCATACCAAATTTTTCTCTAAAGTGTTCAATCTTGATCTTGGAGAGAGGCTTGGTAAGAATGTTTGCAATCTGATCACTTGTACCAATATAATTCAGTCAGATCACATTCCTTTCCATCATATCTTGAACATAGTGATAAGGAATCTCAATGTGTTTAGACCTGTCATGAAATACTGGATTCATTGAAAGCTTGATGCAACTCTGATTGTCACAGTAGATGATAGTAGGATTTAAGGGCTGACCAAATAGTCCTGCAAGCAATTTCCGAAGCCATACAGCTTCTCTTGCTCCCATGGAGGCTGTAATGTATTTAGCTTTTGTAGAACTCTAAGCAACTGAATACTGTTTTCTACATATCCATGAGATCATTCATGATCCTAAACTGAAGCAACATCCTGATGTGCTTTTCCTATCAACTATGCTTCCAGCCCAATCAGAATCAGTGAATCCATGTAGGTCAAGGTCTACATGTTTATACTTCAGACCAAAACCAATAGTTCCTCGAAGATATCTCAGAATATGTTTTGCAGCAACAAGATGTATTTCCCTAGGTTCACACATGAACTGACTTAGTGCATTAACAGCATAACATATATTAGGTCTTATGTTTGCCAAATACATCAGAGATCCAATAATCTATCTGTAGAGGGTAGGATCTACAAACTCTAATTCTGCAGCTGCTTCCTTTAGTTTGTGCAGATTTGTCTCCATAGTTGTGGTCATGGATCTACAATCCATCATTCCAAATCTCTTGAGTATATCAATGGTGTATTTTCCTTGATTGAGGATTATACCATCTGCCTGCTACCAAACATCAAATCCAAGGAAGTAGTGAAGAATTCCTAAATCTTTCATATCAAACCCAGAGGCTAATTCTTTCTTACATTGAGAAATACAATTATCCTCTCTTGTGATTAGTAGATCATCAACATAAAGAATAAGAATTAATAATTTACCATTGATTACCTTGTAGTAGAGATTTGGATCTACTTCATTCTTAGAAAACCCTAATTCCAAGAGATAGTGATCAATTCTTTCATACCATGCTCTGGGGGCCTATTTTAGTCCATATAGAGCTTTCTTTAATCTGCAGACATGTGATTCAGCCTTATGAATCACAAAAATTTTAGGTTGCTCCAAATAAACTTCTTCTTCAATCTTACCATTCAAAAAAGCAGTCTTAACATCCATTTGATGGACTTTCCATCCTTTAGATGCTGCAAAACTGCTCGGACAGAAGTGTATCTGGCAACAGGAGCAAATGTCTCTTCATAGTCAATACCTTCTTTCTATGAGAAACCTCTAGCAATAAACCTTGCTTTGTGCTTCTCAATGTTGCCATCTATTGCATGTTTGATTTTGAAGAGCCATTTAGAAGATACCACAGATTTGCCTTTAGGCCTAGGCACAATATCCCAAACATCATTTTTTAGAATTGACTGATACTCTTCTGACATAGCATCCTTCCAAACTTGATGCTTGAGCACATCTCCAACATAGGAAGGTTCCACATCAATGATCTCACTCATCAAGGCAGTATAACTGGAAAATAGGTTAGGTCTCTTACTTTCTCTGAAGGTCCCCTTTGGAGCAGCATAATTTTCAGCTTCTTGAAGCATCTTTTTAGCCCAAAGTGGTCTCTTCCTAGTTTCAGGATAATTTTCTTCTAAAGGTAAGCCTTGAACTTCATGCTCAACATCTTCAGGGGTCTCCCTCTGAATCTCAAGGGTGGAATCCTCATCCAAGCTTGTAGGAGGATCTTGGTGTTCTAATTCATTAGATCTTCTGGACCTCCTGAATGCTATGTCTTCCTCAAAGATGACATCTCTGCTTAGTTCAATTTGTCTTTGACCAGGTATGTATATTTTGTAGGCTTTAGAGGTTTCACTGTACCCAGCAAATACTCCTTTCTTTACAGAAGGTTCTAACTTTGACCTCTTTTCTTTAGGGACATGAATATAGACTGGACACCCAGAGATCCAGAAATGACTTATGTTAGGTTTGTTGCCAGTAAAGCCTTCTTCAGGGGTTTTATTGTCAAAAAGAGAATGAGGACATCTATTTTGAATGTACACAACTGTCCAAGATGCTTCAGCCCAAAATGAGGTTTCTATATTTTGGTCAAACAATATAGCCCTAGCAGCTTCTACTATAGTCCTATTCTTTCTTTCAGCTACCCCATTTTCTTGTGGGTTATAAGGTACAGTTAACTCCCTCTTAATCCCAGCATTTATACAATAATATTTAAACATATCAGAAGTGTATTCCCCCCCATTGTCTATTCTTAAGGCTATGATTTTCTTACCGTCATATTTTCTACAAGAGTTTTGAATCTCTTAAATTTAGAAAGGATTTCTTTAGACTCTTTGTACCTCAGAAAATATATCCAGGTCTTCCTAGAATAATCATCTACAAATATTACATAATATAAAAAATCCCCCTAATGAGGGTACAGACATGGGTCCACATAAATCAGAATGAACTAATTCTAATACATTTTTGGATTTACTATTGCTAGAATTAAAAGACCCTTTAGTATTCTTTCCCAAGGCACACCCTTTGCAAGATCCTTCAAATTTTTGACTTAGCTTGGGTAAGCTGATCACCATATTCTCTACATTAGGTAGGGCATGGAAATGAAGGTGCCCTAATTTTTTGTGCCAAAGTTCATTCAAATCTGGAGTCTCATGAATCAAGGCTAGAGGTGGAGTGGTGCAAAGTCTATAAAGGCTCCCTTGTCTTACTCCAATGGTGCAGGCTTTTCTGATGGTGGAGTTCTTTGGCCAAGCAAGTACCTTTCCTTCCATAAAGGTTAATCTGTAACCCTTATCTTCAAGTCAAAAATTGAGACAAGGTTTCTCTTTATACCAGGTACAAATAGAACTCTAGTCAGCTGTAGGGATATGTCTGACTTTAGGTTGATATTGCAGGTTCCTATTCCCATAACTGGATAATTTGAGTCATCACCAATTGTCACTTCTTCATTTGTCGAGATGCTCCATTGTCAATCACCCATGTGTTGAAACTGGAGGTGACTTGACTAGAGAGGGTTGAGTAGAAGACTAGCTTCTTGGAATTACTCCCTTTCTTAATTTCTGCCATTGAAGCTTGTTGTTTGATCCTGTCTAGACACTTCATTGCATAGTGCCCATATTGGTCACATCTGAAACATTGTACTTTAGAAATGTCTCTCTTCTTCTTTGAAAACCTCTTCCCATTTGAGTTGTTGTCCCTCTTTCTCTTAAAGTTCTTCTTCTTTCCTTTCTTGTGGGAATTAGAGTTTAGAACTTGAATGTCTTCATTACCATTGTTTTATTTTATTCCTCTTGTGACAAGCCAAGATTCCTCTTGAATGCAATCGGTTTTCAATCTACCAAACTTGGGAAATTTAAAATGAGCACTGATTCCTTGAATGAACGATTCCCATGAGGTAGGAAGTCCATTTAAGGCCATCATAGCAAGTTCTTTGTTGTCTACTAGATGTCCAATAGTGGATAGTTGATCGCTAAGCTCAGTGATCCTCAATAAATAGGATGTAATTGTTTCTCCTTTATTTATCTTTACATGGTGTAGTTGATTATTTAGGGTGAAAGCCCTGCTAGTGTTGTTGATTTCATAAATGTCAGTTGGTGCTTTGAACATCTGAAAGGCCATCTCATATTTAGAAATAACTGGTACAATGTGGTCTCTCATTGAATCCACAATTATCTTAAGGGCCTTCTCACTGTCCTTGCTCCACTGAATTTTCTCTGTATCATCAAAGGGTTCAGGAATTTCACTTTTGACATGGGAGTCAATTTTATTTTCTTTCAAAACAAGCATGATCCTGAATTTCCAAGATACAAAATTTGATGCTCCATCTAATCTATCTTCAAACCTAACTCCAGTTGCCATTAGATTTATGGGAATGTGATCTTAGTAAGAGCCTAGTGAAAGTTTATGAGATCATTATAGAATTTTAATATGATCTTCCTTAACTTGGCCTGATACCATGTTAAGTTCTTTCAAAATTTTGTGATCAAAATAGAAGAGATGGAGATATGATCTGAAAGTTGTATTTGATCTACTATAGCGTGTTTTGAAGATGCACAACACTTATTAATTTTGGTGTGTCCATCCTCCTCAATGTAAGCATGCTATATAAGTGGATGAGGGGTTACGTAGTGAAGAGATGTCTTCACACGTGGGAAGACACATCTCTTCCCTATGTACCTCTCACCATGGTATATAAAGTAGTCACCATTTACTTACTTGTTCGGAAGGAGTGTGATGTGTTTGAGAATCGCTTTACCACCCGATAACATGAACGGTGTAAACATATATATATATATATATATCGGAAGCATGAAATAGTACGACTAACATTACAAAATTTAATAGACCATATCACACTATTCCACATCAAACATATCAACAGACTAGATACATTACCAAAGCTATATATATATATATCGGAAGCATGAAATAGTATGACTGACATTACAAAATTTAACTGACCATATCACACTATTCCACATCAAACATATCAACACACTAGATACATTACCAAAGCTAGAACCAAATTACATACGCACATTATAGAACCTCAATATCTGGTCCAAGTCCACGAGCTCTGGACCAATCTAGACCCAAAGATAATATCGAGAAACATCTTCTGAGATACCAAACTCATCTGGTAAAACCGAGAAACCTCCAAATCCACAATAAACCTTTATCAAATACTTCTTCTCATCATACTATATTTGAACCAAAGGAGTTGATATCAATGACAATGCATCCATAGTGTAATGTTAACAATCTCCCCCTTTGTCATTTATGGCAACATCCATCAACAAATACAACAACAACATGACAAATGAAAGATCATCATTATGCACAATCATCACTCTCTCCCCCTTTGACAATAATGAAAAAGGTGGGAAAAAATCCCCTTGAGAAACCCATTCTTGCTCCCCCTTAGAAGAAGCACACTAGCATCAATCCACAAAAGAATATGCATGTTGCTCACTGGACCAAACATCTGAAATGCACATTAGTTCAAATTGGTAAGAGCTAATACCCCTAACATCTATCAGAGATACTCAAAAGTATCTTTGCACAATGCCTTAGTGAATATGTTTGCAATCTGCTCTTTTGTGGGTACATACTTAAGTCTGACCCCATTATCTAGAACTTTTTCCCTCAAGAAGTGATACCTGATAGATATTTGAATTTTTTTGGAATGTTATACCAAATTATTTGAAATATTTATTGCACTAGTATTATCACACATGATTGGAATGGGATCATCAAACTTTACACCAATGTCCTAAAATTTAAGTACAACAAGAATATGTTACAGTATACTCTGCTTTTGTTGTAGATAAAGACACGGAATCTTGTGTCTTACTCAACCAAGAAACTAACCAAGAGAGAAGAAAGAATTCTACTCCACTTGTACTTTTTTTCATCAACCATTTTGGCCCAGTCTACATTTGTGTAAGTTGTGAGGGTAATATATGAGCTCTTGGGATACCACAAACCAAATTCTTTTTTTCCTTAAAGATATCTAAAATTCCTTTTCATTTCCATATCATGTGATTGTTTCGGTTCAAGTGTTGAAACCTTGCTACCAAACACACTGCATGCATGATATCTGATCTAGTAGCAGTCAAATATAACAGTACTTCAGTCATTGATCAGTACTGACTTGCATCTTCCTTAGGGGATTTGTCATCTTTAGTTAACTTGCATCCAGTAGTCATAGGTGTACATACCAATTTGGAATTCTCCAACCTAAACTTCTTCAATAGTTCTTTCACATACTTAGATTGAGAAATAAAAATTCCTTTATTATTCTGATTAACTTGAAATCCAAGGAAGAAGTTTGACTCACCAATCGTGGACATTCCAAATTCTTTTTGCATCTCAATAGCAAATATTTGCACATGTCTTCATTTCCTCGAAAGATCAAATCATCAACATATACTACCACAATTAGATTTTTACCTGAATCTCTCTTGAAGTATAATTTGTTGTCTATCGAACCCTTCTCAAATCCTTGATCAGTTAGATGCTTGTCTAATCTCTTATACCAAGTTGTAGGAGCTCATCTCAATCCATACAAAGCCTTTTTCAATCTGCAAACAATGTTTGGATCATCGTTCAACTTGAATCCTTCTCATTGTTCAATGTAAACCTCTTCTTTCAACTCTCCATTCAGAAATCTTGATTTCACATCCATCTAATAAACTTTGAAATTCTTGAATGCTACAAATGCTAGGAACATCTAGGTTGCCTCCATTCTTGCAACCGGGTCTCAAATTTCATCAAAGTCAATTCCTTCAATCTGAGTGTATCCTTTGCAAACCAACCTTGCCTTATTCCTTACAAACTTTCCATCTTCATCCAACTTGTTTCGAAATACCCATTTAGTTCCTATCACATTCTTGTCTTCTGGTCTGCTGACTAATTCCCATGTCTAGCTTTTCTCAATCTGATCTAGTTCCTCTTTTATTGCCTTCATCCAGTTATGATCATTACAAGCCTCTTCTACTATCTTTGACTCAGTTTCAAATAGAAAACACAGAAAGACCTGTTCTTGTGCTACTTTGCTTCTTGTGATAACACCTTTTCTCTTGTCTCCAATGATTTGTTCTTCTGAGTGATTCTTTCTGACATACCTTGGATTCTTGGATGTAGATGTCAAAGCATCTTGATCATTATTTTTGTAGCATCATAAAATTGTGACCTTGCAATTTTCAACCACATTTGGGTCTTCACATTGGTGAGTCGAATCCCTAAGTCTCACTGGAGACCCAAGACATGCTCACATTTTCTGAAGCTTGCATCTCCTCACACCTTGCACTCTCCTATGCGGCTTCTTGTCCTGCATTAGGGCAGGACAAGGGTGTGGTGCCCCTGTCCCCCCTAGGACAAGGGCGTGGTGCCCCTATCCTTGCCCTATTTTGGTCCCCCTTTGCATTTATCATTAATTGGGCTTTGCATTTGGAAAGCGGGAAAAGTTTCCCTATGTCAACCTATGACGAAAAATCCATCTGGTAACCCTAATTTATGAATATATAAGATACAGTCTTCTCTCCTATTTGCATAAGCAATAATAAGATAGATACATAACATGGAAATTGTGATCCTAAGAGAAATCAAGCATTCAAGAATTGAGAATTCTCAAGTCTCCTTTCAAAGCTAGGTGTTCCATTCAATTCAAGGATTCAACCATTGAAGAGGAGATCTATTGTGACAAACAATTATAAATATCCTTTCAAATAACTCTGTCAACATTTCAATTGCATCCTCTCTTGAGGTGAATTCCATTTCAATCATATACTTTCATTACTTGCAAGTACTTTTCATCATTTGGTTAATTCCAAAACCAGGGTTTGACTTGAAGGAAAACCCCCAATCCCAACAACATTTCCTCTCCTTTATGTGTGTAGGTTGTAGGTGCACATCTGTATTTCCAGATTCGGACTTCATTTTCAGAGGTGAAAAAACCCTTTTTGGCATGCGGATTTTTAGGAGGACCGTGTGCACTTTCAACACGGTCCTGATAACTTTCACTCAAATTTGTAGGGGAGCTTTGTCTCAACATTTTATTGCCAATTCTAGGTGCACAGCTTCATCCCACACTCCTATCTCAAGTTATAGTCATTTCTTTGTCTCTTTTACACTTAGTCTTAGATCGCATAATCCAACCTTTTACATTCTAAAAGAGGGATTACTTTTACTTTCCAAATCCATAGTCATTTCACTTAGCATTCAATCTCTTCCTATTGAGATTGGATCTAGTAAATTCTCCCCCCTCTTTTAAATGTTATGTGCGTGAAAAGGTTAAGGAGAATCTTTTGTGAAACTTTCACTCCTTCTCTTGAGGAGAGAAAAGTTTTCCTCTTGATTTCTTCATCACCCTCTTTCACCACAATTACATTTTGGTGAACCCAACGTCTTACATGCTTGACATTATAAATCATTGTATAATTTTCATTTACAAGTTTAATTTTCCTACAAATTTACAAAACTTAGTCGTCATTTCAATCAAAACACTAGTTTTCAAATATTGGAATTGAACTTGTATCTTGTAAAAAAATTGCTATCTATAGTTTTAGATCTGAAAAATTTATTTGCTTGAAAAAAACAATTTCATCATTGTCTTGTTCAATTTGCAAATTCAAATTTACAAAATTAAGTGGTTAGTTGTCAAAACCCTAATTTTCAAAAATCAACTTGAACTTGTGCAAAAATTAATTTTCAGATTTAGGACTATTTTCAGATTTGTCTTCTTGTTTAAAATTCAAATTTTCAATTTCCCTCCCTTTTCCAAAATTCAAAATTTTAAAATTCAGTGGTTAGGTCCTAAAACCCTAATTTTCAAAATTAATTGAATTTTGTGCAAATTTCAATCAATTTCAGTTTTCTAAACATTATTTAAGGTGGCCTTATCCATTAGGTTTGACCTTTTTCAAATTTGCAATTCAATTTCTTGTCTTTTTCAAAACCCTAATAGGGTCCTATTTTCACATTCAAACCTTAATTTCGCCTATCTAAACTTCGTAGAATCAACCAATTTTTTGGCTTCATCTTTCAAATCGTCATAACTTTCATGCTTGAAAATTTTTGAAAAAGTTGGAAGGACCGTGTGCACTTTCAACACGATCCCTGACTTTTTTCTTGAAATTTTAGGAGACTATTATGACTGTATTTAATTGCTTAAATCCAGAAAATTGGCTGATTTTCTCAAATTTTGCTCTCTCTAAAATCTAAAATACTTCCCAATTTCAATATCACAACTTTCACGAAAAAAAATGAAATTAAGTGGTTAATTATAATCTACCCTGATTTTAAAACTTCAAATTTTGAAAAATTAAAATTTGAAATTAAGTGGTATTCCATGGGCCTTAATTTTTAAAGCTCAATTTCTTAAATTATGTTGGAAATTATGTCATTTCTCCTTTCAACAAAGCTCAAATTGTGTAATCATAATTTTCTTGAATTTTGCATTATTCAATTTTGCAAACTTTGTTCCCAAAATTCCAAATTCAAATTTTCCCTCTAGTGCATGAGTTTTACCACTATTAATCCTACCTACACTATCCTCGTTACACGAATCATTAGAATTAAGGCTTCCCAAAGTTTAATTATCGAGGAGATGGAGCCTAATTTGGGTGACTTTTTCAATGAGGATAATGCTAACTCTTCTCATCCTAATAACATCCCTATCTACCCAATTGATGATTCCAATGATGAAGAAGAAGCTTTGACTAGAATATCTATTGATCAAATTTCAAAATTGGATAATCAATTTGACAACTTTCAACAATGGATGTCCCAAGAATATCCTAATAGTGAAGCTCTTTTTTAATTGAAGGTCTCAAGTGCATGATTCAAAGTGATAAGAATGGAATTGATATATTGTGTGGCATTGCTCATATTGTTGATTCTAATGTCATGCCTATAAAGAGTTGTGTTGAGAACTTAGTTTATTCACAATGTTCTACACCAATCAATCATTCTATTCCTTTGACCACTCTGATGGCTAGTATTCCTACTTTCACTTCAAACATCATGGCTACATCAACTCAAAATGTCATACCTACAACCATTTGTCATGGGGGCAATCTCTCTTCTTCAATAAGCCCTTCATCCTTACCCATGTCTTCAATAAGTATTCCCCTTTCCTCTCACCCAATCAATTTGATGCAAGGGGGAAATTCATTTAATCATTATATTCCCCCTTTTAGTGTCCCATTTTCTACTCAATCATCTCCTATGCCTACCTACCATAGTGTTCCTCCACCTTATTCTCAATCAATGCCTTCTTTCAGAAACATAACACCATCTTCTCAATCAAACATGTCTAACATTAATTCTTCAACTAAAGCAACCGTTAATAATCTTGCTCAAACCATGTCATCATTGCAACAACAAATTGCTTCTATGAGTCAATCCAAGTTTAGTGTGCCCACATTTGACGTTGTGAGCCCACATTCTCTTGATATTGTTAGAGTTGTCCCTCGCAAACATGTTAAAGTCCCTCAATTGGAACTCTATCATGGAAAAGGTGATCCTTTAACACATGTCAAGACATTCCAAACTTTGTGTACTAACTTTTCTTGTGATCAAAGATTGCTTGCAAAATTGTTTAATAGAACATTGAGAGCTGAGGCTTTACAATGGTATTTCTCTTTGCCTTCCTATTCTATTACTTCTTTTCAACAATTAGCAAATGCTTTTATTCAACAATTTCAAAACAACATAGGTCCTAAAATCACTTTGACTAATTTAATGCATTGTAAACAAGGTGTTAAAGAGAAAGTGATTGATTTCATTGGTATATATAAGCATTTGTGTTCTCAAATTTCTTTTCAAGTGCCTGATAATGATATTCAAAGAATTTTCATTTCTAATTTACAAAAAGATATTAGAGACAAACTTCTCCTTTCTGAGTTTACTAACTTTTCACAGTTGTGCACAGCACTTCACAATCATCAACTGACTATGGGTCAACTGGAGCAATCCACTCCTATGGCTCCGAGTGATAAGGGTGACAATGATCAACAACAGTTTGCAAAGTTCAAACCAAGCAAAGATTCATCAAATTCAATGACAACATCAACAACAACAATGTGAATGCTACAACAGGTGTGCCTCATATTTCTAAATTTTTCAAAAGAGAAAGACAATTTACTCCTTTGAATGAATCTTTACATAGAATTATGTCTCAGTTGTTACAAAGAAATGTTATTAAACTTTCTCCCATAAAACCTATTGACCCTTCTAAGGTAGCATCACCCTACTTTGATAATAATTTTTTTTTGTCAATTTCATCATCAACCATGTCATGACACTAAGAAATGTTTTGCATTGAAAAGTAAGATTCAAGATTTGATTTATAATAATACTATATATGTGGTAGGTGTGAATGATAAGGGAAACAAATCAGTAGCCCCTCCTAATCAAAATCTTAAGATTTGTATTGATCCTTTACCTTCTCATACCTCTAATGTGATTGAGATTGAACATACCTCTTTCTCTCCTTCTGATGTGACTACCACAGTTCAAAATTTGGTGAATATAGTTGAGAAACAAAGAAAACCTAAGGATTTGTGTATCACATTTGACCCTAGTGAGACCATTAGAGCACCTGATGGACCTTTATACATAGTTGCAAAGATTCAGGAAATGCCTTGTCGTGGTGTTCTTATTGATCCCTCTTGCATGGTTAATGTCATCACCGAGGAGTATCTTTTCAATTTACATTTGCATAAACCAGTCTATGATGACACTAATGTGGTCATTAAGTTATTTGATGGATTCTCTTGTCCTAGCATTGGTTCTATCACACTTCCTATTGAGGTTCACACTAAAACTATGGATGTCAACTTTGTTATCATTCCTTCCTCTGAGAAATTTCGTGTGAAGTTGGGCTATCCTTGGCTATCTTCCATGAAGGCTATTGCTTCCCCAATCCATAAGTGTTTGAAATTTCCCCATAATGGAGAAATCATAAATGTTAATCATAGCTTATTTTGACCAGTCAAAAGAAGCCCAGGTGTTCCTATTGATTTCTTTTGGCCTGAACAATTTCAATCTCTTCCACCAAGAAACAATGCTCTCTTTCAATCTTATCAAAATTGGAAGAAAGATATGATCCTATCCTTGAGCCAACCTAGAACTCTAACAATTGGCATTCCTATCCTTCTTGAAGATGATGTTCTTCCCTTGACGGATAGAACTAATCTTCCACCTAAGGAAGACTCCCAACCTATTCCAATGGATGAAACTATGCCATCTCCTAAGAAGAATAGCAATATTCCTCGTAAGGTTAGACCTTTACCTCATCCTCATGATGGACCTGGTCTCCTTCCTACACCAAATATTCCTCCTTTATATGGTGCAATTCCACCTCCTTTCTCTTATAGAGAGAAGAGGTCCGCCTCTCCTCTTGTCCAACCTAAACCTCCAACTACCAAAGATGAGAATATTCCTCCTTCAACAAATATTCCTCCTCCTTCTCAACCTTCTGCTAAGACTCAATGGAATTGTTGTGTGAGAGAATGCCAATGAAAGCATCGTGCTCAATCTCGTGAAGTTGTTCCTCAAAACATCCAATCTCCCAACACTCCAACAGTTGACATGATTCCCTTTTCTCCTAAGCAAGATGTTGAACCTGCATCTCCAAATCATAAGTTGCAAAAAACATGTGATGGTTTTACTCCTATTCTTGTTCGCTCTCCTCTTTCCATAAATCTTGATGAAGAAATAGGTGAAAATGTTATTCATGATGGCAATACAACTCCTAATGCTTCTGATAGTGACTATGAATATGTTGATGTGGACAAACATTTATCCGCAAAATTTTCAAAAGCTTTAATCCTAGCTCCTAGAAATAAACAAAGTGACTTAGCACATGAGCATATTCCTTGTTTGGAGCTTGTGATAGCTCCATCCGATGTGCTTGATGTTGCTCCTCTAGCATGTTTCTCGCCTTCCCAAAATAATGATCAAAAAGATCAGGAGGTGGATGACATGCTAGACTATCTACATTAGCACCATAGATCCTCTACCTCTCTCTTTTCTTGCTCTTTTATGATTATTATTCTATGTGTATCCATGATCTTCTATGTTCCCTAGTAATGTCTACTTGAGAATGATGCAAATTATTGAGATCTCTTTTGGTCTCTTTCATGTTGACTCAAAAGACAACTTCTATTCCCTTTCTTCCAAGGTAGTTTCCTTCCTTTGGGGAATGACAATTATTCTATGCACATATATACATATGATATACATGAGCTATCATACAGCATACTGACCTCGAGGAAATCAAAACTACCTCATCTTTTGGGTTTTGTGTTCCCTATCCTTGGGTTTATTCCTTGATTGGGGGGCTAAATCATTGTGATAACGTGCTCTCTCTCTCTTTCTCTAATGGGTGTATCCTACCTTAAATAAATCACTCTCAACAAGGCATGTGCAATCTCTTTAATGTGGGGGCATACACTCCACTCATATATTTCTTCTTGATACTCAAAGTTACTTAGTGAACTTGGTTTTTGCTTTGTAATTTTTGGTATCCTTGCCTTTCATTAATCATGGTCAAGGGAACCTTGCTACTTGCACTCATGGTTCTCTCTCTTGATCTTCCCTTTTGCTTTGTCAATCGATGTCATAAGATCCTTAGTCCACTAGGGGCTTGGTGTATCTTGCCTCCTTGTTGCGGTGAAAGTCTTTCAATCTTGTTTCCTTGTACTTTACTGGTAGTATTGGTGTACGTTTATACTCCAGCTAAAGTGGGGGCTAAATTTAGCATCATAAAATTGTGACCTTGCAATTTTCAACCATATTTGGGTCTTCACATTGGCAAATCGAATCCCTAAGCTTGACTGGAGACCCGAGACATGCTCACACTTTCTGAAGCTTGAATCTCCTCGCACCTTGCACTCTCCTATGTTTCTTCATGTCCTGAATTAGGGAAGGATAGGGGCGTGGCGCCTTTGTGCCCCTAGGATAGGGACGTGGTGCCCCTGTCCTTGCCCTATTTTGGGCCCCCTCTGCATTTATCCTTCATTGCACTTTGCATTTGGAAAGCGGGATAAGTTTCCCTATGTCGGCCTATGATGAAAAAACCGTCAATTAACCCTAATTAACGAATATATAAGATGCATTATTTTCTTCTATTTGCATAAGTGATAATAAGATAGATACATGACATGGACATTGTGATACTAAGAGAAATCAAGCATTCAAGCATTGAGCATTCTCAAGTCTCCTTTCAAGTCTAGGAGTTGTATTCAAGTCAAGGATTCAACCATTGAAGAGGAGATCTCTTGTGACATACAATTCTAAATATCCTTTCAAACAACTCTTTCATCATTTCAATTGCATCCTCTCTTGAGGTGAATTCCATTTCAATCATTTACTTTAATTACTTGCAAGTAATTTTGATCATTTGGCTAATTCCAAAACTAGGGTTTGACCTGAAGACAAACCCCCAATCCCAACAACATTTCCTCTCTTTTATGTGTGTAGGCTATAGGTGTGCAGCTGTATTTGCAGATACGGACTTCATTTTTAGAGGCGGAAAAACCCTTTTCGACATGCAAATTTTTCGGAGGACCGTGTACACTTTCAACACGGTCCTGACAACTTTCACTCAAATTTTCAAGGGACCTTCATCTTGACATTTTACTACCAATTCCAGGTGCACAACTTCATCCTGCATTCCTATCTCAAGTTATAGTCATTTCTTTGTCTCTTTTACACTTAGTCTTAAATCGCATATTCCAACCTTTTACATTATAAAAGAGGGGTTACTTTTACTTTCCAAATCCACTGTCAATTCACTTAGCATTCAATCTCTTCCTATTGATATTGGATCTAGTAAATAATCCCCCTTCTTTTAAATGTAATGTGCATGAAAAGGTTAAGGAGAATCTTTTCTGAAACTTCACTCCTTCTCTTGAGGAGAGAAAAGATTTCCTCTTGATTACTTCATCACCCTCTTTCACCACCATTACACTTTTCTTCACTCTTTCTTTCTTCTTTCATTTCCTTTTCTTCGGACTCTTCTGATTCATATCTTGTTGTTGTCTCTGAATCCTTTTAAGTGTTCTCATCAACTTTTACACTTGCATTTTCAATAATCTTATTCAATCTTTTGTTGAAACAATGATATGCTTTTCTCTTGGTTGAATAACCCAAGAATATGCCTTCATCTGCTCTACTATCAAACTTTCCAAAATTATCCTCATCTCTCTAGATATAGCACTTGCTTCCAAAAAATTTGAAATATTTCATTGTCGAAGTTATGCCACACCAAATTTCATAAGACATCTTACCATACTTCCTCTCATACAGGATTCTACTAAGTGTGTATGTTGCTATATGAAATGCTTCTTTCCAATAAACTTTCGGTAACTCTGCTCCTTTTATCATGGTTCTAGCTGCTTATTGTATGGTTTGGTTCATTCTTTCAACTATATTGTTCTGCTGAGGTGTTCGGGGAGCAGATAATTGTCTTTTGATGCCATTCTTCTCAAAGAAGCCATTGAACTCATTTGATATGAATTCTCCTCCTCTATCAAACCTTAAACACTTGATTTTCCTATCAACTTTATTTTTAAGTTTTGCTTTGAATATCTTGAACTTTTAGATAATGCTTCAGATTTCTCTCTTAGAATTGCAACCCAAGTCATTATAGAATAATAATCAATTAGTAACATGAAATATTTTTCAACTTGTAGGCTCCTTGTTCGGGTTAGACCACAAAGATCTGTGTGAACCAGATCAAGTAATCTGGTGGATGAGTGCTCCTTTCCTTTGAATGTGCATCTAATCTTCTTTCCTATTTGGCATTCCCTACAAATGGTGTTCTCTTTTTTAGTCAATATGGGCAAGTCTCTTACTATGCTCCTTGAACTAATTTGTACCAAGTTATCAAAATTGATATGACACATCCTCTAGTGCCATAGCCAGTTGTCATCAAGTTGTGATATCAAGAAATGTTTTGTATCTCCTAACTAGTACTTGTTTCCATTTGTCCTTCTTCTATCTGCAATGACCATTCTGGACTCCTTCTAGATCTCACATCCATTGTCCTGAAAAACAACATTGCATCTATTTTCGCACATTTGTCCAACACTTATGAGATTATGATGCAAACCCTTCACATAGTAAACATTGTCAGTGTTATGTTTTCCATCAAACATAATTGAACCAATACCAACAATTTGTGATGATTGGTCATCTCCAAACCTAACTGAGTCTCCATCATATTTTTCAAGTTTTATGAATTTACTTTTATCATCAGACATATGATTTGAACATCCACTATCAATCAACCATTCATTCTTATCTCTTCTAGCATGAAATGCATTAGCAACAGTCTTAGAGGTATCAAATTTAGGAACATCCTTTTCTACCAAAAACAAGCAATCGCCATCCTCATAGTTTGATTCGTCATCTAAGATATCAGCATCATCCTTAACATAATATGCCTTCTTATTGAATTTTCCCTCGCTTTCCTTAAATTTTTTTCTATTTCCCTTTTTCGGACATCTAGTTGCAATATGACCAATCTTACCACATCTAAAACATTAAAGGGTAACATACCTTTGTATTTGTATGTACCTTTCTTCAACTTTCTCACAAAGTTTTCTTTTATCTTATTTGGGATCTCTTCATCATCTCGACTATCTACAAATTCCTTGAATCTAGTTTCTGACTTGTCTTTGTCCTTTCCAAATTTCCTTACTTGGAAAGCACTCAAGGTGCACCCAAACAACTAGTCTCTAGTGAATTTCTTTGGATCATAAGTTTCTTCAATCGTTGATATCTTGTCACTGTAGCAGTATTCAAAGAGATAACCTTAGTTAATTTAGTTTTTGATAATACATGGAAGATAGCATACCTCGCCTTTTCATTTTCTTCATAAGCTTGAAGATATTATTCTTTTCTTCACTCTTGCTTTCTTCTTTGCTTTCCTTTTCTCCGGACTCGTCTGATTCATATCCTATTGTTGTCTGTGAATCCTTTTAAGTGTTCTCATCAACTTTTACACTTGCACTTTCAATAATCTTATTCAATCTTTTGTTGAAACAATGATATGCTTTGCACTTGGTTGAATAACCCAAGAATATGCCTTCATCTACTCTACTGTCAAAATTTCCAAGATTATCCTCATCTCTCCAGATATAGCACTTGCTTCCAAAAAATTTTAAATATTTCACTATCGGAGTTCTGCCATACCAAAGTTCATAAGATGTCTTACCATACTTCCTCCGATAAAGAATTATATTAAGTGTGTATGTTGTTATATGAATTACTTATTTCCAATACACTTTAAGTAATTTCGTTCCTTTTATCATGGTTCTAGCTGGTTCTTGTATGATCTGGTTCATTCCTTCAACTACATCATTTTGCTGAGGTGTCCAGGGAGTAGATAACTATCTTTTGATACCATGCTTCTCAGAGAAGCCATTGAACTCATTTGAGATGAATTCTCCTCCTCTATCAGACCTTAAACACTTGATTTTCCTATCAACTTCATTTTGACTTTTGCTTTGAATATCTTGAACTTTTAGATAATGCTTCAGATTTCTCTCTTAGAAATGCAACCCAAGTCATTATAGAATAATCATCAATTAGTAACATGAAATACCTCTCAACTTGCAGGCTCCTTGTTTCAGTCAAACCACAAAGATTTGTGTGAACCAGATCTAGTGATCTGGTGAACAAGTACTCATTTCCTTTGAATGTGCATCTAGTCTACTTTCCTATTTGACATTCCCTACAAATGTTGTTCTCATGTTTAGTCAATATGGACAAGTCTCTTACTGCACTCCTTGAACTAATTTGTACCAAGTTATCAAAATTGATATGTCGCATCCTTTGGTGCCATAGCCAGTTGTCATCAAGTTGTGATATCAAGCAATATTTTGTAGCTACTAACTAGTACTTGTTTCCATTTGTCCTTCTTCCAGCTACAATGACCATTCTAGACTCCTTTTGGATCTGACATCCATTGTCCTGAAAAACAACATTGTATCCATTTTCACACATTTGTCCAACACTTATGAGTTTATGATGCAAACCCTTCACATAGTAAATATTGTCAGTGCTATATTTTCCATCAAAAGTAATTGAACCAATACCAACAATTTGTGATGTTTGCTCATCTCCAAACTTGACTAAACCTCCATCATATTTTTCAAGTTTTATGAATTTACTTTTGTATTCAAAGAATGTTGCACCTGCAAAAGAGACACAAACAACACAAGTACACCAATGGGACATTGCATCAGAGATTAAACTTAACAAAGGATGTTAGTTAATCTAAACCTCTCAGAATTGTCTCATTGTCCTCTATCTCCAAGGATCTTCAAGATTCAAGGTGGTCCTCACTTGGAAGAGCACTTGATCTTTAAGATGAAAACTTAAAGAATGAGATTTGAATGATGAACTAGAATCTGAATGGATGCAACTAAGATCCTAGTTGATTAGATGATCAAAACTATTGATATGAAGATGATATGCAAAATGGAGGTGTGTTTTGAAATTGAAGGTTTAAATGATCTAATTAAGCTAAGATGAAGATGAAAATGCTATTGAAATGATATGCAATTAAGCTAAATGATCAACCTAACACATGATATAATCTAAACATGATGCAATTAGGATGGCTTAAATGCTTGAGAGAGGCACAATGAGAGCTCCTTGATAACTTGCAAAAACAACTATAGTAAGGATGCATAAAGTGGATATTGGATCAATAATAATGGACAATAAGCCATTCAATATGAGACAAGGGCTCATTTTATAGAGTTGAAGGCTTAGAAATGGATGGCCAAGATTGATTACTAATCAATGGTCAAGATTGAAGGAGGATTGTGGTCCCAATTTGGAAGGCTTAGCCTTGTGACAAATGTCACAAGAGGAAGTGGGTGAGGATCAATGCGGTCCCACATGTGTGGTCCTAGATTTGCAAGCTTAGATTTGTGACAAGTGTCACAAGGGAGAGAGGGTGTAAAAGTCAATATGGTCCCACATGTGTGGTCCCACCTTGGGAAAGGGGGATATGTGCTCACACATGTGTGAGCAACCTTGGGAAGCCCAAGTGGATTAATTAGGATAATGAGAGGATTAGATAGGTTCTAGAAGGACATTAGCATGCTAATGAGAAATACAGGAGAATGCAAGTGGAGGAAAATAGGCATTTTTAGATAAAATAAAAGATTTATTTAGGCCAAAGGGGTGCAACTTGCATTTGTAGGATTTTGCAAGTGGGGGGGGTGGGGGGTGTATTTACAAATAAATAATGATTTATTTAAATACAAAGGGATTTTTAGTCAAATGTAAATTCAATTAAAAGGGAAAAGGCTATTAATTAAATAAGATTTAAACAATTAATTGGGTAAAGGGTAATTAATTAAACCTTTAATTTGATTAATAGATCAATTAGAAGAATAGGGATATTAATTAAATATTAATCTAATTAATAGGCAATTAAATGATTATTAAATGAATAAAATCCATTTAATTAGTTGTGCAAGTTTTAGGTGTCTACATTTTGCCCCTCTTTGAAGTGACGTGTGACCACATGTTGATTCGAAAAAAAATGTTCGACATGTCCCCAAAATTCTCGATATGATGTTGTCATCAAAATTGTCAATATGAAACCTTCGATATGAAAAATTGGTTTGATATGAAAAGTCAATATGAAATTGGTGTCGACGTGAGACTGATATGAAATTGATGTCGATATGCCCACTCAGAAGATAAATTGAGAAAAATTACAATTTATGAGGCAAGATCACGATGCAGGACAATTTTGGAATTTTTGGATGATGTAAATTTTTATTTTTATTTTTTGAATTTTTTGATATTTATCTACCGATAAATGTTATTGAAAAGAATAGATTAAAATGATGAAGAGACTAGGTGGGCATAGCGTGTACATGCCCCACACGTCCATCGATATATGGTTCAAATTCGATATAGGTCTAGCTGGTATGGATCTTGATTGTTGACATGAGTGAAGTGTTGA
The DNA here is from genome assembly GCF_030272615.1 of Cryptomeria japonica. NCBI lineage: Eukaryota > Viridiplantae > Streptophyta > Pinopsida > Cupressales > Cupressaceae > Cryptomeria > Cryptomeria japonica. The sequence continues at coordinate 315,886,810 of NC_081411.1, read as the reverse complement.
TATGGTTCAATAGTCGATATGAGTCAAATTGATTCTCGATATTGGTTAAATTGGTCGATATGGGTCAAACGTTGTCAAAATGAGTCAAACTAATTCGATATGGGTCAAACATTGTCTATATAAGTCAAATATTGTCTATATGAGTGAAACTTATCGATATGGGTCAAACTTGTCAATATGGGTCAAATTTGTCGATATGGGTCATATTTGTCGATATGGGTCAAAATTTGTCGATATGAGTCAAACTTGTTGATATGGGTCAAAGTTATTATTGATAGTATGCTAGATATGCATCCTGGATTGATTGATTCAACTGATTGTGATATGATACTTGATTTTGATATGATTCTTTGATGTCGATATGAGACTTGATTTCAATATGAGACTTTGATTTTGATATGATACTTTTAATTTTGACATGAGACTTTGATTTTGATATGAGACTTGATTTTGATATGATTCTTGATTTCGATATGATTCTTGATTTTGATATGATTCTTTGATGTCGATATGATTTCATATCCAAGGACTTTGGACATTTATTGGTTCATGGATGATTCATTCTGACTTGCATCTTTGATTTTCCTTGGATCAGCATGGGTCACACATGTGCATGATGATATGATACTAGATATGCCTCTACATGTTATGGATGTCTTTATTTTGATGAGCTATATGATTTGCATGATCGATATGACTTTTTTTGTGATAATGCAGATGATTGCCTATGTGATGAATGTAGGCATTTTATTGTGCTGCTAAATGCAATGCATGAATGTACATGGATGAATGTGTTTAACATATTTTTGCTCTTTTTGTATGTTTTTGATGTCATATGGTAATGTTCATGTATGTGAATGTACTTGGATATGAGATGATAATGATTATGCATCTAATGCAATTTTTATTAGGAATGATAATGATATGAGACTATGTGAGATATATCTTTAAAATAATAATGATGTGAAAATGCAACTAATGCAATGCTTAATATGGTAATACAACTAATGCACTCGTAAAATAATATGAAAATATACGTGTAACTAAATGTGATTGGAACATGATATGAAATGATCTATGGAAATGTAATGATAATGCACCTACTTGCTGATTAAAATGATAATGCTAATGCACCTAAATGATAATGAAAAATGTAAATGCACCTAAATGATAATGCAATCTAAATGCCATCTTAACCGGATATGATAATGATAATGCAATCTAAATGCAAGCTGAATATGATATATGCATTCTCGTTCTCAATGTTGTTATCTATTTTTGATCAAATTGCCAGTGCTTCCCTATTTTTTTCATCATCAAGTCATGATTTTTTTAAAGTTGATACATGGCATGGTATAATTGAACCATAATGACCTCAATATAACTTACGTGGATTTTTATATTGCAAGACGACACAAGTGTCAAGGTATAATTGAACCAAGATGACCTGAGTCTTGTTTGCATAAAACTGAAAAGAGTTAACCTTTGTCCTATACAAATCCAAAATGTCTTCAGTGATTTGTTTCTTGGTCACATCGTAAGACAAATTTGTATAGTAGAAGGTTTTACTCCCAAATAGTAGACAAAGAAAACTTCACATTCCTTCCTTGCTTCTCTAGTCTTTGAGGCATCCTTGAGTTGCTTAGGAGATATGATAAGAAAAAATCAACAACCATAATTGAGTATGCATGCTATCTAAAATTAATTCTTGTTGAATAAAACATCTTGCAAATAGATCTTTTGTACAGTTGAAATAAATTCAAGTCCTTGATGTCTACCCTTGATGGTTGCACTCTCAATGTTGCCATGTTCACTGTTGGTTTCTCTGATCCTTGTTGTCTAGCTACGTGTTTGGTCTGATGTCTAAAACCCTCAAGGAAAAATGACCCTAGTGAGGTCCAGATTTTGCCCCTTGTTGTCGATAGTACTTTGATATGGACATGTACACTGATCACCAAGCCATGGTGGGATATGAGTCAGATAACTGATTCAGATAATCAAGGATAGTGACTATGCTAAGTATGTTTGGGATAATGTTGCATGCAGAAGTGTTCTATGATGGATATTGGTTTAGATCAGATGGATCCAAAGATATGATACAAGTACCAATTGATATAGGCAATGCTCTATCACAAATAGCGCATGTTGCCAAGTTTTCAGCACTTGTTTTTTATTGTACTTTTATTTGTTTTTCATTTTTTAATATTTTTCTTGATTTTTTTATTTTTTTGTGTCACGGGGTGCCTGTTTACCAAGTTTTCACCCTAGTGACGATTTTTTGATACTTTTTTATTTGTTTTTTGCTTTTTTGCTTGATCTATGCATTGGACGACTCAAGTGTAGAATTTATTCAGATGGATGCTATTGGTTGGCTCATCAAGCACGTCCCCTTTTCAAGTTGATAATTGATATGCTCCTAATCCATAAACTAATATGATGACAAAGGGTCCCAACCAGTTGGGTTTAAATTTCCCCTTCTTTTCGCGATCTTGTTGATTCCAAGGATTTTCATTTAGGACTAGGTCACCAACTTTGAATGCCCTTGGTATAACCTTGTGATTGTAGCTTCAGCACATTTGTTGTTGATATGCCTTGAGATGATCAAAGGCACGTTGTCAACATTCATCTAGTAGCTCTAGCTCTTGCAGTCTGTTGACTCGATATTCCTCATCTGGAATGAGGCCTTTTAATGACACCTGGAGTGATGGAATCTCTACCTCAATAGGTAGGATAGCTTTTGATCCATACACCAATGAGTATGTTGTATCTCTTTTAGGTGTGTGGATACTCATTCTGTATGCCCAAAGTGCAGGATTAAGTTGGACATGTCAATCTTTACCAGCATCATTCACTATCTTCTTGAGTATTTTTATAATTGTTTTGTTTGAGGGGCCTCTTCTTGGCCATTCCCTTGTGGGTAATAAGGTGTTGAAAAGTGACGCAAGATATGGAATCACTCACAAAGCTCTTGTACATCTTGATTTTTGAAAGGTCATCCATTATCTATGATAATGGAAGTAGGGATGTCATACAGACAAATGAGGTAATTCAAGATGAAGGAAGATATATGTTTGTCGGTAACTGTAGTCAATGGAACTGCTTGAATCCACTTGGTGAAGTACTCAGTGGATGTGATGATGAACTTGTGTCCATTTGATGAGGAAGAATGAATCTTTCCCACTAGGTCGAGTCCCCATTCTTAGAAAGGCCATGATGTAATGAATGGGGTCAACTCTTGTGCCGATGCATGTATGAGGTTACCATGAATTTGGCACTTAGGGCATTTCCTAGCAAACTGATAGGAATTTTTCTCTGTTGTCGGCCAATAATATCCCATCCTTAGAATTTTCTTGGTAAGAGTAGGACCACTTGAATGTGTGCCACAAATACCTCCATGAAGCTCATATAAGGCGAACTCAGATTCATTATGATCAAGGCATTTAAGAAGAGTACCATCAAGACCTCAGCAATAAAGTGTATTAGTGGTTAAGGTATAGTGGGTTGTTTGTCATATAAAGCTTCATTTTTGGTTATGAGATAGGTCTAGTGGGAGGGTATTATCTTTGAGGTAGGCATAGATCTTCCCTTATAGGGAGGAATCAGAACCGTTTAGGGCACAAATGACTTGCGATTCTGAATTGTCATAGGCCATGGAAAACAATTGCTCCACCAGGGATTCATAATTATTTTGTCTATCTGGAATTTGCAGGAGTGAGACAATAGTGGCCATTGCATCAGTAACTCTATTGTCTATCCTTGGAATCTGCTCAAATGTGATGTGTACAAAGTATTTCTTAAAATCATCCACCATGCATTTGTAAGGCATCAGCTTATCATCTTTCATTTGATAGTCATCATTGATATGATTGATAACTAATTGAGAGTCCCCATAGACTCTCAATTCTATGATTTTCCACTCCACGGCTACTTTGATACCTATCACTAGAGCTTCATACTCAGCAATATTATTGGTGCATGGGAACATCAACCTATAGGATCTCAGAATTGTGTGTCCTTCTAGAGTGACAAACAAGATGTCTTCACCTGATCCATGTTGTGTATAGGATCCATCAAATTATAGGATCCATTGCTTTAGTGTAATAGTGAGGACATCGGTATCTAGAAATTCCACTTATAGTGTGTGTTTGTTTGGAAAGGGTGCTTCGTCCAATTGATCTGCTATTGCTTGTCCTTTGATAGTCCTTCATTTTGTGTATTGAATGTTGAACTCGCTTGTGATCATGACCCCTTTTGCTAACCTCCCTATGAGAGCGGCTCTGCTAAGTAAGTATTTTAGTGGGTCAAGTTTTGCCACTAGCTTGATAGTATGAGCTAACATATAGTGTTGCAGCTTTTGGGAAGCAAACACTACAGCTAAGCAAGCATTTTTGATGAAAATGTAATTGAGTTCATAGTCATTTGGGGTCCTGCTAATGTAATAAATGGCTCTTTCCTTTCCTGTTGAGTCCTCTTGTGCTAGTAATTCCCTCAGTGATACTTTCGTTGCTGATATGTAAAGAATGAGTGGATTTCCTGGTATTGGTGGTACTAAAACAAGTAGATTCATGAGATATTGCTTGACCTAGTGGAATGATTTTGCACACTTGTCCTCCCATCTGAAAGGTACATTTTTATGAAGTAGATGATTGAATGGGAGACATTTGTCTTCTATTTGAGCAATGAATCTTCTAATAGATTGTAGCCTGCCTTGAAGAGATCATAGCTGACTAATGTTCCTTGGAGGTGGCATTTCCATGATTGCCTGAACCTTTGTGGGGTTCACTTTGATGCCTTTTTCCAATACAATGTAGCCCAAGAGTTTTCTGGATGTGACCCCGAAAATAAAATATTTAGGGTTTAATCTAACATTGAATTGCTCTAGTCTCTGAAAGATTTTATCAAGAATATCCAAGTGTTCTGCTCTTATGAATGATTTGGCTAGCAATTCATCTACATAATCCTCTATAAAAGTATGCTTCATGTCATGGAATATTGTTGTCATTTCTCTTTGATAGCTTGCACCAGCATTTTTCAAACCAAAAGGCATGACGTTCCAGTAGTATGTACCCCATGGACATCTGAATATCATTTTATCCTTTACCTATGGAGCTATCTTGATTTGATTGTATCCTGAAAAACCATCCATGAGTGATAGCATCGCGTGCCCTGCCATGAGATCCACAATTGTATCGATGCTCAGTAGAGGAAAATCATCTTTTGGACAGGCCTTGTTGAGGTCCCTGAAGTCTGTACAAATTTTGATGCTTTTAACTAGTTTAGATACTATCAAAATGTTAGAGATCCATTTGGCATAGTCTATTGGTCAAATGAAACTGACATCTAGTAACTTCTTCAGCTCTACTTTAACCAATATGGCGACATGTGGGTTCATCTTTCTCAGTTTTTGTTTGAAAGGTTTAGCTCTAGGAGTGATTAACAAGTGATGCATGATGAGATCCGGATCTACACCTAGCATATATGCATAAGACCAAGCAAATTTGGCTTGATTCTCCTTGAAGAATTTGACAAAGTTTGGTTTTTCTTGTTCCATTAATGAATGTCAGATGTATGGTTCTTGTTGTTGCTTCAGTATCGATATTTATTGATTGAGTGGATTCAATCAAGATTGGTGATCTTTTTTGATAATATTTAGGAAGAGTGTCAAGTCTCTCATCTTCAAGCACCTCAAAGAGGTTTTCACCATTAGATACGTCCTTTGTTTTTACTTTTTTGTGATCTAATATTGTAATTAGATGGTCTTCACCATTAGATCAATTTTTTATTTTGTTCATTTTGCGACTTAGAGACTCGGCACTTTCCTGGTTGTAGACATCATTATGGGGTTCACTGGTGGAGCATGTTTCTAGGTTAACTGAGCAAAGGTATTGGATAATGGAATCATCATTTTGGAAGGTTGGTATCTCAATGTGTTCAGATGGTTCCCAGTGTATGAGTTCAGGATGGATTAATGGTAAGGGATCATTCGGTGGGTTAAGGTCTACAACCGTGAGGGTCATGATAGAGATATTGTAATAGTTGTCAATATCATGGGTGAGGTCTATAACAGTCTCAAGGTTTGCGATGGTACTCTCATCAATATTGCCTCTTTCGTATTGTTGTTGCTCATTCTCACTAGCCTCATAGATATGTTGTGGCCCAAATTCAAATGATCTAGGTCTCGAACCTTGTCCCTCATAAGGTATGGGTGTGTATGTGTTTATTGTATCCACTCTAATATCCTCAGTGACATCAAAATATGTCTCCCACTCCTACTCATTGGATTTTATTTCAGAATCATTGTCTAAGGTTACCCTACTGAATCTAACAGGGATGTTATATGGCAGGAAAAGCTCACTGATAATCAATACAAGTTTGGTAGCTTGTTCTAATTCAAGGTATGTGCTTTCTTATACTCTTTATATTTTCCCATAAACAGTTTCCCTCCTTTGAGTGGCAAGCTCTTAATGTCGTGGCTCAGATTCAGCTTGATCGGGTGCTTGTAAATGATGTACTTGTTTATAAGAGGCCTCCTCTCTTTGGATAGCGAGTTCTTCTTGTCACTTCTCATTTTCATCATACTCTTGTTCTTTTCTTGTCTTTTTAGCGGCTTGGTGTAGAACCTCTTGCCAAGATTCCTCGTTATGTGTTACCTTTTCTCTCCATCGGGGTTTTTGATGGTGATCTTTCTTTTGTATAGGTTGAATATGTTGACCGTACCCGTCTTGATTTTTCTTTTGCAAGTTGTGAATGGGGTTGTATGGGTTTTATGATGCCTTCTTTAAGCTTGCCAATAGGTCATTTTCCTTTGTATCACATTCATTGCATGATTCTGAACCCATTTCCATACTGTTCTATAGGAATGACCACTTCCAGGGCAGTGGCTCTTATTTCTTCCTCATCCTTGCATAGCCAGTTGAGGATGTCCTTGTCTTCTGACTCTTCTACAAGTGTATCAATTTGGATAAATTTTCCATCAAAATTTTTCATGGGTTGTGTTGCTTGGTGTCTTGATGTCGATGGTTGTCCATGAGACCTTGGAGAAGTTGGCAATTTTGATAGACATAGAGGTTCAAAAGAGTACTCCCCTATGCATTGGTCCTTTATCTTCATCTTTTCTCAAATTCTATGGACAAAGACTTGAGTTTTTCTTGATTATTGGATGATGAGGAAGCTTTGGCCTCCCTTTTGTGCGGTATCAAAACATTTTGAGTTGCCCCCATAGTGTTGCAATACTGAAAGGGGTTGGTCTTTGCTAATATCAAGATCTCTTGTTCATTGTAAGGGAACTTGAGACATTGATGATACATGGAAGGTACCTCTTGCATTTCATGGATCCAAGGACAACCCAAGAATATGTACCTATGTGTCAAGTCTATGTCTAAGACTTGGCACATTGTGTCTTTTTGCACAGGTCCTACCTGAATGGGTAGTATCATTGTTCCTTCGGATGACCTTTCTTCATCATCATAGGCTTTGATAGTGATCTTCTTTTTAGGATCAATATCTTTCTCGAAGAAGCCCAATGCACAGATAAGCTTTAAGGTACATATATTTAGGCCATCTCCTCCATCTATTAGTACTCTTTTCACCCGATGTTTTTAGACTAGGACTTCGATATGGAGCGGGGTGTTATGTGGATGACTCAAAGAGATGTCATCATGTTCTGAAAAGGATATGTTATGTGGCACCATCATATGTGCCACCATGGCTTGGAACCAATTGATATCTAGATTGTTTGAAACTATTGTTTCTACAAGACCTTGCTCCAAGATATCCTTATGCTTTGGTGAAAGTTTGAGTAACTCTAGTATTGATATCTAAGCAAGTGTCCTTTGTAGTTGGTTGACCAAGTTATATTGAGTTTTAGGGAGAGTTGTTGCTTTAGATGTTCTCCCCTTCAAGACATATTTTTGAGCCCTTGTTGCCACATTTACCGGCACATGTTCTTGTTTATCTTTGATCTTTATGACCTTCACTTGATTGTCATATGTCAATATGTGATTTATGATGTTGTTATATATATGATTGATGCAGGCTCCTTTGTTGTTGTTTGATGTTGATGCTCCTCCCTTATCATAATTAGGAAGAGGATTTTTGAAAGCCTCATGATCACCATTAGTTTTATGACCATCGACCATTATGTCTCCCATGTCCAACATATCTTGAACTAGGTTTTTCAATCTCATGCAATCATTTGTTATATTCCCCTTGTTTCAATGATAATCGCAATAGTGCGAGTCATTCCACCATGGTGCTTTGACTTGGGGTTCAAAGTTTCTTATGACTAGAAATGTGATGATCTTGTTGGCCAATAGTTTGCGAAATGTAGATTCCAGGGTTTGTCCCAATGGTGTATAGGTTCTTTGGTACGGGGAAGGGGGAGTTTTAGTGTTACCCCCTTGATTATTGGTGTTCCCTTGGTTGTTGTTGTTGTTCCCTTGGTAATTATTGTGTTCTTTATTGTTGTTGTTGTTCCCTTGGTTGGTATTACATTGATAATTGTTAGTGCCTTGATTGACACTTCTTTGATTATTTTTGGATGATGTGTTCCCTGGCAAAGTCAACACTCATTGTTTAGACTTTAAGTTGTTGGCATCAACTACACCATCATTAACAACATTTTTCTTTCTAGTCCAAAACTTGGACTTGTCCGAGTTGTGTTTTTTATATTGATTGCTATAGGTGTGGTTGTTGTTCGAACTAACAACTTCCTAAGAGAATTTTAAGGTCCCCTTTTTTATCAAGGCTTCCTCTACTTGGATAACATTCTCTATTAATTTTTGGAAAGTAGGTAGACATTGTAGTTTGAGTTGATAACTCATTTCATCATTTAAATTGTCTATGAAGATTTCCATCTTTTCCTTTTCAGGTACATCATGGGGGTACCTTGAGACCATGTGCCTCCATCATTGTAAGAACACCATGAATGTTTCATTATTCTTTTGTTTTGTATTGCATATGTCAAGCATGGTGACCTCATGTTGGATATTGTAGGAGTATTATGTAATGAATTTATTTACCAATTCATCAAATGATCTGATGGGAGGTGTGAGTTTTGACAACCACTCCATTGTTTTCCCTCACAAAATTCTTGGAAATAGCCTCATCATGCATGTATCATTATGGGAAAACTCCAAGCTCATTGTGCGGAATTCCCTGACATGATCACGGGGATCACTTTTGCCATTATATTTGTCATACTTTGGTATATCTGAATTTGGTGGGAAAGGGATCATGTTTAGCCTCCTATCAAAAGGATAAGGAAAAATCTCCTCCAAGGAGTACCTTATCGTGGACCCTTGTTGCATATCTTGAATTTGTCATTGAAGTGCTTGAATTTGTCGTGTGATGTTAGCTACGGGAACATTTTCTCTTTGATGATGTACATCCCCTTGTTCACTAATGTTATCATAGTCTTGGTCGCGGGTGTTTTCTTGTTCATGGGTTTCATCTCCTCTCAAGTGTTCTTGATTTTGAGTGTTGAATGTGTAGGCCCCTGGCCTTGTTCTTCGGATTCTTTCATTCCTTGAATTTTCTATGTCAAAATCCTCAGGAATCTTGACTCCTTTGCTATTTAGCATAAGGAGGTATTTTTGTTTATCAGATTCTATTAATCTTTGCATGAGTTTTTGGAAGGTAGCACTTTGTTGACATTGTTGAATGAGATCATTAGTGATCTCTTCTTCTCCCATATGTGTGTATTCAAAGAAAGGATTGAACTCCCTATGACTCATGCTTGCTTCTGTTTGTGAGTTTGATTCTTTGCCTTTTCGAGATCAAGTTTTAATGAGCATTTAATATACCTCTACAATGGTGAATTCCTCTTCTCCTAATGGGGCTCTTGGTGGAGTTGGTGGCTCAAGCCGAGCTTTGTTGTAAGTGATGCAAATTCTTTGAAATAAGATGAGATTTATCTTTCCCCCTTTGTTAAGGCATTGATTGAATGTTGCTTTCTGGGTGTAAGCCCTACTTATCAAAGGCTCTTTGTCAAACTCGTTGGTTTTTCCTTGGAGATATAATTGCATATGATGCAAGAAAACATGATGTGATGCAAAGAGTTGACAGTTGATGTAGAGAAACTTTCTCCTCTTGATAAGTGCCCTAGGACTAGGTTGTCTCTTCTTCAACTTAGTCTTTTGACGAAGACTTCTTCTTCTCAAAATATAGGGAGTGGTCATACAAATGATCTAAGAGTGTTGATGTTGATGGTTGATATGGATACTTTGTTTCAAATACTCAATCTTACTAAGTCAAATAGAGGGTTTGTTCGATAGGCCCCTATGACAAAGTGCGTCAAATGATATGGATAAAGTTTTCCAATATGGAAACTTGATTTGACTAACTTGAATACCTAGCTAGGTATTGTTGTTGAGATAGTTGGATGATAAACTCTTGATCACTTGGTTTTTATACTCCTCCAAATTGGTTGGATGAAAATCCTGTCTAAAGATAGTTGATAACCACCTCCAAAGGTGCTTTGTTGGATTTGAAAATTTCCTTCACTTATGATCCCTCTTTGTTTTGAACTGATTTTTGAGTTTGATTGTTGGATATTTTTGTAAGATATTTTAGCATTTATGACAAGAATACATAGCACACATGAAGACAATGGTCATCCTAATGCTAAACATTGAGTGTATGTTCTTTGAGGATGTGTTCAAATCCTCGATGTTTTCACTAGTTTGGATACAAATAAGACACACAAAATAGACTCTTTATTCAAGGGTGATTGACAATATTATAGCCCACACTCGATACTCCTTCAGCTCAAATAGTCGTGTCACCCCCTAGAGGGTGCCCATTTTTTGCCTTTGTTCAGACATTAACCCAAAGAGGATTGATCCTCAATTGAGTAGTTATCTTGGGAGATGTATGGTGAGTAATCTTGGGGGCAGATTCTTCCCTGCCCTTGCAATATGATAATGCCAATGTATGGCAACTGACTCGGCTCAAAGTTTCTACTTCTATGGTTCGTAATAAAGGTTTCATTCAGTGCGGCAAATGATAAACTCAATTACGAGGCTTCGCAACCTTTAGAACAAAGGCTTTTCACATCACAAGGATACTAGGTGAAGGTTATCAAATGCACATTGTCGTTGGAGGGGATTTTCATCGGTCTCCACATTTGATTATAGTGGGTTGGTAAACTTGGCAATAAAGCCATTGCCCACTTGGGTCATACCCTTCTCACTAGCCCCCTCAAGGCTTTGGGAAGGCAGGCCCTCTAAAGGTTGTAAATGATTGGAAGTAAATAAAGCATGAAAAAAATGGGTTTGGATTTTGGTCACCCAATTAAGGGGAGAGTATATACCTACCACTCAAGACAAGTCATACAATATTCTTTTTACCTTTCAAAGCAATGACTATCTAAGTCCTAATTGGATATGTTTCTCCAATCAAACATGGTGATCTTTTAATCCCACATAGCAATGATTTTCTAAACTAGAAATTGGAAATCCTGGTCAACAAACTGAAAAATTATTGCAATAAAGTAAATCATTTTGTAAAAGGGACAAGATGATTGTTCTTTTTAGCCCCCAATATAAAAAAAATGTGCAATTGATCATTTTAGCCAAGATTGCAGAAATGATAGTTCGTTTTAATCCAAGATAGCAATGTATGATTGTTAGTTTTAGCCTCGATTGGAGAAAAATGAAAATAACTATCCTAGGATTGATCAATTTTCCAAAACAAGTGTTAAAAGATTATAAATGTTGACGCCTTAAGAACTTGCAAACAATTTGTTAGACCCTTGCCTTGATATCATGCAATTGTACCTTTTGTTAGACAAGTGTTAGCCAAAAAAAAAAAAATCAAATTCAAAGCAACAAATATTGCAATACTTACAAAATCTGGTATGTTGTTTTTGCCATTTATCCTAATTCTTGTGTTTGTCTTCTTCTTGCAAGTCCCTACAACTTGTGATAATAATAGTGGTACCACTCAATTTTCCAATGTCAACAAGTCATTCACCGTAAATTACGAAACACTAGGTACCTGCAAGTCCCATCATCAATTTTGCCTCTACACTAGGGCTAACTAAACTAGCATCATTGCAAGAAAACTTCACATCACCAAGCTCACTTAACATTACAATCTAACTCTCTCAAAATTAGTTTATTTGTAGCCTCTCGTGGATGTTGGTTTTTTTATGACACCTAAATTTTTTTTCAAGGGATATCTAATATCTTATGATAAACCAAGATACTGCATATCCTTTCTGACTGTAATTAATGAACATCAACTACATCGGATGTAAAACATGACTAATGACCTTTTATAATCACTGTAAGAAAACTCGGTACTCAGTGTGAACTTTTGTCAGAAGAAAGCTTTGAGACTAAATCACTTATCCCGATTAGCTATATACAGAATAATCCTTGTCATTGTTAGTAAGTTACAATCTTTCGGATAATGCTCTTGGGTCGACACTCTTCAGACGGTATTAAGAAGTTCTTACAAATAATTGTTGTCTCATACAAAGAAATTTTTTCTTTACTGACAAGAGAATCTTCTACTAGATTTTTACCCAGCACCAGACTCCACAATCTCACCTACATTTTTCTCTCATATAAATAATAAAAAGCATATAGGAAATACAGTTCGCAGTTTTGTTTGGTTTGATAAAATCCCTCAAAGATATAGCATCACATGAAAAGCACAAACTGCAGGTTATACATAAAATGAATGCCTTGAAAAGATGCTAGAAGTTTGCAAGAAAAGAAATACGCAAGTGCATTTGCTAAATGCTACAATCACTATTTGATATAATGCCTCACAGAGATTTCATATCATAGAAGGCGTGAATTTAAATGGAATTGTTGCAAAGGCATTAGAAACATTCAAGCAACTACTATTCGCAGGTGCAAGACCAGATTCCACAAACTTGGCCAACCATCGTCCTTGCCTGTGAGATAATGGGAACGTTGGAATCGGTGACGACAAGACGCCTTAGAAATATGTTGACCTCATGAAATGTAATATTTCCAGAATATACATACCAAATAAATCTATTGAATGGGCTTTTAAATTTTTTGTTTTGAGCAAATGCAATGTGCAGGTGTAAGGCAGATTATATAGCCTTTGCCAGTGTCCTCACTACCCATGCCATGATGGGAGCTTTGGACAAAGTATAGACATCTATCGAAGCATAAGAGATAGCACAAAAACGTGATAAGACACATCAAAGAGATGTTAGCTCATTGTATGTCATGTGTGCAGGATATGTGTGCCATGAATTTGTTGATAAGGCTTATTGGAACGTCCAAGCAAATGCATTTTGTAGGTGTAAAAGCCAAATTCGACAACCTTTACTGATATTATTTCTTGCACGTGAATTGTTACATATCAACTCGTGGCTTGTGCAGAGATGCTCTCTCATGGAAGGCAAATCGATTGTAGGATATAGAGAAAATGGATTGGTGAAAAGACGTTAGAGACTTTCCAACGAAGGCAATTGGTAGGTTTATAATCAAATACGAAGACTTGAACAAAATTGTTTCACAGAATGTTCTTGAAAAGATGATGTTATGATTGCAAGTTTTTATAAAATAGATTTACAGAAAAGCATTAAGCTGACTTCAATTTGACAGAATGGCTCACAGAGATTTCATCTCATGAAATGCATTGGCTGTAAGATAGGCGTAAAATGGATTTGACAATTTGTAAGTGCAAAGTCAAATTTAACAACCTTCCATTTTAAAGTCCAAGAATCATTGTACTCATGCAAATCAAAATCTCCTATCCCATTAATGAATGAATGATACTAAATACTTTAAATGCACAGTTATTAGCATTGCCTCAACTTTAGTAAAACAACTTATTAGAACGATGAGCACAAATGATTATTAAAGTTGTTAGTTGCAATGATAGATCTCAAATGTGTTCATTTCATTAATAACACATCAAGAAGGATTAGGCATACGAAAACATGAATGAAAAAGAATGATTAAACAAATGTAACCTCCTTCACGATGCTCTCATTGCCCCACAGTGGGCGCCAAAAATGTATGCTCATAATGTTGCACCTACAAAAGAGACACAAACAACACAAGCACACCAATGGGACATTGCATCAGAGATTAAAATCAACAAAGCATGTTAGTTAATCTAAACCTCTCAAAATCCTCTCATTGTCCTCTATATCAAAGGATCTTCAAGATTCAAGGTGACCCTCACTTGGAAGAGCACTTGAGCTTTAAGATGACAACCTAAAGAATGAGATTTGAATGATGAACTAGAATCTAAATAGATGCAACTAAGATCCTAGTTGATTAGATGATCAAAACTACTAATATGAAGATGATATGCAAAATGGAGGTGTGTTTCCAAATTGAAGGATTAAATGATCTAATTGAGATAAGATGAAGATGAAAATGATATGGAAATGATATGCAATTAAGCTAAATTATCAACCTAACACGTGATATAATCTAAACATGAAGCAATTAGGATGGCTTAAATTCTTGAGAGAGGCACAATGAGAGCCCCTTGATAGCCTGCAAAAAAAACTATAGTAAGGATGCATAAAGTGGATATTGGATCAATAATAATGGTAAATGGACCCTTTGATATGAGACAAGGGCTCATTTTATAGAGTCGAAGGCTCAGAAATGGATGGCCAAGATTGATCACTAATAAAGAGTCAAGATTGAAGGAGGAATGTTGTCCCAATTTGGAAGGCTTGGCCTTGTGACAAATTGTCACAAGAGGAAGTGGGTGAGGATCAATGTGGTCCCACATGTGTGGTCCCAAATTTATAGGCTTAGCCTTGTGACAAGTGTCACAAGGGGGAGAGGGTGTAAAAGTCAATGTGATCCCACCTTGGGAAAAGGGGGATATGTGCTCACACATGTGTGAGCAACCTTGGGAAGCCCAACTAGATTAATTAGGATAATGAGAGGATTAGATAGGTTCTAGAAGGATATTATCATGCTAATGAGAAATGTAGGAGAATGCAAGTGGAGGAAAATAGGCATTTTTAGATAAAATAAAATATTTATTTTAGCCAAAAGGGGTTCAACTTGCATTTGTAGGATTTTGCAAGTGGGAGGGGGTGTATTTACAAATAAATAATGATTTATTTAAATGCAAAGGGATTTTTAATTAAATGTAAATTCAATTAAAAGGGAAAAGGCTATAAATTAAATAAGATTTATTCAATTAAGTGGGTAAAGGGTACTTAATCAAACCTTAGTTTAATTAATGGGTTAAATTGGAAGAAAGGGTAACTAAACAAACATTTAATTTGATTAATCGGAAAATTAGAAGAACATGGATATTAACTAAACCTTAGTCTTATTAAAAGGTGATTAAATGATGATTAAATGAATAAAATTCATTTAATTAATTTTCCAAGTTTTAGGTTTCTACAACTTTTATCACCAGTCATATGATTTGAACATCCACTGTCAATCAACCATTCATTCTTATCTCTTCTAGCATGAAATGCATTAGCAACAGTCTTAGAGGTATAAAGCTTAGGAACATCCTTTTCTACCAAAAATAAACAATCACCATCCTCATAGTCTGATTCATCATCTAAGATACACGCATCATCCTTAGCATAATATGCCTTCTTATTGAATTTTCCCTTGTTTTCCTTAATTTTTTGTCTATTTCCCTTTTTCAGACATCTAGTTACAATATGACCAACCTTACCACATCTAAACCATTAAAGGTTAACATACCTTTGTATTTGCCAATGCCTTTCTTCAACTTTCTCACAAAGTTTTCTTCTATCTCGTTTGGGCTCTCTTCATTATCCGGACTGTCTTCAAATGCCTTGAATGTAGTTTCTGACTTATCTTTGTCCTTTCCAAATTTCATTACTTGGAATGCAATCAGGGTGCGCCCAAACAACTACTCTCTGGTGAATTTCTTTGGATCATAAGTTTCTTCAATCACTGAGATCTTGTCACTATAGCTTACCGGTAATGTCATCAGTATTTGTCAATCACATCTTCATCATTCAAGGTGCCTCCAAGTTCTCTAATCTCATTACTGTGCTATCAACCTTCTCAAAATAGCTCACAATATCTTCTCCTTCTTCCATCCTCAGGTTTTTGTATATTCTCTTAGTTGTTAACCTCTTTGTTAGCTTGGCTCTCTCATTCCCTTCATAGATGTCTTTCAACTTCTGCCAAACCTCATGAGCAGTATTCAAAGAGATAACCTTAATTAATTTAGTTTTTGATAATGCACTGAAGATAGCATACCTCACCTTTTCATTTTCTTCATAAGCTTGAAGATTTCATTCTTTTATTCACTCTTGCTTTCTTCTTTCCTTTCCTTTTCTTTGGACTCGTCTAATTCATATCATGTTGTTGTCTTTGAATCCTTTTAAGTGTTCTCATCAACTTTTACACCTGCACTTTCAATAATCTTATTTAATCTTTTGTTGAAACAATGATATGATTTTCTCTTGCTTGAATAACCCAAGAATATGTTGGCATTGATAAAACCGGTTAATCCAGAGAACTGGTATATTTGTTGAGGTTTGTCATTGATGTCTAACACTGACCAGTGGAGTGGTGTATCTCAGTAGCAAAGGCAATGACTTGTAAAAAACATGGAAGCAACATAAGAGACAATCTATCAAGGTTCAATCAGCTGAAGGGAAGATAGACTAAGCTAACCGGTCTGCCACTCAAGAAGATCGGTATTGAGGTCAAGATCGGTGTTGAGGTCAAATCTTCAGGTTGGTCATTCTAATGATAATGAAGTCACCAAAGGTGACTTAAGCAAGAAGGCTTGAGGTTGTATGTAAACCGGAACCTCATTGGCAAATAGGAGAAGAGACTTGATAGAAGCACTGCAAACCAGCATCAAAAGATGAACCGGCAATGAAAAGCATAGTGGTATACCGGTAGACCAGTGAAGCAGAAGGAAGATAGGTGTTTGCCTAAAATCTTGGAGTGGTAATCGGTTATTCAGTTGCGGTGGAAAAAGTTGAGTTGGTGAGTTTGTGTCTACGCCAAACTAAAGGTTGGTGAAGTCAACTTCAGTTATCATGCAGTTAGGCCATGATTACTTGTGGATTTTCTAGTTCACATTTAAACGACTGGACTCAACTAGAAGTCACTATTTTTGGGGGATGCTGTGGAAAATTTGGTTGAGCAGTTAGTGGATTTGTTGCAGGGTGCATAGAGAAAGAGTGGGAGATTTTGAATTTGAAATCCTCTGAAATCTATGATTGCTTTGATTGAGGAAACACTTGATGGTGATGGCAGAGATTGTATAAAGTATTCTTGAGTTCATTCAAAAATTCTTGATCGTAAAATTTGCAAAGTACAGATCCTGTGAAAGGCAATCCAAAGTGAAGAGTAAAGTGAGAGGAAGTGCTAAAAGCTTTCTAGCAGAGCAGAGAGTGTATGAAGTAGACTAGCAGAGTGCAGAGTTGACGATCAGAGGACTGATAAGAGTGCAGAGCCAAGGGTCAGAGGATCAGCAGAGTGCAGAGCCGAAAGTATAAGCAGAAAACTGGTGTTGTGCAGAGTAGACACAACCGATGCAGATAGAGTACAATTTTCATTGTGATCTGATCAAGCTATCAATAGCTACTCCAGCAGATCTTCTTTCTTTTGCTTTCTAATCATTGCAACTCAAATCCCTTAATCGGGTGGACTTTAACAAGTCCCTTTGTAAAATCCCTTAACCAGGTGACATCTTAATTGATGTTCTTAAGTCCTTTAACTAGGCTACCTTTAACAGGGTAAAGGCACTGACAGGCCTTAAGCAAAATCCCTTAACCGGGTGGCACCTAACAGTGTCTTTGTAATCTCCTAATAGGGATGGCTCTTCATCGAGCGTACTCCAGAAAAGTGCAAATTTTGTGAGTTCCTACTCACACCATGGTTTTCTCCCTTTTGGGTTTCCACGAGATAAATCTTGGTGTCACTGTGTATCTTTTCATGCATGCATATTCTTCAGCAGTAATTGTTTATATTGATGAATATTGAGTTAGTGAAAACTTGAGTTAAAAGTTCTAATTGTGTAAAACCGGTAAAGTGTTGATTCACCCCTCCCCTCTCAGCACCAGTTGGGACTAACAAAATATGCCTTCATTTTCTCTATTGTTAAACTTTCCAAGATTATCCTCATCTCTCCGGATATAGCTCTTGCTTCCAAAAACTTTGAAATATTTCACTGTCAAAGTTCTGCCATACCAAAGTTCATAAGATGTTTTACCATACTTTTTTCGATAAATAATTATATTAAGTGTGTATGTTGCTATATGAATTGCTTCTTTCCAATAATTTTTTGGTAACTCAGTTCCTTTTATCATGGTTCTAGCTGCTTCTTGTATGGTCTGGTTCATTCTTTCAACTACATCGTTCTGCTGAGGTGTCCAAGGAGCAGATAATTATCTTTTGATGCCATGATTCTCATAGAAGTCATTGAACTCATTTGAGATGAATTCTCCTCCTCTCTCAGACCTTAAACACTTGATTTTCCTATCAACTTCATTTTTGACTTTTGCTTTGAATATCTTGAACTTTTAGATAATGCTTCAGATTTCTCTCTTAGAAATGTAACCTAAGTCATTATAGAATAATCATCAATTAGTAACATGAAATACCTCTCAACTTGTAGGCTCCTTATTTGGGTCGAACCACAAAGATCTATGTGAACCAGATCTAGTAATTCGGTGGACGAGTACTCCTTTCCTCTGAATGTGCATCTAGTCTACTTTCCTATTTGACATTCCTTGCAAATGTTGTTCTCTTGTTTAGTCAATATGGGCAAGTCTATTACTGCACTCCTTGAACTAATTTATACCAAGTTATCAAAATTGATATGACACATCCTCTAGTGCCCTAGCCAATTGTCATCAAGTTATGATATCAAGCAACGTTCTGTAGCTCCTAACTAGTATTTGTTTGCATGTGCCCTTCTTCCAGCTGCAATGACCATTCTGAACTCCTTCTGGATATCACATCCATTGTCTTGAAAAACATTGTATCCATTTTCGTACATTCGTCCAACACTTATGAGATTATGATGCAAACCCTTCAGATAGTAAACATTGTCGGTGTTATGTTTTCCATCAAAAGTAATTGAACCAATACCAACAATTTGTGATGTCTGGTCATCACCAAACCTAACTAAACCTCCATCATATTTTTCAAGTTTTATGAATTTACTTTTATCACCAATCATATGATTTGAACATCCACTATCAATCAACCATTCATTCTTATCTCTTCTAGCATGAAATGCATTAGCAACAGTCTTAGAGGTATCAAATTTAGGAACATCCTTTTCTACCAAAAACAAGCAATCAACATCCTCATAGTTTGATTCATTATCTGAGATACCAGCATCATCCTTAACATAATATGCCTTCTTATTGAATTTTCCCTTGTTTTCCTTAATTTTTTGTCTATTTCCCTTTTTCGGACATCTAGTTGCACTATGACCAATCTTACCACATCTAAAACATTAAAGGGTAACATAGCTTTGTATTTGTCAGTGCCTTTCTTCAACTTTCTCACAAAGTTTTATTTTATCTCATCCGAGCTCTCTTCATCATCTAGATTGTCTTCAAATGCCTTGAATGCAATTTTTGACTTGTCTTTATCCTTTCAAAATTTCCTTAATTGGAATGAAGTCAGGGTGTGCCCAAACAACTATTCTCTTGTGAATTTCTTTGGATCATAAGTTTCTTCAATCACTGAGATCTTGTCACTATAGCTTACTAATAATGTCATAAATATTTTTTCGATCACATCTTCATCATTCAAGGTGCCTCTGAGTTCTCTAATCTCATTACTGTGGTATCAACCTTCTCAAAATAGCTCACAATATCTTCTCCTTCTTCCATCCTTGGGTTTTTCGTATCTTCTCTTAGTTGTTAGCCTGTTTGTTAGCTTGACTCTCTCATTCCCTTCATAGATATCTTTCAGCTTCTGCCAAACCTCATGAACAGTATTCAAAGAGATAACCTTAGTTTATTTAGTTTTTGATAATACACTAAAGATAGCATACCTTGCCTTTTCATTTTCTTCATAAGCTTGAATTTCATCTGGAGTGTTAAGACCATTCACCAATAGAACATACTTAGTCTCCACAGCCTTCCAAGTATTATATCCCAAAGAAACCAAATAATCTCTCATCTTCACTTTCCAAAAGCTAAAATAAGATCCTTCAAAGATAGGAGTGGATAACTTGTGTTCCATAAGATCAGGATTTACCTCAAGCGGTTAAGCTCTATATCAAGGAACCATAGCTCTAATACCAATTATTGATTATCCAAGAAATTGAGAGGGGGGTGAATCAGTTGATAATAAAAATTTCTTTTAACCTTAATACACAGATCTGGAGTAATTAATAGAATTATCAAAAAGTGAAAGCAAATGCAAGAAATAGATCAGACACAAGAATGTACATGGAAAACCCAAAAATGGAAAATCCATGGAGAATGCTAATTCTCAATATATAAACACCAGTTAAGGTGACACTAGTTAATGTGATTTTTATAAAGGGTGCTCACTTCCATGGTGCTCACTATAGGTAGGCTCATTGTTGAGGTGCTCACTGCTGGTGGGCTCACTACCCTAAAAGGCTCACTGCCGATGAAGCAAGAAAGATAAAGAGAATCCACCACAAAACCACATTTTTCACTTCTGGAACTATTTTTGGTAATAATCAGCAACACTATACTCACACAACAACTGGATTCTTTCAATCTTGAATGTCTTCAACACAAAAAATTATATCTCAACTCATCAAATAATATTCCTATAAATACTAGATCTCTTAAAATCATAATTCTTAATGTCAATTGAGATAAAGATGTAAAATAGGTCTCCACTAAACATTCCAGTGGCAGACATTACTTTAGTGGTGAATATTCGCCAATGGCGAATTTTTCACGTTAGCCATGTCGGAAATGGTGAATATTTTTGTACCAACTAGGGGTGGCCATGTCGCCAAAACAATATCAATTTCCATCAAAGTCACGGCCTGATCGCCATATGTTTTATGAAATTAAATGTTTCTATGTGATGATTTCGCCAATACAATATATGGTGGACACACGGTAAATTTAATTGTTTCTCCTACACTCTCAGAGGTTGCCTTAATGGATGACCTTAATTCGCCTATAGGCATGTGAAGATTTGTTAGCCAGGGGGACCCAATTCGCCCGACATCTTGCCGACGCGTGTCTCCATTCACCCCAACTTTTGCCAACTATATTGTATTTGCCTATTATTTGGATGACCTATAATCGCCTCAAAAATTACATAAGTCATGTTATAGTTACGCGGGATTCGCCAAATATTTGTATACCATATAAAATTCCCGCAGAATTCTCCATATAAGGATTGGTATAAATACATGCAAAGATCAGATCTATCACAACACAATCTAGTGGGTTCTAGGCTCTGAATTATGATCAATAGCGAAGTTTTAGACCAAGAAAAATCATTGTTGTTGACTACATTGGAGACTGCTAGTGACCTAAAGCCTAAAGGTGAGCAGTCATATTTTTGAAGTGGTATATTATACATTATAGTCTATTATTGCTTCTTCAACAAATTGATATTTTTTTGGCAGCCTTTATTTCATTGGAGATGTCAAACAGGAAGAGGGGTAGGAAACCTGAATGTGGGGAAGGCCAGGAGAGGCCAACAAAAAGCATAATGTTGTCTTCGTACTTTGGCATTGGAAAAGATTGTGGTGAAAATCAGGAAGGTACATCATCACAAGTACAAGTACAAAATTTGCCACATGCACCGCATGTTGAAGACGGCGGCGAACCTGATATCTTAGATCAGGATGATCTTGAAGAAGATTATCTGGTAGATACCCAAGTTAGCCAGAATGATATAGTCGACTTGGGTGATAATGCCATTGATGATAATGCACGGAAGGGGAAAAGAAAAGCCATATCAAAAAAGGGTGAACCACAATCAAAAAAGGATCTAGAGTGGGATATGTTAGTGAGGAATTTTCAAATTAATTGGGCATCAAAGAATATATTCATTGAACTAGTGGAGAATCCAATTGAAGGTGAGCCTCCAATAGAATATAGGTGTAAGATTTGCACTTGGAAACATAACAAGGAAATTAGGTTGCAGCTAAAATTTGACACCATAGAAAAGCATATGAGTAAAGTTTATGAAAAACAAATGATAGATGAGGTTGAAAAATCAGTGATAAGATGGAAAAAAAAAGGAGGAATGTAAGCATGTGAGGAATGTCAAAGAGTATTATTTTCATGAGAAATTACAGACGAAGCCTGTTGAAGTTAAAGGTTCTATTGAAGCTGTTTTTGGAAAAGCAATGCAAATAGAACAACTGGGAAAAACTGTTCAATTAAGCATTATTTTTCATATTTTGAGCAGAGGGCGTGCTATGACAGATTTCCCACCAATTAGTGGTTTATTACAGTTTTTGAAAGTTCCTAACTATCCTAATAGACACTGGTCAGTAAACAATGGATGGGAATGGGCAAGTTGTCTTGTTGAGGTTGAAAAAGAAGATGTACAGGAAAAAATAAGACAGTCAAACTTTATTGCATTTTCTTTAGACGAAGTTACAGCAGTAGACAATACTTCATGGGTATGCATGCATGTTTATACTGTAGAGAATCATACCCGCCAACTTCATCTACTATTTGTTGCTAAAATGAAGGAGAGTGCGACAGCGAAAAATTTATTTCAACTAGTAAAGAGAAGTTTAACTGAATATGGAGGTATGGATGACATGACAGTAGCCAAAACATTGGTTTGTGTTGGAGCAGATGGAGCTTCAGTAATGCAAGGTCACAGGAACGGTCTTTGTACAAAGATTGAAACTTAATTTGCACCATACATTACTGCAATTCACTGCATGGCTCACCGAATGAATCTAGCTTTTGGAATTGTGAGCAAGTTTTCTTCGGTTAAAAAAATTGAAATTTTAATCAAAGATACTCACACTTCTGTTGAAGTCCCAAGCGATTTATGGAATTTCAACACTTTGCTGATGGATTAACTAATGGGAACAAGCTTCTCAAGGATAATGATACCAGATGGATCTCTTTGGATGGTCCAGCACATCGAGTGTTTTCAGAATATCCATCCTTGATTGGACTATTTCACACAACTTGCGACGAATCAGATCAACTGAAATTTCCTGAACTTCTTGGCAGGTTAAGTAATTTAGAGACACTCCTAACTTTAGCAGCTCTTCTGCCCATGCTAGAGGAAATGAGGAATATTATGAAGGCTGCCCAAAAAAGAGCTCTGTATATTGCAGAAGATGCTATGCTGCGTAAGATGACATGCATGACCCTCGACAATCTCTATCAAAATCAACCAACACTATCTGGTGAAAAATTTGTTAAGTGGCAAACACTCACAAATTTGAACAATCCTGATAACTTTTTACAAATTGGTGCAGACGGGGAGGTATGTGCCAATGTACGGGGAGTTGAGATACCAATGCACTTCTATGCCACAGTCGACCCTGAGGAACTAGGAAAGCACTCCAGGAAGCAAAAAGCAAGAGTTACAAGGGAAGATTTCGACAAGATTGTTGAGACTGTAACTACTTCTGTGAAGAAAATTGCATATGATCTTTCCTCACAAATTAGAAGCAGATTCCCTCCTGAAAACCTACTTGAAGCCATGTCTATTGTGTTTCCTCATTATTGGAGCTTCAATAATGTAGCTAATTTTCGAAGTAAGCTATTGACTTTGATAAAACAATTTTGCATATCCAGAGAATTGAATGGAGTAACTATAAATGGAATATTAGATGAAAATCATCTTCGAGAGAAATTATCTCATTTTGAATACACTATGAAAGAACAATATGCCAAAATGGAGAACCCCCGTGAAGAGGGATCAGTAACAAGGCTTTGGAAATCTATAGCTGAGAACTCAATGTTGCATGATTCAATGCCAGAATATGTGAAGCTTGTTGATTTATGTCTTACCATGATATTGGGTTCTGTGGAAGATGAGAGAGTTTTCAGTGCTTTGGGGTTCCTAAAATCAAAGCTAAGAAACAAACTAGACAAAAATCTAGAAAATTGATTGAGGCTCTATACATCTAGGTATGATGTCCACACTTTTCCTTATGATAGGGCACTGCAAATCTGGAGGTCCAAATG
Source organism: Cryptomeria japonica (assembly GCF_030272615.1). Taxonomy (NCBI): domain Eukaryota; kingdom Viridiplantae; phylum Streptophyta; class Pinopsida; order Cupressales; family Cupressaceae; genus Cryptomeria; species Cryptomeria japonica. Next base: position 315,862,704 of record NC_081411.1, on the reverse strand, counting down.
TGAAAGAAGAGGTTTGGGAAACACTTCAAACCAAAGTGTCAGTGGGACTATTGACTCATGTATTGGACCTACTAGTAGCATTGAGATGCAATTCAACGAAGGTATGCAAACTCAAAGTGAAGAAACCATAGACAAGAATCAAGAAAGCACTGAATTTGATGAGGATGAATGGCAACTATAAGAGATTGGTATTTATTAATCTTGTTATTGTATCTCATCATTCATATCACAAAAGCATATTACTTTTTGTAATTAGAATTTAATATTGATTTGTAATTGTATTTTTCAACTTTCTATTTCCATATTTAAAATAGTATAGTAAAAAAAACCATAATGTGTTTATTGATACAGAGATGTTTATTGTTTATTTATACATGTTTGAGTCTCAAATCTATGTGATACATTTCAGAACCATATGATACAATTCATTCAATAGTAAAACACATGTTGAGAACTTAGATTTTCATTAATTCTTTCAAAATATAGCCATATGATACAATTCATTCAATAGTAATACACCAATTTGTGTGATTCTCCATGCCAATTGCAAAAGTGAATACAAAGTTTCAGAATCCTTTGCAAATGACCCTGAATTCGCTTTTATATAAACAAGGGAGCAACAACAGCTTCAGGTTGAATTGCAAGTTTGCAACATGTGAAGACTGAACATCAAAATCACAAACTCAGCACAGATTTATATGGCCATCATAGGCTGTATTAGCAATTTAACATCTGCTACATGTTTGATGTCTCCTGTAACCCTGTTCAAAAAAACAGAGTTCAAAATTAAATATTAATTCATGCCATGGCAAATTAAACATAGATAATAGCAGTGCCTAAAACCTACTAATCAGAAATAGAGAAATGCATAAATGTTAAAGCAAGGGAGAATTTGAGAATACAAATTTACTCGCTAAAGTTTTGCACTGTGCATCATAGATTCATAGGTTGGATTAGCAAAATAGCAATAGCGAGTGTTGTATTTTTCCTATTCTTAAAATAGATTCATAGGCCGGATTAGCAAAATAGCAATAGTGAGTGCATCATAGATTCATAGGCTGGATTAGCAAAATAGCAAACAGAAAAAATATAAAACCTTGAAATTAAGAATAAAAGAAGAAAATTGTGCAATACATACTATGATTCTTAAGAATTTTGTGCCAGTTTTTGTAGGGTGCTCCACTCTTCGCCTGATGGAAGGTCAATATTCTATAAACTATAGAAAGTCAACTCCAACTTCGTCAACATTCCATATTTAGAAGATTTACTTGACATCACTGTTTCATCCAATACCGAATTTAGAGTTGTAAATGGTTGGATGAATTCCAGAAAGCTTTTGGGAGTTGTGTCCTTTGGAAGCAAGTCTAAATTAGACTTCATTTTTATCTCCATGCTTTTTTTGTAAGCTTCTTCTCTAATGAATTTATTTGATGTGTCAATAGGCTTAGGCAAACCAAGTTTAATCAAATTACTTTTCTTTTCTTGCAACTTAAATATCTTTTTTCCACAACTATCCATAACTTATATTGTTTATCTTAGCTTCTGGCATTTTTGAATGATAGATGATGTCTTAACTGTGGCATCAATACGGCTCTTAATTCCCTTGGATGCCAAGTAGCTGTCATTGGAACTGTAGACTACTTTCAGAATCTTTTTTGCCATATCCTCTTTTGAATAAACATGTTTGCTCTTCTCATAGTGCCCTTTGATTTTTATAAAAATTACTCTCAGACTTTCATTCAATTCAAACCATTCACACAACTTCTCACTCCTCTACATTATTTGCCACCAAATATTTTATTGTATATACTTCGTTGTATTTTTCATATTATCTTTCAATCTATCCTCCAAAGTTTTTATTTTATCATTTGCATTGTGCAGGTCTTCTTTCATTTGTGCACATTTTTTTCTTTCTTCCTCTACTCCCTCTTGCAAATGTTTTTCTTTTTCCTTCCCATGATCCAATAGGTCCTGTAATTTTTTCATTTCAGCGGCAGCAGACTCATAACTTTTGTATAATTTTTTAAAACTGGCTTTTTCCTCAACAATTTTTTTACTGCTTTTAGCCAGTTTTTCTGTCAGGTCCTTCAATTCTGCATCCTTCTTCTTCTGCTCTGCAATTTCTACTGCAGAGCCTGAAGTTTTTATCCTTTTCTGTAAATCATTGCACTTGCTATCTGTTGCTTTCCTCCTTGATTTTTCATTTTTCAGGTCTGCCTGTAACTTTTCTATTTGTTTATCTAGTTTATTTATTCTCTCTCCACCTTTAGTAGTGAAGTGTAGACCACTTCGTTAGTCCTTTTTGACACACTAATTTTGTCCACATTATGTACTCTGGAAAAATCCATTTGGAGGGTGCTAACTTGAAATTGAGAGGGATCTATCTGACTATGTGGTGGATTTTTATCTTTAGATGGGCCTGGGGGCATAACAACCATGAACTCCATCATATCTTTTTGTGGGTCATATGTTGGAAATACCATGTTCCTTACAAGCTATTCGTTTACAACTTCAGACACGGAAACCCTATGAAATGCTTTCTTTTTTTCTTTATTTGCTTTTGTTGTGTGTTCATATTTTTCATAGTAATCATGAAATTGAAAACTGGGCTTACTGAAGCAATTGAATGTTTGAAAGGTGACATAGGAATACCATAGGCTCCAGTTCCACTTATTCCTATGGTTTTAACTAATGCTTGACCAAGATTACCAACAACAGTTCCTGATGTTGTCCCACTCCCACTAACACTTTCATGTGTAGTTTTCATAGTCTTTTGAGGTGTGTGATCTGAAGCTGCAAATGATTGATTTGTAGTGTCAGTGGCACTTGATATAAGATTCTCAATAGTATGAGATTGAGTATCTACCTCTAGTGGCCTCTTGCGAGAGATATTTTGTTGTTTCCATTGTCCATCACCAAGACAACAAGTATCAGTAGTAGTACCTGTAGACGTATAAAAATGACCATATTCCTGAATGAATATTTTATGTTCATTTCTCTATTTAATTAAATCCAATTTAATTGAATCACCCACATTCCTCTATTTAAATTAAGTAAATTACTCAATTTATTTAAATTAAATTCACTATACCTCTTTTACCATTTAATTGAATAAATCATTTTATTCAATTAAATCCCTTCTATCCACTTTTAATTAAATTCAAATTTAATTAAATAGTTTATCCTAAATTGAATAGATCTAATTTATTTAATTTCCCCAATTGCAACCAAATTGAATTAAATTCATTTTATTCAATTAAATCCTATTATCCCTCCATCCACTTGCATTTTCCTACATCTCCCTCTTGCCTCCTAAACCCCTTTCTAACCTTCTTCTAGATTCTTCTAAACACTTCTCAATTAGCCTAACCCATCTCCTAAATATTGTCACATCCCTAACAAAGGGAAGTCACTTCTCAAACCTCCAAAGTCTTCCAAACCATTAATGGTTAACTCAACCCACTTACATGGTTAGAGACTTTTTGCCTAACTTAACCTCCATCCAACCCAAGGGTCTCATCAAACATTCATTGCTTTGACCATAGTTATCCCTTAATCTTTTTCACAAGAGTTTATCCTTTGGGTTAAAGCTTTATCCAATGGGTAATCCTAACTTAACCTTAACCCTTACCCCCTAAGGTAACCATGAGGTCTTCTCAAGCATTTAATGCTTCCTACCTCTCTTCTCAACCCAGTCTTATGTTGACATTTGTCACCATTTCATTGGTACCAATTACAAACATGGATTTCCAACTTTCAAACTTAGCCCTTGATTAACTCTTTCAATCCTGACCATCCATTGCCCTATTTTTTCTATAAATAGAGCTTTCATTCCTCCATTTTCATAGATCCAAGTCTTTAGCATATACTTATGCTCAAATACATTCAAGCTTTCATACCATTTTATGCTCATCATTTTAGCCTCTCTTTTAGATAGAAATTAATCTAAATATGCATGTTTAGAGTACTTTCTTTATCATTTAGCTTAAATCAGGGACTAATATAGTATGCTAGGATAGTCTTGTTTACTAACCTTGTCATCTTATAACTAGTTTATTGCATTTATAGGATTATGCATAGCTTAGGATGCATCTCATCTTAAAATCAACAAAAGCATCCCTCGTTCTTGCATTTGTCATCCCTAAACCATTTTGCTCAGTAATCTGAGAGCAAAAACATTGGTTTGAGGGACCTTGTGAGATAGAGAACCATGGAACCAACCTTGGGAAGCTGAGCCATACTTCATGACTCCATAGCTTGCACCAAGAAGTCTTGTGGGTGTGTAAGCAAGGCTCCCTAGAGCTCCGTTTTTCACATATTGAGTCTATCGACCCGCTTTTCCCGCATACATTTCTGGCGCCCACCGTGGGGCATTACCCCATATATCTAATCGGTTTTGAAATATAACCACTTTTGCAAGTCCGCGGAAAACGTGAATCAACGCGTGGGAATCATTCCCTAGTGCATCTGGTCAACAGCCTAGTGCATCCAGTTTACTGTTCAGCGCATTGGGTCTATCATCTAGCATGTAAAGTCCATTTATTAGTGCATAAGAATATTAAAATTTTCTTGTAGGTCTCAGCGCGAGCGAAAAACAGAGCAGCGCTCTTGGCACACAGAGTAGCGCATCCCGACAACAGTGTAGCACGTCACCACCTTCTTTTAGCGCATCACGGCTATTGTGTAGCACGTACAATTTGTTTTGTAGCGCATCAAAAATAGACAGAAATCAAAGTTTCAAAATCTGTAACCGAGAATAAAAAAATAGACTTGTTGAAGTCCACCAACCATCTAACATTTTCAACTTGTTTTCTTGCAGGATTCTAACAAATTTGTTGCAGATGGGAGCTTAAAATTTTAAAAATATTAAGATAGTTAGGATTTTCTCTAACTTAATTAAGTTAGTTTAAATTTTTAAACTTCTTCTATTCTTAAAATTTCAACTCACTTATTTCCATTGGGTTATAAAAAGAATCACTAAACTGAACATTTCTTGCTTTCATAGGAGAAAACCTATTTTTGGGCTCTAAAAAGAACAAGACAAACATCTCCTTTTTGAAAAAATAAAGCCATAAAAGGAACCTCACCATCCTTTGGTGTATAAAAGGATTCATCTTTGATTTTTGTGCAAAGGAAAGAACCTCACTTAAAAAGTTTTGTTGCAATCACAGAGGGAAGTTATTCCACTTTTGTTTACTGATTTTTCTTTTGTTGACCAAATCGAACCTTTTGCTTTGTTGACTCGGTTATTTCCTTAGATTAAATAATCATTGATTTGGGGAAGTAAAATTAACACCATGCTTTTTTGGAGCAACATCTCCCAATAGAGGCTAGCAAATCATTTATCTTAAAAGGCTAAAAAGAAAAATTGTTTACCTTGTCTCGAAAGTGGAAGGAATATGCTCTCCCCTTAACTGGGTGATCAAAAATCCAGACCACTCTTAAAAGCTTTCTTTACTTCAAGAAGTAAATCCTTTAATAGGCCTGCCTTCTTGAGGAGTTGGAATCAACTCTTAAAGCCATTTATGGTCGATGTGAAGGGAACAACCTAAGTGAAAAATGGCTTTGACACCAGGTGTTCCAACCCACTATAATCAAAAGTGGAAAGTGACGAAAGTCCTTTTCAACGGTTGCACGCAGTGATTAGCCTTCCCCCAGTATCCTCAAGATACATAAAGTCTTTGTTCTAAAGGTTGGGAAGTCTTTTGAGAGAGTTTATCACTGACGACTAAACAGGAAGCCTGATTAAGAGCCATAGAAATAGAAACTTTGAACCGAGTCAGTAACCAGACATTTATAACATCATAGTGCAAGGGTGGAGAAGAATCCGCCCCCAAGATTACTCACCATATATCTCCCAAGATAACTACTCAATTGTGAAGCAATTCACTTTGAGTTAATTTCTGGCAAAAGGCAAAAAAATGGGCACCCTCTATGAGGTGACACGGTTGTTTGAGCTAATGGAGTATCGAGACTAGTGGGCTATGATGTTATTTATGACCTTTGAATAAAGAGTCTTTCTGAAGTGTATTTTTCATATCCAAACCTATTAAAACATTGAGGATTTGAACACATCCTCGCAGAACATACACTTTTTGTTAGATTAAGCAAAAATGGTTGTCTTCTTTGTGTTGTGCTTGCATTTACTACTTCAGAAAATCATCCATCAAGGCTGAAAAACTCACAATCAAATCTGAAAATTGCAAAAAAACAAACCAAAGGAAAAATCAGGGCAGATTAGAGCATGGGAACAACTCCTTAGCGCGTAAGGTATTTTTGTTGGCGCATCCAAGCATCAAATTAGCGCGTCTGTTCAAAATAGTAGCGTTTTATCCAAATTCCAAAACAGTGTTAAACAATTAGCACATCAGGAAAATAGTCTAGCGCATTGAAGCATCAGCTTGGCACGTGAAAACCAAACTTTAGTGCGTAGGGTTGAACAGTTAGCATGTCACAGACCCATACTAGCGCATAGCCTTTCAAAACAGATAGAAAACAAAATTTTAAACAGTCAAAAATTTAGCGCGTGTGGTCATTCTTTTAGTGAGTGAAGTAAATTTAGTAGCGCATCTTGTCTCTATCTTAGCGCGTGACCAAAAGCAAAAAGACAGGGGGCAAAACAGTGAGGAATTTTAAAAAATTTGAAAACATCTTCAGAAGCCTTTTTCCATCAACATCATTTTTCATCAAAGCAAAGTAGCAAAAACAAAACTTTAAAAACTATTTCTTGAGCAAAGTTTGTGTCAAAACAAATGTAAAAATCCGAAACTGATCGCATGGTAAAACATATCTATCCTATCATAATCCGAAAACCTCATCACAAGTATCAAAAGAATCCTTTACCATCTCACGGATTTTCATTTCAAAAACACTTGTTTAAAATTTTCAAGTTGTCAAATCAAATTTCCATATCGGGAGACTTTTATCCATATCATTTGACATGCTTTGTCATGAAGGGGCATCTAAACCTTCACTTTGATAGAGAAAAACTTGAATTTTCAAAACAAGATCAACTGAATCCAAAACAAATCGAAGGAAACCATTGATCACTTATGCATGACTAATCCCCATATTCTGAGAAGAAAGAATCTTTATCGTAACATCATGTTGAAGAAACAACCTAGTTTTTCCAAATTCATCAAGAGAAACAAGTTTTTATACATCAACCGTCAACTCTTCAAATCTCATCAAGTATTCCTTCATCACATCAAATGTTATATCCAAAACAAATCCAACAAATTTGACAAAGAGCCTTTAAAGACTAGGGCATATTGTCAAAAATCCACTTTTAATCAAATCATAAACCATGGAGGAAGGATTAATCCGACATTCTTGCCCAACGAGTGTATCACTTACAACACACCCCGATTTGAACCACCAACCCTAGAACAACATATTGAAGAGGATTTTGTCCCCTTTGTCATAGAAAGCTTCTACTAAGATGCATGTAACCCACTCTCAACTAAACAAACAAAGTGAAGCAACACCAGAATCAAGCATGACTCGAAGGTTATCTAATCCATTTGAAGGACCACATCTAGAAGAACCTGAGATCATGGAAGAAATCCTTCGAGAATGTCAAGAAAGCACTTCCTTTCAAAAACTTGTAGAAAGACTCATGGAAAATGACAAAGAGAAGTATCTACTTATGCTCACAAGTAAAGGCGTTAACTTCCCAAATATTTAGATGCAAACATCTTTAGAACCGGATCTCGACAATATGCATATCAAGAACAACACATTCCAGAACAGCGTATACTAGAAATGCGTATACCCGAGCTAGAAACTCCAAAGCAAAATATACCATTTAACACACCTTTTCAGCTAAGAACTAATACAAGGGAAGAGTTTCTTCCTTGGCAAAATAATGCGCCTTTGGTTGCTCTTACTCAACAAATGCAAATGTTACAAAAACAAATGCAAGACATGCAACAAGGGACAACAGTGCGGTACTCATTAAATGAAATCTGTCCTTATCCATTTGACAGAAGATTGAACATGGTGCCTTTTCCTCCAAACTCAGACGTTCCCAAATTTGATAAATACGATGGGAAAAGTGATCCCCGAGATCATGTTCGAGAATTTTTCACAATAAGTCTTGAATTCGCTCATGACGACACCTATCTGATGAGGTTATTCCCAAGAATCTTGGGGGGACAAACAATGGAGTGGCTATCTAAGATCACACCTCCTGTCAGATCATTTGATGAACTAGTCAACAAATTTATAACGCAGTATTCCTATAACATTCAACATGTTATCACCATGCTAGATGTCTGTAATACCAAACAGAAAAACAATGAAACATTCATGGCATTCCTTCAACATTGGCACTGTATTGTTTCAAGATATCCTCACGATATTCCTAAAAAGGAGAAAATGGAAATTTTCATCGACAACTTGAATAGTGAGATGAGTTACAGGCTCAAGCTCCAATGCATACCGTCCTTCGCTAAACTGATTGAAAATGGTATTTAAGTGGAAGAAGCATGTGTCAAGAAAGGAACACTAAAATTCTTCAAAGAAGGAATAGGTTCATCAAACTACAACAATCAAAACAACAACTACTTAGACAAATCTAGGTTTTGGACCAAAAATAAAAACAATGGAAATGAAGGTGGCAATGAACCAAATGATCCAAAATCCAAGCAGTTTGTGCTCACATTATCAGGAAATCCTCAAGCTACAAAAAATCCCAAAGGTGCTAACCCTGACACTAACGCTTGCGCACCTAATATCAATCAACCAAATACCAATAACGTAAACAATACCAACAATAACACAAATCGAGGACCTAACAATAATTCACAGGGTACTACCAACACTTATCAAAAACGCATCTACACACCACTGGGTCAATCATTGGAGTCAGTATTCAGAGAACTCCTGGCAAAAAAGATTATCTCTTTGCCCGCAATCAGCAACTACAAACCATGAATCAAACCACTTGGTGGAATGACTCACACTTTTGTGATTTTCATCGCAATAAAGGTCATCAAACAAATGATTGCATGAGATCGAAAAACATTGTTCAAGACATGATTGATAGAGGTGATTTAATAGTAGATGGTCTCAAGACAAATGGTGACCATGGAGCTTTCAAGAATCCTCTTCCAAACTATAACAAAGATGGAGCTTCCACTTCAAATGATACCTATGGGACACGTATCAATCACGTTTACAATAACACCATTAATCATATATCAGTTGTCGATAATCATGTAAACGTCATCACAATCCGAGACTAGCATAATCATGAATCAATCAACGTAACCACCAGAGCTCAAAAATATGTCTTGAAAGGACATATGTCAACAACAAACACTGTACCCAAACTTCAATATGATCTAGTCAGCCAACTGCGCAAAACTCCTGCTCAAATATCCATACTAGAGTTGCTAAAACTTTCACCAAAACACAAAGACATATTGGAACAAGCATTATTGGAAACAAATGTGCCTCAAGATCTGGATACTGACAAATTTCAAGCCATGGTCGCCCATATGATAGGGCCTCATAATCTCACCTTCTCAGAGCATGATAATACTTCCTTGAGTCATCCACATAACACTCCTCTCCATATTGAAGTCATCATTTGTAAACACCGGGTAAAAAGAGTCTTAATAGATGGAGGAGCTGGACTTAATATATGTACTTTAAAGCTTATCCATGCATTAGGCTTCTCAGAAGAGTCTATTGATCCCCGTAAAAAGATTACCATAAAGGCATATGATGATGAGGAAAGGTCATCTAAAGAAACCGTGATGTTGCCCATTCAAGTTGGACTAGTGCAAAAAGATACTATGTGTCAGGTCTTAGATATAGATCTCACCTACAATATTTTGTTAGGTCGACCCTAGATACATGAAATGCAAGCAGTGCCTTCTACGTATCACTAGTGTGTCAAATTTCCTTATAATGGACAAGAGATCTCCATATCTTCTGATCACAATCCATTTCAACATTGTAATGCAATGGGGGCAGCCCAGGACAGTTTGGTTCCCCATAATAGGGAAAAACAAAGATCCTCAACATCAGATCTATAGACAGCAAAGCCCGAATCATTATCTAGAAATTTCAAGTAGCAAATGCAAATCAAAGACCAAGGTATGGGAGAATACTCTTTGGAACCCCTGTGTTTGGCCAAATTACTGACATCACCCAAATCTCATGGATTGCCTACTACATCAACACATCTGGTAACTCAGCCCATCACCAAATTTGATGGTACCTTCATCCAACTGGGCACTCTAGCACATGAATCGGAAGATAAGGACATTCTTAGCTGGTTATACAAAGATGAGGAAGAAGATAACAGAGCAGTTGCTTTGGACATAGTTCTACTGACACACCTATATGGAAAGGGATACTTAATCATGCAGCAAATGGGATATGACGGTAAAGGACCTATTGGAAAATGCAAAGAAGGAGTCATGGAACCCATAGATCTTCCTTCACAGCCCAGTAGAGACAAAACCAGATTAGGTTGTAAATTCACTTTCCTATTAAGAAAGACCCCATGCATAACTGCAAAACCTCAATGGAAAGAAAAGAAGAAGTACAAAGAAGAATCTTGGCTGGAAGCACTATTTGAGTCGGCAAAAACAATCTGCAAGGCACATGAACATCAAGAATAGAAGCTACATCAGGAAAAGCTTCTAAGCCACAAGAAGGCCATATCTGCAGCAGTAGCTCATCTTCAAACACCAATATCTCAAGAACTGATAATATCATCTCTTAATACCATTGTTCCTCCCCGAGGAGGCACATTCTATGAACAAATACAGAAAGTAGAAGTAGGATCTGACACCAAATCAACAAAAACTATCAAAATGGTATCCATCATCAAAGATCTATTTTCACCATACAACATACCTATTCATAGCACTGATAGAATCTAGGATGATGCCTCAGAGACTGATTCTAATGAATATGAATGGGGTAGCTACTCAAATGCTACTACAGATATCCCTAATAATACTAGCACCATACCCCTTTCTTAGGAAGAACATAACGCAGAAGATAGACCTCTTGAATTTGGACCGCAGCATATCTATGACACCAAGGAAAGCAAACAAAAGCATTATGAACAAGTCTATATGGAAGATAATACCATCGAAGACCTTAATGAAATCCTTGAATTCTTTAAAACCAAGACCAATCACAATGAAACCTCCGTCTTGACACTTATAGTAGCCAAACTTGATCCACCAAACGATTCCTTACCACTTGTCTTTCCTGGCCTCATTGACTGGGACGAACCCGAAATACATGATATACCAATTTTCCCAGACAATGAATCTATTATCCATTACTTATGTACCGTTAATTCGGAAACAAGCTCTACCAGCGAACAAAGTAACGATATATGCAAATCAGGGAGTGCCAAGTCTCTCAGTCGCAAAAATGAACCAAGTAAAAGATCTGATGCTGAAAACTAGTCAATGGCAGCTCTAGATCACAAAAAAGTAAAAATAAAGGATGCATCTGAGGGTGAAAACCTTTTCAAGGCACCTAAAGATGGGAGACTTGACACTCTTCTAGAGCACTTTCATGAGTGATCACCCATATTGATTGAGCCCACTCAATCAATCAACATTGTTACCACAGAAGCAATCAAAAACATACACCTGGCAAAATCCCTGACAGAAGAGGAAAGATCGGCATTTATCCTTTTTTTTAAAGAAAAGCAAATTAATTTTGCTTGGTCATATGACGATATGCCTAGAGTTGATCCACGCTTAATCATGCATCACTTGTCCATCTCTCCAGGAGTTAAGCTAGTCAAACAAAAGCTACGAAAGATGAATACATAGGTAGCACTCATGGTCAAAGCTGAACTAAAGAAGTTATTAGATGTCGGATTCATCTGACCCATTGACTATGCAGAATGGATTTCCAATATAGTACCAGTATCAAAACCAGACGACAGTATCAAAATCTGCACTGATTTCAGAGATGTCAACAAAGCTTGTCCAAAAGACGACTTTCCTCTGCCTAGTATCGACATCATTGTATACCTCACAGTGGGCCATGCAATGCTCTCACTAATGGACGGTTTCTCAGGCTATAATCAGATCAAAATAGCCTCGGAAGATCAAGGTAAAACAGCATTCACCTGTCCTTGGGGAATGTACTATTGAAATGTTATGCCTTTTGGCTTAAAAAATGCAGGGGCTACCTATCAGAGAGCAATGACAACAATCTTTCATGACATGATGCACACATTCATGGAAGAATACATGGACAATCTACTAGCTAAGTCATTCACCAGAACAGAACATCTCGGCATCCTAACAAAGATCTTTGATCGGTTGGAGAAATTCCAAGTTCGGCTCAACCCTAAGAAGTGTGTCTTCGGGGTTACATCAGGAAAGTTACTAGGCTACATTGTCTCAGCTAAAGGTATTGAAGTGGATCCAGCAAAGGTACAAGACATTATGGAGATGCCACCACCAAAGAATATCAGTCAACTCAGATCTCTACAAGGATGACTTCAATCAATCAGGCGATTCATCTCTCAATTAGCTGATAAAAGTCTACCATTCAATCATTTGCTCCATAAAAATGTACCTTTCCGATGGGAGACCAAGTGTGCAGAATCTTTTTATCAAATCAAACAGTATCTGATGAATCCACCAGTTCTAGTACCACCAGTCGCAGGAAAGCCCCTTATTCTATATATCTCAACAACAGATATATCACTGGGGGCACTATTGGCACAAGAAGATCAATAAGGAAAGGAACGAGCCATATACTACATCAGCAGGACATTGAATGGCTATGAACTCAACTACACATTCATTGAGAAGGCTTGTCTAACAGTGGTCTTCGCATCTCAGAAGTTCCAACATTATATGCTAGCACACACAATTAAGCTAGTAGCAAAAATTGATCCTCTCAAATACCTACTTAGCAAAGCAGCTCTTACCAGACGATTGGCTAAATGGGTCATGATTCTTAGTGAATTTGACATCCAATACACAGAAAGAAGAGCCATCAAAGGACAAGCAATTGCAGATCAACTAGCTGAAGCACCGCTACCAGGAAAACAAACTATGGAGATTGAATTTTCGGATAGGGACATTCTTGCTATTTCTACCATGCAATGGACTCTATACTTTGATGGATCCTACACCCAACATGGTTCAAGTGTTGGCATTCTTTTCATCACTCCTGAAGGACACACTATACCAAGATCATATAGGCTTATGTTCCCATGCATGAATAATGTGGCTGAATATGAGGCATTGGTTATAGGCATCAAAATGGCCATAGAATGGAAAATCACAGAGTTAATGGTCTATGGAGATTCACAACTAGTCGTCAATCAGATCAACAATGACTATCAAACAAAGGATGACAAACTACTACCCTACAAACGAATGGTGGATGACTTCAAATAGTATTTTGTACACATCACCTTTGAGCAGATACCAAGATTGAACAACAAAGCAGCCGATGCCATGGCTACTATCACTTCATTACTACAAATTCCAAAGCAACGGAGTCGTTATGAGTTCCTGGTAGAGGAACTGTTCTCCCCAGCCTATGACCACTCTGAATCCCATGTCGTCTACGCCTTAACTGGTTCGGATTCTCCTTTATATGGACCGATATATGATTATCTAAAGAACAATATCTTACCCATTGACCTATCCCATAACCAAAAATGTAATTTTATCCGACAAGCCACTCGGTATACCCTTACTGCTGATACTTTGTACCGTCGAGGTCTAGATGGTACTCTTCTTCATTGCCTTGATCGTAATGATTTTGATTCCGCTTTACACGAGCTTCATGAAGGTATTTGTGGAACACATTCAAGTGGGACTACTCTTGCTAAAAAGCTTCTAAGAATGGGATACTACTGGCCTACAATGGAGAAAGATTCTTACCACTTTGCCAAGAAGTGTCCTAAATGCCAGATCCATGGCAATCTGATACATGCACCAACACAGGAACTGCAGCCATTTACAACATCCTAGCCCTTCTGTCAGTGGGGGTTAGACTTGGTTGGCAAAATTCATCCTTCATCTTCAAATGGACACAAGTTCATTATAACTGCAACAAAATACTTTACCAAGTGGATAGAAGCAGTCCCAATGACCACAGTAACTGGAAAGCAAATTGCATCTTTTATCCTAAACTATCTGATCAGCAGGTATGGTATTCCAAGTTCCATTATCACCGATAATGGACACCCATTCAAAAACTAAGATGTCCGAGAACTATGTGAATAATTCAAAATACAACAATGGTTCTCTACACCATACTACCCACAGGGGAGTGGTCAAGCAGAAGCATCCAACAAAACCATACTGAAGATTCTCAAGAAAATAGTAAATGATGCAAGCAAAGATTGGCATATCCAACTCAACCCAACGTAGAACCAGCATCCGTACACCTATAGGAGCAACACCTTTCTCATTGGTCTATGGATCTGAAGCTATTTTACCACTGGAGGTAGAAATTTCATCTCTCAGAGTCTCTCTAAAAGGCTTAATCCCAGATTAAGAGTATCGGGTCAATCGACTGCAAGAACTGGAACTATTAGAGGAAAGATGTCAACATGCTTACACTCATCTCAAAGCATATCAGCAATGCATGTGCAGGAGCTACAATCACAAGGTCATCCCTTGCAACTTCAAAGTTGGTGACCTAGTTCTCAAAGAAAATCCAAGAAATTAGCAAGATCAAGAAAAAAAAGGGAAGTTTGAACCTAACTGGTTGGGTCCCTATGTCATCATATCAGTCTATGGATCAAGTGCCTATCAGCTCACAACCTCGGAAGGAGATGTGCTCAAAGAACCAACTAACAACATTCATCTAAAGAAATACTACACTTGAGTAGTCTAATGCACAGAAAAAGCAAAAACAAACAAAAACATCAAAAAATCCAGAAAAAGCAAATAAAAAGGTACAATAAAAGCAACTGGTGAAAACTTGGTAACAGGCGCTATTGTGAGAGGACAGCTCCTCTATCTATATCCACATCCTTATCTTCGCAATAAAGCACTATCGGCCATCGCCCGACACTTAGCAAATATCCATTCAGGACATACTTAGCATAGTCACTATCCTGGTCTATCCATATATATCCTCTTACCACATTCCATCATGGCTTGGAAATCACTGTACATATCCATATCAAAGTAGTATCAATAACAAGGGGCAAAATCTTGGCCTCCCTGGGGGCATTTTGCCTACAAGATTTTAAACATCAGACCAAAAACGTAGCAAGACAACAAGGACAAAAACAACCAACAAATGCCAAACGACAATGCAAGAAGGCTAAACATCACAGACTTGAACTAATTTCAACTAAACAAAGATCTATTTGCAAGATGTTTTAATTGACAAGAATACATTCCAAATAGTATGCATGCTTACTTATGGTTGTTAATTTTTGCTTATCATATCTCCTAAGTGACTCAAGGATGTCTTACGAATAGAGAAGCAAGGAAGGAATGTGATGTTTTATTTGTCTTCTATCTATGAGTGAAGTCTTTTACCATGCAAATTTGTCCTATGAAGAAATCAGGTGGCATATTGCTGAGGACATTTCGAATTTGTATGGGACAAAGGTTAACTCTTGTATGTTTACGCAATCCGTACTCTGGTCGTCTTAGTTCAATTATACCTTGACGCTTGTGCTATCTTGCAAAATCAAACATCATGTAAATTTTTCTCAGGTCATCATGGTTTGATTATACTATTATGCAATTTTCAACATATCTGAAGATCAATAAATGCTCAATGATGATATCTACATAGAAAGCAAACAACATGTGGCTATACAAGGATGACAAATGCAGAATGAGGATGCTCAAAAAAACAAAAACAAATAGTTACATATCATTTTACAATTAGTTGCATATCATTTTACAATTAGTTGCACATCATCCTCATAAAATCTCATATCGAAACATAATGCATATCATTCATCATTGCATCCCTCACATGCATATCTATCACATCATCATGGAATCTTTCTTCACTTTCACATCTTCATCATTCTTCCAAACTATCTTCTATCATTCTTCCAAACTATCTTCTATCATTCTTCTAAACTATCTTCATCATTATTCTAAACTATCTTCATCATTCTTCCAAACTATCTTCTATCATGTCTTATATAGGATGTATCTTTCCTGAAACCAGATGTTTTGATCAACTCTTATACAGGATATATCGTTCCTGAAACTAGATGTTTTGATCAGCTCTTATACAGGATATATTGTTCCTGAAACCAGGTGTTTTGATCGGTCTTCTATAGGATATATCGTTCCTGAAACCAGGCACTCAATCATCCATGTCTTATACAAGCGGTATCATTCCTGAAACTAGATGCTCGATCATCCATATCTTATACAGGCGGTATCATTCCTAAAACTAGACGCTCGATCATCCATGTCTTATACAGGAGGTGTCATAACTGACACCAGACTTGATCTCATTCCAATCAATCTAATCAATCTTATCAAACCCATGCATGCCATCACTATCTACTCTTCTATCTCTCAAACAACATTCTTCTTCTTTTGAGAGATCATTCATGCCTTTTGTGCATGAACAATCTCCCGAGGGGGCATTATCATATCAAATCTCAACATCAATTTCATATCAGTTTCATATCAAATTTTCATATCAAATCAATTTTTCATATCCACAACATCATATCGACTTTTCATATCAAATCAATTTTTCATATCCACAACATCATATCGATCAAATTTTGACAGCATATCCAATAAATTTTCTTTGAATCAACATGTGCACACACGTCACTTCAAAGAGGGGCAAAATGTAGACGTATAAAAATGACCATATTCCTAAATGAATATTTTATGTTCATTTCTCTATTTAATTAAATCCAATTTAATTGAATCACCCACATTCCTCTATTTAAATTAAGTAAATTACTCAATTTATTTAAATTAAATTCACTATACCTCTTTTACCATTTAATGGAATAAATCATTTTATTCAATTAAATCCCTTCTATCCACTTTTAATTAAATTCAAATTTAATTAAATAGTTTATCCTAAATTGAATAAATCTAATTTATTTAATTTCCCCAATTGCAACCAAATTGAATTAAATTCATTTTATTCAATTAAATCCTATTATCCCTCCATCCACTTGCATTTTCCTACATCTCCCTCTTGCCTCCTAAACCCCTTTCTAACCTTCTTCTAGATTCTTCTAAACACTTCACAATTAGCCTAACCCATCTCCTAAATATTGTCACATCCCTAACAAAGGGAAGTCACTTCTCAAACCTCCAAAGTCTTCCAAACCATTAATGGTTAACTCAACCCACTTACATGGTTAGAGAATTTTTGCCTAACTTAACCTCCATCCAACCCAAGGGTCTCATCAAACATTCATTGCTTTGACCATAGTTATCCCTTAATCTTTTTCACAAGAGTTTATCCTTTGGGTTAAAGCTTTATCCAATGGGTAATCCTAACTTAACCTTAACCCTTACCCCCGAAGGTAACCATGAGGTCTTCTCAAGCATTTAATGCTTCCTACCTCTCTTCTTAACCCAGTCTTATGTTGACATTTGTCACCATTTCATTGGTGCCAATTACAAACATGGATTCCCAACTTTCAAACTTAGCCCTTGATTAACTCTTTCAATCCTGACCATCCATTGCCCTATTTTTTCTATAAATAGAGCTTTCATTCCTCCATTTTCATAGATCCAAGTCTTTAGCATCATACTTATGCTCAAATACATTCAAGCTTTCATACCATTTTATGCTCATCATTTTAGCCTCTCTTTTAGATAGAAATTAATCTAAATATGCATGTTTAGAGTACTTTCTTTATCATTTAGCTTAAATCAGGGACTAATATAGTATGCTAGGATAGTCTTGTTTACTAACCTTGTCATCTTATAACTAGTTTATTGCATTTATAGGATCATGCATAGCTTAGGATGCATCTCATCTTAAAATCAACAAAAGCATCCCTCGTTCTTGCATTTGTCATCCCTAAACCATTTTGCTCAGTAATCTGAGAGCAAAAACATTGGTTTGAGGGACCTTGTGAGATAGAGAACCATGGAACCAACCTTGGGAAGCTGAGCCATACTTCATGACTCCATAGCTTGCACCAAGAAGTCCTGTGGGTGTGTGAGCAAAGCTCCCTAGAGCTCTGTTTTCCACATATCGAGTTCTATCAACCCACTTTTCCCGCATACATTTCTCATTATCATATCAAATCTCAACATCAATTTCATATCAGTTTCATATCAATTTTTCATATCCACAACATCATATCGAATTTTCATATCAAATAAATTTTTCATATCCACAACATCATATCGATCAAATTTTGACAGCATATCCAATAAATTTTCTTTGAATCAACATGTGCACACACGTCACTTCAAAGAGGGGCAAAATGTAGACGTATAAAAATGACCATATTCCTAAATGAATATTTTATGTTCATTTCTCTATTTAATTAAATCCAATTTAATTGAATCACCCACATTCCTCTATTTAAATTAAGTAAATTACTCAATTTATTTAAATTAAATTCACTATACCTCTTTTACCATTTAATGGAATAAATCATTTTATTCAATTAAACCCCTTCTATCCACTTTTAATTAAATTCAAATTTAATTAAATAGTTTATCCTAAATTGAATAAATCTAATTTATTTAATTTCCCCAATTGCAACCAAATTGAATTAAATTCATTTTATTCAATTAAATCCTATTATCCCTCCATCCACTTGCATTTTCCTACATCTCCCACTTGCCTCCTAAACCCCTTTCTAACCTTCTTCTAGAATCTTCTAAACACTTCTCAATTAGCCTAACCCATCTCCTAAATATTGTCACATCCCTAACAAAGGGAAGTCACTTCTCAAACCTCCAAAGTCTTCCAAACCATTAATGGTTAACTCAACCCTCTTACATGGTTAGAGACTTTTTGCCTAACTTAACCTCCATCCAACCCAAGGGTCTCATCAAGCATTCATTGCTTTGACCATAGTTATCCCTTAATCTTTTTCACAAGAGTTTATCCTTTGGGTTAAAGCTTTATCCAATGGGTAATCCTAACTTAACCTTAACCCTTACCCCCTAAGGTAACCATGAGGTCTTCTCAAGCATTTAATGCTTCCTACCTCTCTTCTCAACCCAGTCTTATGTTGACATTTGTCACCATTTCATTGGTGCCAATTACAAACATGGATTCCCAACTTTCAAACTTAGCCCTTGATTAACTCTTTCAATCCTGACCATCCATTGCCCTATTTTTTCTATAAATAGAGCTTTCATTCCTCCATTTTCATAGATCCAAGTCTTTAGCATCATACTTATGCTCAAACACATTCAAGCTTTCATACCATTTTATGCTCATCATTTTAGCCTCTCTTTTAAATCAGGAATTAATCTAAATATGCTAATTTAGAGTATGTTCCTTATCATATAGCTTAAATCATGAACTAGTATAGTATGCTAGGATAGTTTTGTTTACTAACCTTGTCATCTTATAGTTAGTTTATTGCATTTGTAGCATCATGCATAGCTTAGGAGGCATCTCACATTAAATCAACAAAAAGCATCCCTCGTTCTTGCATTTGCCATCCCTAAACCATTTTGCTCAGTGATCTGAGAGCAAAAACATTGGTTTGAGGGACCATGCAAGATAGAGAACCATGGAACCATCCTTGGGAAGCTGAGTTATACTTCATAACTCCATAGATTGCACCAAGAAGTCTTGTGGGTGTGTGAGCAAGGCTCCATAGAGCTCCGTTTTCCACATTTCGAGTTCTATTGTCCCGCTTCTCCCATATACAGTACCCATGCCAACCCCACCAATCACAGCGGCCCTTGACTAAACAATAATAGGAATACTATCCCCAGATTTCCCACTAGTGGCAGTGGCACTTGGTTCACCACCAATGGGAATACCATGATGTGGCAGTGGTTGTAGATTTGAACCTGAAACAAATGTAGGTGGACCCTAAGGGTAATGAGTAGTAACTATCCGTGATAAATTTGAAGAATCAAGTCCAATGACTAGTTTATAAGGACCTTTTGATTTTGACTGTGATGGAATTTGTACCTGAAGTGGATACCAAATGCCCTCTCCTCTGGTACCTAGACCACCACCTTCAAAACCCATTTTTTCCACAAGGTTTGCCCCTTTGCTATATTTTTCTTTTATGGACTCACTGACTCCACCTAATATTTTTGGGACTGTAGTAGTTGTTGGAGGGGGCTCAACAGCAACCTCATGCTCATCATCATCTTCAGTCCTACCATGCTCCATATCCCACAATTTGCTAAACTCTGCATCCTCGTCGATGCTCTCAAATTTTGCACTTGTCTTTGGTTCATCGAGATTCCTCCTCATAGTTCAAAAATCATTTATTTTGGTTTGAGTGAAATAATTCTCTTTACATTCGTGCAGAATTGATTTGGGAATAGATTTGTTAAATGGATTAGCAGATTTTAGGTAGAAATTGTAGGACCTCCTATTTTGGATGCCCTGGCCCTCCTCTATTGTCCTCTCTGTGTGCATTTGCAATGCCATAATTTGTGATGAAATTTCTTCTGTTGAAATGTTATTGTCAGCTACAATTTTCTCCATCTCTTTTTTAACCTCATCCCAGGAGTCCATGTTTCTAAGCTTTTCTAGCAATGGTTTACTTTCATGTTGACATAATGCTGAAGAGTTCCCATTTTTCTTAAGCCTTGCTTGAACTACATTGATTGGATCATACTGCCAGAGACCCTCATCACCAAAGTTAAAAACTGTCAAAAAATCATGTGCCACTTTGAATGCTTTTCTCTCAAATGTGAACCCTCCACATGAGAAAGGCAAGGAAGGAAATATGCTCTTCTTTTGTTGACCATGGAAGTGCCTATCTATGCTCTCCAATTGTCGTACATACTCTAATGCAAATACCCTCTCTGTCACATGTATTGGAAGTCTGTATGGTTTTACTGCTGATCCATAAAACCTTAACACAGTGAATTCTTCCATGAAGAACCAGTCAGCCAATTCTATTTGACTTCTAAGTTGAATGCAATCTTTACAAGACATGGGCAATTTAGGCATTGGAGTGCTTGTAATTTCATTATACATCGGTTCCAAAAAGAAGTCTACAAAATGGTTGTAGTTCTATCTGTTATCATGCATCCTTATCTTTGGCGTCCAATCATATATTGGACACTTTGTTCTCTTCCCAGTCTTCTCATCAATCTTATAGCTCATAAATTGAAGCTTGTTGGTCTCGAATATTGCATGATACTTGGATAGAAGGAGATAGCACAAGTAGGATGAGAACCTAAATGTCTTACAGGAACCTTTTTTGATCATTAGTAATTGTTTTTGCATGGATTTTACAATGTGCTCAATAAAATTATATCTTACTGGCTGACCTACATAATGGATATTATAAATCATTTCAAGAAGGCTTGCACCCACTTCCCTATCATTTTCCAATCCCAGGCAAAATGACAGCAAGGAAATAGTATCCCCAAACCATGGAACAAAAATGTTAAAATCATAAGGAGGCTTATGATTATGATCCAACACAATACCATTACCACACTTTATTAGAGCTTTGATAAATGAATCTTTGTGACTTGGATCAAGACTCTCATAATTCCCTACCAGCTTTTCAAGGTCAATTTGGATGTTTGAGTTTTGGGCTTCAAATCCTAGGTTCAACAAACGAGCAAATTCTCCCTCGTTTATGGACAAAATTTCCTCTTTTGTATTTTTATTGACAATTGCTTTTTTATCTTCATCATAATTTTTGGCGTAGACCATGACAAAATTAGGGCAAGGGAATACTTCAGGTAACACCATGCTTCCCAATCCAACATCCCACGATGCGATTTTATTTGTTTTTTGTTGTAACATTGGGTTGAAAATAGTAAATTTTTCCCTAGATGCATCTCCCACCTTACTAGACAATGTATATCTAAAATCTATGATACACTTTTCACCATGGATAGCAAGGTCATAAATATCATGGTATTCATCAGTGAAACCTGGTGTTTTAACCAGTTCGGTTAGGTACATTTTGTTTTTCACTTGGCTTCTTGTTGAACTACTGCTTCCCATTTTCCCCATCACTATTATTGTTAATATTTTAAAATAATGCTAGATAAAAACCTGAAAATGCTAACCCTCAAATTGGACCACGAGATTACCAAAAGCAAAAAAGGCAGGATGTAGGTGTTCTAGATTTTACCCAGAAATTGAAATTTCAATTTCACTAGATTGGCGCAGATAGTCTCTATTGCAACTTGTATTCCTCAATCTAGCAATTGTTTCTGAATCTCCCTCGATTTACAGGTTTGTCCAAGAAATGAAAGATGATTATGATTTATGAGTCTCTTATTTTGAAAACTCTGAAAAGTAGAAAAGTAAAACCTAAAGGGTAAAATATCTAGAATCATATTGTAATTTTATTAATTACTATTAATAACTATTCGATGCCAAAGGACAAAACATTCATTACTTCGGTATAAATTTCGAGGACACTAAGAATCATGTTGTAATTTTATTAATTATTATTAATAACTATTCGATGCTGAAGGACAAAACATTCACTTCTTCAGTATAAATTATGAGGAAATTAAATGTAATACGTTCAATTCCGGGCGAAGTTCTCCCAAATGTGTTCACTTCTCACATTCGGGCCGAAATCCACCCTAAGTCGTTGATCTTTGCTCATCCAACAGACGAGGGACCAAGGTACCTGTTGTGACTTTACGGGTCTATTTTTTAAGTCTGTTTAATAATTTTAAACTTCCGCCCGAAAAAGTGCTTAATAGACTTAATTATATTTAATTAAATTTAAAATGTTTCAATTTCAAGCGAAGTTCTCCCAAATGTGTTCACTTCCCACATTCGGGTCGAAATCAACCCTAAGTCGTTGATCTTTTCTCATCCAACGGATGATGGTACCTATTGTTAGTTGTTGCAAGTCCCATGACTTTTGCCAGTTTTCAGGCACGTCACCATACTTGTGTCACTTTTCTGGGCAAAGTTCTCAGAAAGCTGTTCACTTCCCACATTCACCCCGAAATCCACCCTAAGCCATTGATCTTTGTTCATCCAACGATCGATGGTACCTATTTTCAGATGTAGTGGGTCCCATGACTTCTGCCATTTTTCTGGCATGTTACCATACTCGTGTCACTTTTCAGGTTTGATTTTTAAGTCTATTTAATCATTTTAAACCTTCGCCCAAAAAAAAGCTTTATAGACTTAATTATATTTAATTAATTTAAAATGTCCAATTCCGGGCGAAGTTCTTAGAAAGGTGTTCACTTCCCACATTCAGGTCGAAATCCACCCTAAGTCGTTGGTCTTTGTTCATCCAATGGTCGATGGTACCTGTTTTCAAATGAAGTGGGTCCCACGACTTCTGCCATTTTTCTGGCACTTCACCGTACTCGTGTCACTTTTTTCGGGTCTTTTTTTAAAGTCTATTTAAACATTTTAAAATTCTGCCCAAAAAAGAGATTTATAGTCTATAGATTATAGACTTAATTATATTTAATTAAATTTAAAATGTTCGATTCCGGGCGAAGTTCTCACAAATGTGTTCACTACCCACATTTGGGCTGAAATCCACCCTAAGTCATTGATCTTTGCTCATCCGACGGACGATGATACCTGTTGAGAACTTGAGTGTTGTCAGATGTCGTCAGTCCCATAATACGAGACATTTAAATTTTAAAGATGTGCAATAGTTTGAGATAACTATTAAATATAATGTTAATATTATTTGTAATTAAAGATGTGCAATAGTTTGAGATAACTATTAAATATAATGTTAATATTATTTGTAAAAATTTGAAATTCAAAAATAGTATAAAACATGAAACTTAGTTTCTAGAATAAAACAAATAACTAAATAAAAATATAAATTTTGATATACAATTTGAAAGGAAAAAGTTTAATATAAAAAAGAAAACATTCAATATTAAATCTAAAATATTAATTTAAAGTTTAATAAAATTCTTTGAAAATATGTTTACAATATATAATTTTAAAAAATAGTTTTAAAATATATATAAAAGTTCAACATAAATTTAGTGTATTAATTTCAAAAAATGTGCAGTCCTCAACCTGTTAGGGCGAGCAAATTTGGAAAGTACAAATGCCAAGGTGGCGATTAATTGTTGCAGAAGGAGTTGTCTGCAGCATGTCGCATGAATGGAGGAAGGGGAGGATGGGAAGAAATCTTTTTCTTGATCTCATGGCATTAATGCCTTATCGTGCACATTCATTACCCAGCCTATAAGGCGGAGGCAGAATTTATTACCTTTTGATTTGTGTACCAGTTTTTGCTTTGAAGCATAACAAATCTGTAGTTCGTAGAATCGTAGCTTCTGTAAGACATTTTTTGCAAGGAGTGCTTTTGAAATTGCAGGTGACCATGGAGGCCAATTTCACACTTTGAACAGACAAGAAGTTGGTGCCCTTTTTGGGCAAAGTATCTGATAAACGAATGCAAGGACTGTTTAGGTTTAAGGAGGAGAAGTTGTGGGTGGCAGCTCGATTGATGCTTGCAGAGGAGGTGGCACATATCAATCACCGGTATCGAACTAACATGGAGGTTTACTCTCTGATTCTGGCGTGGGCCTATGAATTCGAACCGGAGGTGGAAAAGGTAAAACTCACATTGGTCAAATTGATTGATGGGGATTTTTTGATTAACTTGGATTCAACCTTGGAGTGGGTGGTGTCGGGAGTTGGCATTCGAATTAAGGAAGGGGACGACCAGGAGGATTCCTTTTATTCGTGACCCAGAGGATGAAATCAAATACCAGTGTCGTGAACGAGCCCAAGTGGGGTGGGAAGTGATGAAACTCTTTGTGAAATTAACGAGGGTGGATGAAGTCGTGAAGGCTTTGCATGTGGTGGCAAGGATAGAGTTTGGTAGGGAATTGAGAGATAGGGTTGAAGAAGGAAGGGCCATACAACTACTGGAAATCTTGGAGGGTGACCCTGACTTCGGGTGCCTAAATTGCATTCCAAAAATGAAAGCTGAAGCGGTAAAAGGGAAAGCCAAAGCATCGACCTCCGAGGAGGGAAGGGACTGGGAGGAGGTGACCCAGGGGGATAGTGAGACTGAGTGAGCAGCCTATCGGCAATGAACTACTTTTTTTGTCTACTTTCTATAAGCTGTGGGCAGTATGGTTTTCTCTTTGTCTGCATTTATGCATGAATGACTACAAATTTTGTATCTTGAAACTTTTGAATTAATAAAATGAAAAAACCTTTACCGATAAACTTTTGTATCTTGAAACTTTTGAAATTTTGTATTTTGAATGACTATATAGTATATATTTATAAAATTATAATCAACCATAATCAATGTACAAATAATTAATGGAACGAATTGATTTTTTTTATAGCATTACATAAAAAAGATCACAGTATTAAATTTATTTCCATTGTTTAACAAATAATTGAAATAACGTAGCTCATATACAAAAAGTCTTTGAAAGAAATTAATTAATAAAAATGAAATAGAATTATAGAAAGCATTTTTATATCCATAAGACTGTAAGAGGCAAACTGAAACAAACTGGAATTTGAAAAATTATCATTAATATTTATGCTTTTGAAATTTACAATTTTTTCATTTGAGACTTGAGTCCCCTAAAAACTTAAAAGCCAAAATGAGTGAGCCACTAGCACTGAGCCTATTAGGGTTCGAGGACATAGGAAAAAAACTACAGGGGGGTGGGGCTAGGGCACAGGTAGTGGAATTGTTTACAATTTTGCCCTAAGAATATGGCCCTCCTTCCATGTAGAATTCTTCAGACAGCATAAGCTGAGAGAGTTCTTCAATCCACATGTAGTTTGGAAAGTCGTCCAGGAGGAACCATTTCCGGAGGAAGTCCCTGCCAATTCGCACCCATTTCCTATGACGCTTCAACTGCTCTGCATTCAGGTTTAGGAGAAACGGTTGCTTGGCCATTGGCACTATTTGGTCAGGGAGGAGAAGCTTGGATAATTCACTCGCCCAAGGGATCCCCACCCCTACTTCTACAAGGACAACAAGAGTAATGTCATCTCCAAGGAAGTCTTCCTTAAAAACCTTCCTCAACAGCATCATCATATCCACCTTGTCTCCTCCCAAGTCTAGAAGAGACGCTAAGAAGCGGGATGTAATGTCTGTGTTAACACAGTACCTATTTTTGTTTCGTAGAAATTCTCTGCCTAGCACCATCTACATAGCCTCATTGGTGAACGACCCAACCTCCTTGCAGACTGATTGGAGGGTTAGGTCTCTAATGGAGCCTAAAAAGGCCCTTTGGTCCTGTGCAGAAATGCTTCTCAAGCAGATGGGAGTGTCCATCTTGAGAAAACAGATTAACAAATTAAACAACCTAAGCCTATAAACCTAAAATACTATGAGCTCTGACGATTTATCTACCAAATGGCAAAGGCTAATTGAAGATGAAAGAAGCAGAGATCGTATATAAATTGTTGAAGCTCTTGATTGTAATAATTACTTCTTTAACCGTATTAACTGCTATAAATTTTTTAAAATCTTTCGTATCTCTTCAAATCTTTCCCATAAATGCACTATTGTGCAAAAATGGAAACAGTTATGAACCAATACCAAATTGGAAAGTATCACATTGGAAGTCGTAGGGACAGAGTGGATTGTCGTAAGTGAATAGATATATATTAAATGAAGAAAATTATCGATCATGATTCGTGACATTTGATATGTGTCTATTGAATCCAATTCCATTCCGGGCACTTTCTGGTGAGATATGTTCTCTTCAAAAAATTGGGCTGAAATAAAACTTCAGCCATTGATCTACGATCATCGAACGGTTTTAAATCATTGATAGATTTTAGGTATGTATCACCCTTCACGTGTCAAAGAGGTCACACTTATTGATACATCATGTAGAGTCTGGACTCAATGTATTATGTGATGTGATGTACTGATGTGATGTGATGTGCCTTGTCTATTAATGGCAATGAATTCATGAAATCGCCAATGAATTATATATTGTACCATAAATAACAAAATATTTGCCAAAACAAATTAAATAATTTTCAAAGCGGTGGAAAAAAATAGCCAATACATTTAAATAATTTTCAAGTGGTGGATAAAAATCGCCAATACATTTAAATAATTTTTCCTTCGGAGTAAAATTTTTCGCTCATACAATTATATATTTGTTCCTTTTAACAAAAATTATTCACCTCCCACAATAAATATTTTCCCCATAGAACAAGGTATTATTCGCCAAAAATTTATGACATTTTCGTACCCTAGAAAAAAAATTGCCAATAAAAAATAATTTTTTCCTCATTTCAAAAAAAAAAAATCGCCATCGATATGAAAATTTCCCCCCGAAAATAATGTATGATTTGCCAGGATTTTACACAATTGCCCGGGGGGGTTTCTTAAAGTTATCCTTGTCCAGTGGTGGGAAGGATTGAGAAGTGGACCATATCACACCATTCCACATCGAACATATCAACACACTACATACATTACCAAAGTCCAACCCAAAATACATCCACACGTTGTACAACCTCAATATTTGGTCCAAGCCCTCGGGCTCAAGACCAATCCAAACCCAAAGATAATACCAAGAAACATCTTCTAAGATACCAAACTCATCTGATGTAACTGGGAAACCTCCTAGCACACAATAAACCTTAATCAAACACTTATGCTCATCATACCACATGCAGACCTAATCCAAACCAAAGGATTTGACATCAATGACAACACATACATAGTGTAATGCTAACATTTTTTGTAAAATTAAAACCTTATAGGAAATGCTATATATTAAATACATTATACTTGTAGAATTTCCAAGCCCTTGTATTTAGAGAGCAATTTCACAAAGCATGAAATTGTGCTTGGCATTACCCATTTAGATAAACTTTCTTTAGTTTCAATTCTCATAGTTTATTTTAAGACCATTATTAGCCTTGGCCTTACCCATAATTCAATAAATATGTTCAATGCTACCTTTAAATATTATTGATGATCCTACACTTAAACCTTGTTTAAAGGTAAAATCCAAGAATATTTCCTATTTCACGGGCCTTGATACTTGGTTTCTTGATTTGAAGGCCCAATTTTGGGTGGGACCAAGTGTCAAAGCCTTGTTGCCACAAAAATGGGTTGTAAAATGAAGCACTTTGAGTGTCATTCTTTGTCTCCAGTGATTCACTCTTGATTTTTTTATTTTTTCATTATTTGTTAGCCTATAACTAAAATAACCATGTAACTCATATATAAGAAGAATCTTTCATCCTTCATAACAACTAGGGATCTAACAAGGAATGAGCTAGTAAACAATAGAGTGATGAGATATCAAAACTTTGCATGTACAATTTCACAACAATAATGCTACAATCAAGTATTGTTTTATTTTTCTTATTCATTGTTATTATTTTGTTATGCACTAACATTTGTAGGGATTCAAGGAACACTACATTGTGCCTTTATGTGAGACACATTGAGAGGGTTTCATACTTAATAAGGTAATCTTTCATGTTTTAGAATTTTGTCATTTGTTTTTTCTCTATCCTTGTGTGGATACATTCTCTCTTTCATCATTGCCATTATAGAGGTGGAACACCAATATATGGCTTGACTTATGTGAGACCCTATATGACACAACCGTATTCCTTATTTTCCACATATTTATGAGTACATATAATTGTGGTATAGGCACAAACAGACTGAGTGAATAGTGACAAAGGTCTTCATATTACATATCATTCAAAACCCTAAGACTACAACACACAACACCCTTGTCTTGCTAGTTTTTCTCGAATTTACAATTGAAAATTGTGTAGAGTGTCTCGATCCTATTTTTCATCCTTTTCTCAAATATTCGTAGGTATTGAATACAAGTACCCATTGAAACTATCCTACATAATCAACTCTAGATATTTTAATCCTAGATTCTAGTTTGTATCTCTAATCTAAATTTGCTCTTTGTTTTTATACTTTTTTTCTATATCTATTGTATTTTGACAAACTTAGTCATTTACCCATTGTTAGGGTATGTGCGGGATCATGGTGGGCCAAACAAGCCCTTAAGTGGCAATGAAAATTCTAGAAAAACATAGTTAAGTAACTTGAAATAAAAATTTGAATAAGTTATCAATATTATCTCAAAAATATGTAAGAATAGAATCTATAGCAAATTTAATGCAGTTTCTAAGCTACTAGTTGTTGTTTTTTGAAAAAAAGAAATCTATTTGACGAAATTTGAAATATCAATGCAATAGTACTAAAATTTCAGGAGCAAGATAACAAACAGTTGTCTTTCTGACCACCCTAACCACAATCAAACCACAATATTTTTTTAGAAGATTTTAGATATAAGTAGAATAATCATGTCCAGATGTGACACATTTTTTTGTAATTTGTTTTGGAAATTTTTTTGAAATAAATAAAAAATTTAGAATTTTTTACTACAACTTTTTAAAAATATAAAAAACTTGTATGTTTGACTGCCATAACTTGGTCAAAACTTTATGAATTTTTTTTTTTATTCCTATAGTATGTGAGACATAGAATGTGACACATGTTTTAGATTCAAAAAATGTGATACTGTTTGAAAGTTATATATGTTTTTCAATCAGGACTTTAGTCAGAAGTCAATTAGAAAATGAATAATAATAATTTATTAAAATCAAAATAAAGCAAAATTTATATTGTTGGAAAACTAAGAATCTCCTTAAAAATCCCTTTCTGTTTCATCAATTTTGGCTAAAAAAAGTCATCAGCCACTAGGGTGAAGCCTAGAAAAGCAAAGAAAACTCCTAAACATGTTTTTTGTGTTAACTTTCCAGGTTGGCATGTCCTAGTCAAATCCCAAAGCAATCCCGAGACAAATACCAAGGCTGTAGATTTTTGTTATAGGTAAATGGATATCCAATTTTTATTATCTTTTTCTATAAATACAATTTATCATTTATAATATATAATATATTATTTTTTATTTTTTTGGTAGGTAATAGGTCGAAGTCGCAGTGCAGCTTAGAATTCATTTTAGATGTCCCTATTGGGAATTGAACTTGGGTCTCCACAGTGAGAACCCAGTGTTTTAACCAGTTAAGCTCAACCCCTTGGACAATATATAATATATTATTAATATATAATATATTATATATTAGTAATTAATATATAATATATTAACGTATATAAAAAATATAATATATTAATATATAATAATACATAATATATATTAATATGTAATATATTAATAGATTAATATATGTTATTATATATTAATAATGTATATAATTAATATATTATTAATATATTATATATTATTTATATAGTAATAATATATATTATTAATATATTAATAATAAAAGGTATTGGATATTGTCTAATATTTAATCTAATTTCATATGGGTGCCAACAATTTAGTTGGTGCCCTTTCGCAAAGGTATTTGATATTTGATACCTTGTTAGAGAGAGAGGGGGGGGGGGGGGGGGGAGATGATATAGATAAGGAGAGAAGGGGGAGGAGAGAGGGAGAGATGAAGAGAGAAGGGGAAAGGGATCTAGAGAGAGATATGGGTGGGGGAGACGTAAAGGGGGTTGGAAATGGATAAGGGTAAAGTGAACTAGATAGGGAGAGAAGGGGAAAGAGGGAGGGTGAGATAGGGAGAGAAGGAGAAAGGGATCTAGAGGGAGAGTAATTAGAGACAGAGTGATTAGAGAGAGGGGGGATGGGAGGAGATGTAAGTGTGTAAAAAGAGAGAGGGAGAAAAGTGGAAAGGGAGAGGGGTTGGGCAAGGGATGGGGAAGAGATAGGGAGAGAAGGGGAAAGGGATCTAGTGAAAGAGAGCGGGTAATTAGGGGGAGGGGGAGATGGGAGGAGATGGAAGAATCAAAAAAGAGAGAGGGAGAGAAGGGGTTGGACAAGGGATGGGGAAGAGAGTGAGATAGAGGGGGGGAAGGGCTCAACGGGGTGGGAAAGAGAGAGAGAGAGGGAGAAAGAGAGAAAGAAGGGGAAAGAGAGAGGGAGAGAAGGGAAGAGAAGGGGAAAGGGCTCTAGAGAGAGATTAATTAGGGGGAAGGGCGGAGGTAAGGAGATGGAAGTGTCAAAAAAGAGAGGGAGACGGAGATGGAGAAAGAAGAGGAGAGATAATGGGAGAGAGGGAAAAGAGGAAAGGGATCTAGGGATAGAGAGGTAATTAGGGGGAGGGGGAGAGGGGAGAGATGAAAGTATCAGCAAAGGGAAAGATGGTGGGAAAGAGAGAGGAGGGAGAGATGGAGAGAAGAGAAAATAGAGAGGGGTTTAGAGATTACTTTAGTGGCGAATATTCTCTAATGGCAAATTTTTCACGTCGGCAACCTGGGAAATGGTGAATATTTTGTACTAACTAGGGGTGGCCATGTCGCCGAAACATTATCAATTTCCATCAAATTCACGGCCTGATCGACATATGTTTTATGTAATTAAATGTTTCTATGCGAGAATTTCGCCAATACAATATACGATGGACACACGGTAAATTTATTTTTTTCGCCTACGCTCTCTAAGGTTGCCTTAATAGACGACCATAATTTGCCTATACGCATATGAAGATTTGTTAGCCAGGAAGACCCAATTCGCTCGGCATTTTGCTGACGCGTGTCTCCATTCACCCCAACTTTTGCCAACTATATTGTATTTACCAATTATTTGGACAACCCATAATCACCTTGAAAATTACATAAGTCATGTTATAGTTATGCAAGATTCGCCAAATATTTGTATACCATATAAAATTCTCGCAGAATTTGCCACATAAGGATTGGTATAAATACATTCAAAGATCATATCTATCTCTACACAATCTGGTGGGTTTTAGGCTCTGAATTCGGATCAATAGCAAAGTTTCAGACCAAGGAAAATCATTGTTGTTGACTGCATTGGCAACTGCTAGCGACCTAAAGGTGAGCGATCATATTTTTGAAGTGTTATAATATTATTCTAAATTTAGCTATATCTATTTGCACTGTTGAGTTCATTGTTATTTAGTGGGGACTCGTTAATGCAAAGTGGTTAGCCTGGAGATTCAAACCTCAAACATCTAGATTGTAGGTCGTAGGGCCAATGAAACATATATTGTACTTTATAGTCTATTATTGCTTCTTCAACAAATTGATTTTTTTTGCAACCTTTATTTCATTAGAGATGTTGAACAGGAAGAAGGGTAGGAAACCTAAATGTGGGGAAGGCCATGAGAGGCCAACAAAATGCAGAACATTGTCTTCATACTTTGGCTTTGGAAAAGATTGTGGTGAAAATCGGGAAGGTACATCATCACAAGTACAAGTACAAAATTCACAACCTATACCACATGTTGAAGACGGCGACGAACCTGATATCTCAGATCAAGATGATCTTGAAGAAGATTATCTGGTAGATGCCCAAGTTAGTCGGAATGATATAATCATCTTGGGTGATAATGCCATTGATGATAATGCATGGAAGGGGAAAAGAAAAGCCAAATCAAAAAAGGATCAACCATAATCAAAAAAGGATCAGGAGTGGGATATGTCAGTTAGGAATTTTCAAATTAATTGGGCATCAAAGTATCTATTCATTGAACCAGTGGAGAATCCAATTGAAGGCGAGCCTCCAATAGAATGCAGGTGTAAGATTTCCACTTGGAAACGTAACAAGGAAATTAGGTTGCAGCTAAAATTTGACACCATAGAAAAGCATATGGGTAAAGTTTATGAAAAACAAATGATAGACAGAGTTGAAAAATCAGTGATAAGATGGAAAACAAAGGAGGAATGCCGAAAAGTATTATTTTCATGAGAAAATACAGATGAAGTCTACTGAAGTTAAAGGTTCTATTGAAGCTAGTTTTGGCAAAGCGATGAAAATAGAACAACTGCGAAAATTTCTTCAGTTAAGTGTTGTTTTTTATATTTTGAGCAGAGGGCATGCTATGACAAATTTCCCATCAATTAGTGGTTTATTACACTTTTTGAAAGTTTCTAACTATCCTAATAGTCACTAATCAGTAAATAGTGGATGGGAATGGGCAAGTTGTCTTGCTGAGGTTGAAAAAGAAGATGTAAAGGAAAAAATAAGAGAGTCAAACTTTATTGTATTTTCTTTAGATGAAGTTACGACAGTAGACAATACTTCATGGGTAAGCATGCATGTTTATACTTTACAGAATCATGTTCACCAACCTCATCTACTCTCTGTTGGTAAAATGAAGGATAGTACGACAATGGAAAATTTATTTCAACTAGTAAAGAGAAGTTTAATTGAATATGGAGGTATGGATGACATGACAGTTGCCAAAAAATTGGTGTGTGTTGGAGCAAATGGAGCTCCAGTAATGCAAGGTCATAGGAACGGTCTTTGTACAAAGATTGAAACTTCTTTTACACTGTACATTACTACAATTCCTTGCATGGCTCATAGAATGAATCTAGCTTTTGGAATTGTGAGAAAGTATGCTTCGGTTAAAAAAAATGAAATTTTAATCAGAGAGCTCTACTCACACTTTTGTCGAAGTCCCAAACGATTAATGGAATTTCAACACTTTGCTGATGGAATAACTGATGGGAACAAGCTTCTCAAGGATAATGATACTAGATGGATGTCTTTGGATGGTCCAGTGCATCAAGTTTTTCCAGAATATCCATCCTTGATTGCACTATTTCACACAACTCGCGACGAATCAAAGCAACCAAAATTTCCTGACCTTCTTCGGAGGTTAAGTAATCTAGAGACACTCTTAACTTTAGCAGTTCTTATGCCAATGCTAGAGGAAATGAGGAATATTATGAAGGTTTCCCAAAAAAAATCTTTGTATATTGCAGAATATGATACATTGCGTAAGATGACATGCATGACCCTCGACAATCTCTATCGAAATTAACCAACATTCTAATGAAAAATTTGTTAAGTAAAGGACACTCACAAATTTGAATAATCTTGATAACTTTTTACAAATCAATGCAAACAGGGAGGTATGTGCCAATGTACGGGGAGTTGAGATACCAATGCACTTCTATGCCATGATCGACCCCGAGGAACCAAGAAAGCGCCCCAGGAAGCAACTAGCAAGAGTTACAAGGGAAGATTTCGACAAGATTGTTGAGTATGTAACTACTTCTGTGAAGAAAATTGCCTCTGATATTTCCTAACAGATTAGAAGCAGATTCCCTCCTGACAAACTACTCGAAGCCATGTCTATTGTGTTTCCTCAATATTGGAGCCTCAACAGTGCAACTGATTTTTGAAGTAAGATACTGACTTTGATAAAACAATTTTGCATATCCAGAGAATTGAATGGAGTAACTATAAATGGAATATTAGATGAAACTCATCTTAGAGAGCAATCATCTCATTTTTCATATATTATGAGGGAACAATATGACATAATGGAGAACCCTCGCGAAGAGGGATTAGTAACAAGGCTTTGGAAATGAGATGATTTTCCTTAATCAAAAACAAGGATTTGGACATATATAGCTGAGAACGAAGCGTTGCGTGATTCAATGCCAGAATATTTGAAGCTTGTTGATTTATGTCTTACCATGATATTGGGTTTAGTGGAAGATGAGAGAATTTTCAGTGCTTTGGGGTTCCTAAAATCAAAGCTAAGAAACAAACTAGACAAAAATTTGGAAAATTGCTTGAGGCTCTATACATCTAGGTATGATGTCCACACTTTTCCTTACGATGGGGCACTGCAAATCTAGAGATCCAAATGTGAAAGAAGAGGTTTGGATAACACTTCAAACCAAAGTGCCAATGGGACTATTGACTCATGTAATGGACCTACTAGTAGCATTGAGATGCAGTTCAATGAAGGTATGCAGACTCATAGTGAAGAAAACACAGACAAGAATCAAGAAAGCTCTGAATTTGATGAGGATGAATGGCAATTGTAAGAGATTGGTATTTATTAATCTTATTACTATATCTCATCATTCATATTATAAAAGCATATTATTTTGGTTGATAACTTGATGATATTTTATGAGTCTGTCAACTTTTTGCAATTAAAATTTAATATTGATTTGTAATTGTATTTTTCAACTTTATATTTCCAGATTTAAAATAACATAATAAAAGACCATAATGTGTTTATTGATACAGAGATGTTTATTTAGACATGTTGAGAACTTAGATTTATATTAATTCTTTCAAAATATAGCCATATGATACAATTCATTCAATACACCACTCTGTGTGATTCTCCATGCAGAAGTCAATACAAAGTTTCTAAACCCTTTGCAAATGACCTTGAATTCCCTTTTATAGAAACAAGGGAGCAACAACAACTTCAGGTCAATTTGCAACATGTCAAGACTCAACATCAAAATCAATTACTAAGGCGCCGAACATTGAATATATCATCCCAACTGCCATCAGTATCACAAACTCAGCACAAGTTTACATGGCCATCATAGGCCGGATTAGTAATTTAGCAATTTAACAACTACTACATGTCTGATGTATCTTGTTCAAAAAATAGAGTTCAAAATTAAATATTAATTCAAGCCATGACAAATTAAATATAGATAATAGCAGTGCCCAAAACTTAGTAATTAGAAATAGAGAAATGCAAAAATGTTAAAACTTGGGAGAATTTGAGAATACAAATTTACAGGCTGAAGGTTTGCATTGTGCATCATAGATTCATAGGTTGGATTAGCAATAGCAACTGCTGATTTTTTCTTGTTCATAAAACAGAGTTATTTCAATCGATGCCAAATTCCAAACAAAGAAAACATAAAACCTTGAAATTAAGAGTAAAAACTGAAAATTGTGCAATACATACTATGATTCTTGAGATTTCGGTGCCAGTTTTTGTAGGGTGCTCCACTCTTCGTCTGATGGAAGGTCAATATTTTTTAAACTATGGATAGTCAACTGCAACTTCGTCAACAATCCATATTTAGAAGAGTGACTTGACATTATTGTTTCACCTAATACCGCATTCAGAGTTGTAAATGGTTTGATGAATTCTAGAAAGCTTTGGGGAGATGTGTTCTTAGGAAGCAAGTCAAAATCAGACTTCATTTTTATCTCCATTCTTTTTTTGTAAGCTTCTTTTCCAATGAATTTATTTGATGTTTCAATGGTCTTAGACAAACCAAGTTTAATCAAAGTAGTTGTCTTTTCTTGTAGCTTCAATATCTTTTTGCCACATTTATCCATAACTTCTGATGTTTCCCTTAGTTTTTGGCTTTTTTTAAGGATAGGTGATGTCTTAACTATGGCATCAATGTGGTTGTTAATTCCCTTGGATGCCAAATAGCTATCACTGGTACTGTATACTACTTGCAAAATATGTTTGGCCATATCCTGTTTTGAATAAACATGTATGCTCTTCTCAATGTGCCCTTTGATTTTCATATAAATTAATCTCAGACTTTCATTCAATTCAAACTATTCACGCAACTTATCACTCCTCTACATTATTTGCCCCCAAATGTTTTATTGTATATACTTCATTGTATTTTTCATATTATCTTTCAATCTATCCTCCGAAGTTTTAATTTTATCATTTGCATTGTGCAGGTCTTCTTTCATTTGTGCACATTTTTTTCTTTCTTCCTCTACTTCCTCTACCAAATGTTTTGCTTTTTCCTTCTCATGATCCAATAGGTCCTGTATTTTTCTTATTTCAGAAGCATTAGACTCATAACTTATGTATAATTTTTGAAAACTGGCTCTTTCATCATCTATTTTTCTACTGCTTTTAGCCAATTTTTCACTCAGGTCCTTCAATTTTGCATCCATCTTTTCCTGCTCTGCAATTTCTACTGCAGAGCCCGAATTTTTTATCCTGTTTTGTAAATCATTGCACTTGTTATTTGTTGCTTTCCTCTTTGATTTTTTTTTTTGTCAGGTATACCTGTAACTTTTCTATTTGTTTCTCCAAAATATTTTTTCTCTCTCCACCTTTAGCAGTGAAGTGTAGACCACTTAGTTAGTCCTTTTTGACACACTAATTTTGTCCACATTTTGTACTTTGGAAAAATCCATTTAGAGGGTGCTAACTTGAAATTTAGAGGGATCTATCTGACTGTGTGGTGGATTTTTATCTTTATTTGGGGGCTTAACAGCCATGAAATCCATCATATCTTTGTGTGTGTCATATGTTGGAAATACCTTGTTCCTTGCAGGTTGTTCGTCTAAAACTTCAGTCAGGGCAACCCTATGCAATGCTCTCTTTTTTTCTTTATTTGCATTTGTTGTGTGTTCAAATTTTTCATAGTAATTATGAAATTAAAAATCTAGGCTTGCTGAAGCAATTGAATGTTTGAAAGGTGAAATAGTAGAGGCTCCAGTTCCACCTATGCCTATGGTTTTAACTAATGTATTACAAGGAGTACCAACAACCATTCATGATCCTATCCCACTGTCACTAGTTTTTATAGTCTTTTGAGGGGTCTATTCTGAAGCTACAAATGATAGATTTGTAGTGGCAGTGGCACTTGATATAGGATTCTGAATAGTATGAGTATCTACCACTAGTGGCCTCTTGCGAGAGATATTTTATTGTTGCACTTGTCCAACACCAAGACAACTAGTATCAGTAGTAGTACCCATGCCAACCCCACCAATCATAGTGGTACTTGACTGAACACTAATAGGAATACTATCCCTAGATTCCCCACCAGTGGCAGTGGCACTTGATTCATCACCAATGGGAATACCATGATGTGGTGGTGGTTGTGTATTTGAACCTATAACAAATGTAGGTGGACCCTGAGGGTAATGAGTAGTACCTTTCTGTGATGAATCTGACGAATCAAGTCCAATGACTAGTTTAACAAGAGATTTTGATTTTGAATTTGATGGAAGTTGTACCTCAAGTGGATACCAAATGCCTTCTCCTCTGAGACCTAGACCACCACCTTCAAAACCCATTTTTTCCATAATGTTTGCCCCTTTGCTATATTTTTCTTTCATGGACTCATTGACTCCACCTAATATTTTGGGGACTGTAGTAGTTGTTGGAGTGGGCTCAACCTCATACTCATTTTCATCATCACTCCTGTCATATGTTGTTGTGGGATGCTCCATATTCCACAATTTGCTAAACTCTACATCCTTGTCGACGAACTCAAATTCTGCACTGGTTTTTGGTTGACCGAGATTCTTCGTCATAGTCCAAAAATCATTTATTTTGGTTTGAGTCCAATAACTATCTTTACATTCTTGCATATTTATTTTGGGAATAGATTTGTTAGATGGATTAGCATATTTTTGGTAGAAATTGTAGGACCTCCTATTTTGGATGCCCTCCTCTGTTGTCCTTTGTGTGTGCAATGCCATAATTTGTGATCACAATTCTTCTATTGAAATGTTATTGTCAGCAGAAATTTTCTCCATATCTTTTTTCACCTCATCCCAGGAGTCCATGTTTCTAAGCTTTTATAGCAATGGTTTACTTTCATGTTGACATAATGTTGAAGAGTTCCCATTTTTCTTAATCCTTTCTTGAACTACACCAATTGGATCATACTGCCAAAGACCCTCATCACCAAAGCTAAAAACTATCAAAAAATCATGTGCCACATTGAATGCTTTTCTCTCAAATGTGAACCCTCCTTATGAGAAAGGCAAGGAAGAAAATATGCTCTTCTTTTGCTGACCATGAAAATGCCTATCTATGCTCTCCAACTGTCGTACATATTCCAATGCAAATACCCTTTCTGTCACATGTATTGGAAGTTTGTAAGGTTGTACTGCTGATCCGATTGGAAGTTTGTAAGGTTGTATTGTTGATCCGTAAAACCTTAACACAGTGTATTATTTCATGAAGAACCTATCAGTCGATTGTATTTGACTTCCGATTTGAATGCAATCTCTACAAGACACAGGCAATCTAGGCATTGGAGTGCTTGTAATTTCATTATACATTGGTGCCAAAAAGAAGTCTACAAAATGGTTGTAGTTCTTTCTGTTATCATGCATCCTTATCTTTGGTGTGCATTCATATATTGGACACTCTATTATGTTCTAAGTCTTCTCATCAATCTTATAGTTCACAATGTGAAGATTGTTGGTCTCGAATATTGCATGATACTTGGATAGAAGAAGATAGGACAAGTAGGATGAGGACCTAAATGTCTTACAGGAACCTTTTTTGATCATTAGTAATTGTTTTTGCATGGATTGAACAACGTTCTCAACAAAATTATATCTTACTGGTTGACTTACACAATGGATATTAAAAATTATTTCAAGAAGGCTAGCACCCACTTCCGTATTATTTTCCAATCCCAGGCAAAATATCAGCAAGGAAATTGTATCTCGAACCCATGGAACAAAAATGTTATAATCATAAGGAGGCTTATGATTCTGATCCAACGGAGTATCACGCATTATTAAACCTCTGATAAATGAATCTCTATGACTTGGATCGAGACTCTCATATTTCTCTACTAGCTTTCCTAGGTCAATGTGGACTTTTGAGTTTTGTGCTTCAAACCCTAGGTTCAACAAATGAGCAAATTCTCCACGTTTATGGACAGAATTTCCTCTTTTGTATTTTTATTGACAATTACTTTTCTATCTTCATCATAATTTTTGGCACAGACCGTGACAAATTCAGGGCAAGGGAATACTCCAGGTAACACCATGCTTCCCAATCCAGCATCCCACAATGCGATTTTATTTGTTCTTTGTTTTAACATTGTGTTGAAAATGGTAAATTTTGCCCTGCTTGGATCTATCACCTTATTAGAAAATGCATATCTAATATCTATGATATGCTTTTCACTATGGATAGCAGGGTCATAAGTATCATGGCATTCATCAGTGAAACTTGGTGTTTTAACCAGTTCGGTTAGGTCTATTTTTTTTTTCACTTGGCTTCCTATTGAACTAATGCTTCCCGGTTTCCCTATCGCTGTTATTGTTAATAATTCAAAATGATGCTAGATACAAGCCTGAAAATGCTAACCCTCAAATTGAACCACGAGATTAAAAAATTAAAAAACACGAGATGTAGGTGTTCTAGATTTTACCCAAAATTTCTATTTCACTAGATTGGCGCAGACAGACTCTATTGCAACTTGCATTCCTCAATCTAGTAGCCATTTCTAAATCTCCCTTGATTTACTGGTTTGTTCATGAAATGAAATACGATTATAATTTATTAGTCACTTATTTTGAAAACACTGAAAAGTACAAAAGTAATACCTAAAGGGCAAAATATCTAGAATCTTGTTGTAATTTTATAAATTATTATTAATATATATTCGTCGTCGAATGACAAAACATTCATTGCTTCAGTCTAAATTATGAGGATAGTGGACACATCACCAAACTCGAGTGACAGGTCACTTTTCCGGACTGTTTTTGAAGTCTTTTTAATCCTTTTTCAACTTCCACCTGAAATAGAGCTTAATTATAGATAAAAATGTAAAACGTTCAATTCTAGGTCAAGTTCTCAAAAATGTGTTTACTTCCCACATTCGGGTCGAAATCCACCCTAAGTCGTTGATCTGTGGTCATCCAACGGATGATGGTATCTGTTGTCAGTTGTCGTGGGTCCCATGACTTTTTCCATTTTTCAGGCACATCACCAGTTTCGAGTCACTTTTTGGGACTATTTTTGAAGTCTTTTTAATTCTTTTCAACTTCCGCCCGAAATAGAGCTTTATAGACTTAATTATAGTTAATTAAATGTAAAACATTCAATTCTGGGCGAAGTTCTCACAAATGTGTTTACTTCCCACATTCGGACTGAAATCCACCCTAAGTCGTTGATCTGTGCTCATCCAACGGACGATGGTATCTGTTGTCAGTTGTTGTGGGTCCCATGACTTTTGCTATTTTTCGGGCATGTCACCAAACTCGAGTCACTTTTTCGGACTGTTTTTGAAGTCTTTTTTAATCCTTTTCAACTTCCGCCCAAAATAGAGCTTTATAGACTTAATTATAGTTAATTAAATGAAAAATGTTCAATTATGGGCTAAGTTCTCACAAATGTGTTTACTTCCCACATTCAAGCCAAAATCCACCCTAACTCGTTGATCTGTGCTCGACCAAACGAACGATGGTGTCCATTGTCAATTGTCGTGGGTCCCATGACTTTTGCCATTTTTTAGCCACGTCA
This sequence comes from Cryptomeria japonica, assembly GCF_030272615.1. Classification (NCBI taxonomy): domain Eukaryota; kingdom Viridiplantae; phylum Streptophyta; class Pinopsida; order Cupressales; family Cupressaceae; genus Cryptomeria; species Cryptomeria japonica. Next base: position 315,821,577 of record NC_081411.1, on the reverse strand, counting down.
ACAGACACGAGTCACTTTTTGAGAATGGTTTTGAAGACTTTTTAATCATTTTCAACTTCTACCGAAATAGAGCTTATTAAATTTAATTAATTATATAATTGTAAATTTAGAATTTAATTATACTTAATTAAATGTTTATCATTTATGAAAGTCTTATGTTAGAAGTTTGCAAAAAATGTTTATCGTTTATGGAAGTCTTCCGTTAGAAGTTTGCAAAAAATGTTTATCATTCCTCTGCGTGCACTAGTTCAAAACTTCAACCACATAATTCATACAAAATTATATGTTTTCTCATATGGAATTTGCAAAATTATCATTAATATATATGTTTTGCAAATTTACAATTTTTACATGTCTTAGTCCCTCAAAACCTTTAAAGCCAAAATGAGTGAGCCTGTGAGGTTACAAGGAAATAGCAAAAAAAAAAAAACTACTAGGGGGTTGAGGCTAGGGCACAAGTAGTGGAAACATTCATGGTTTACCCTAAGAATCTCGCCCTCCCTCCATGTAGAATTCTTTAGATATTATAAGCTGTGAAAATTCTTCAAGCCAACTTTAGTTTGGAAAGTCATCCAAGAGGAACCATTTCCAGAGAAAGTTCCTACCAATCCGTGCCCATTTCCTATGACGTGTCAATTGCTCAACATTCAGGTTAAAAATAAACGGTTGCCTAGCCACTGGTACTGTTTGGTCATGGAGGAGAAGCTTGGCTAAATCATTCGCCCAAGGGATCCCCACCCCTACTTCTGCAAAGACGACAACAGTAACGTCATCTCCAAGGAAGTCTTCTTTGAACACCTTCCTTGACAACATCAACATATCCACCTTGTCTCCTCCAAGGTCTAGAAGAGACGCAAAGAACTAGGACATAACGTCCATGTTAACACAGTATCTATTTTCATTACGCAGAAAGTCTCTGCCCAACACCATCCTCACAACCTCATTAGTGGACATCCTAACCTCCTTACAGACTGATTGGAGGGTTGGGTCTCTAACGGAGCCCAGAAAGGCCTTCTCGTCCTCCACATAAATGCTTCTCAAATAGATAGGAATGTCCATCTTGAGAAATCAGAATACCAAATTAAACAACCTGAGCCTATAGACCTAAACCAGAGGCAGAATTTAAATACCGCAAGCTCCGATGATTTATCTACCAAATGCTAATTGAGGATGAAAGAAGCAAAGATCATATATAAATAGCTGAAGCTCTTGATTGTAATAATTCCTTCTCTAACCGTATTAATTCCTTTAAAAAAATTTAAATCTTTCGTATATATCTGCATATATTTCTCATAAATGCACTAGTGTGTGAAATTGGAAACAACTATAAACTGTGCAGTTAGTGACTAGACATATATTAAATGACCAATTGACCATGATATTTGATACGTGTCTATTGAATCCAATTCCATTTCGGGCACTTTCTTGTGAACTACATTCTCTTCAGGATTTTGGGCGAAATAAAACTTCAGCCATTGATCTACGATCATCAAACAGTTTAAAATCATTGATAGATTTCAGGTACGTGTCACCCTTCACGTGTCAAAGAGGTCATGCTTATCGATACGTCATGTAGAGTCCGAACTCAATGTGATGTACTGATGTGATGTGATGTGCCTTGTCTATTAATGACAATGAGTTCATAAAATCGCAAATAAAATATATATTTTTCCATAAATAACAAAATATTAGCCAAATAAATTAAATAATTTTCAAACAGTGGATAAAAATCGCCAATACACTTAAATAATTTTTCCTTCAGAGTAAAAATTTTCACCCATACAATTATATATTTGTTCCTTTATTGAAAAATATTCGTCTCCTACAATATATATTTTCCCTAAAGAACAAAGTATTATTCACCAAAATTTATGTAATTTTCGTACCCTAGAAAAAAATCGCCAATACAAAATAATTTTTTTCCTACTTTGAATTTTTCTTTTGCCATCAATATGAAAATTTCTACCCAAACATTATGTCTGATTTGCCAGGATTTTACACTTCTGCTCGGGGGTGGTTTCTTAAAGTTAACCCTGATACCCAAGCTCACTAAGTCGAATAGAGGGTTTGTTTGATAGGCCCCTATGACAAAGTATGTCAAATGATAAGGATAAAGTCTCTCGATATGGAAACTTAATTTGACTAACTTGAATACCTAGCTGGGTATTATTATTGTTGAGATAGTTGGATGATAAACTCTTGATCACTTGGTTTTGATACTCCTCTAAATTGGTTGGATGAAAGTCTTGCCTAAAAATAATTTGAAAAGTTGATAACTGCCTCAAAAGATGCTTTGTAGGATTTGAAAACTTCTCCACTTATGATTTCTACTTGTTTGAACTGGTTTTTATTTATTTATTTTTATTTGTTGATTGATACTTTGCAAGATGTTTGATCATCTGTGGCAAGAATACATAGCACACATGAAGACAATGGTCATCCTGATGCTAAAAATCTAGTGTATGTTCTTTTGAGGATGTGTTCAAATCCCCGTTGTTTTCATGGGTTTAAATATAAATAAAACATATCAAGTAGACTCTTTATTCAAAGGTCATTGACAATATCATAGCCCACTAGTCTCGATACTCCGTCATCTCAAACAACCTTGTCACCCCCTAGAGGGCGCCCATTTTTTTGCCTTTTTTCCAGAAATTAACCCAAAGAGAATTGATCCTCAATTCAGTAGTTATCTTGGGAGATATATGGTGAGTAATCTTGGGGGTGGATTCTTCCCCACCCTTGCACTATGATATTTCCAATGTATGGCAACTGACTCAGCTCAAAGCTTCTACTTCTATGGTTCGTAGTAAGGATTTCGTTTGGCGCGACAAATGATAAACTAAATGAAGTGGCTTCCCAACCTTTAGAACAAAGACTTTTCACATCACAAGGATACTAGGGGAAGGCTATCAAATACACAATTCCATTGGAGGGGATTTTCATCAGCCTCCACATTTGATTATAATGGGTTGGTAAACTTGGCGATAAAGTCGTTGCCCACTTGGGTCGTACCCTTCTCACTAGCCCCCACAAAGCTTCGGGAAGGCAGGCCCTCTAAAGGATTTAATTGCTTGAAAGTAAAGAAAGCATAAAAGAATAGGTTTATCTTTTTGGTCACCCAATTAAAGGGAGAGCATTTGCCTACCACTTTCGAGACACGGAGTATAAGTGTTTTTTTAACCTTCCATAGCAATGTGATCTATCTTCTATTTGGAGAAGTTGCTCCAACAAGCATGGTGTTTATTTTACCCCACATAGCAAACGATTTTTTAAACTAGGAATTGGAAATCCTGGTCAACAAAATGAAAATTGTTGCAAAAAGTAGCTTGCTTTGTAAGAATGGACAAGTTGATTGTTCTTTTTAACTTGCAAAAAATAAGATTGATTGTGCTTTTTACCTTTGCAAGAAAATGAAGGATTGTTGTTCTTTTTAGAGCCCAAAATTTGAGGTGTGAATCCCAACTTTGCAAGAAAGTAAATGTGATTATTTTTAGAGCCAAAAAATAAGTGAGGTACTTTTTAGAACATCAAATTGAAAAATGAAGTTCTTTTTACCCAAAAGGAAATATGAGTTCTTTTTAACCAACTTTGAAAAAGCTAGAAAAGAAATCACTAAATCCTAACTTAACTCCTCCAAATCTACAAGAAACTATTAGAAACTTACAATAAAAAATAAGTTAGTGAAAATCCAAAACCTTAGGTGGGCTTCCACAAGCCTAATTTCAAATCTTGGTTACAAATTTTTCACTCATGATCCTGAAATGCCCTAAAATTTGACTAAGTCTAAAATTTGGAGGATCTTCCCAAAACTAGATTTTGCATTATAACTCCTAGAGGTCTGAAACCCCTCTCAAACATCCTAACAATATCAAGAAATATACAATGTTATATTCCATATATATTGTCCTCCCACAAGTCTAATTTCAAGATTTGATTACAAATTTTGCACTTTGTTTCAAATACGCCAGAATAGAGAACATGTCCGCTAAAATAATTATCAAATGCGCTAGACTATCTATCAAATGCACTAAAAGATTAGTCAAATGCGCTAACCTGTGTTACAAAGTGCTAACCTGTGTTATAGAAGCACTGACTTGTGCAACAAAGGTGCTAACCTACTGTTTGAATGCATAAATTCATGATTAAAAGTGTTATTCTATTGAAAACAAGTGCTAACCTAAGTGATAAAAGTGCAAACTTACTCAACAAATGCACTGTCAGATTTCATAGATGCGTGAAACTAACTTACAAAAGCATTAAATTGATTTTGAAAGAATAAGACAGGATATTAGAAAAGGTAAGTTCGAGGCCTGAGCCCCACGATGAGCGCCAAAATGTCTCGACTTGAATTTCATCTTCAGAATACTACCTGCAACATATTAGTTTCACAAAATGCAAAGGAAATACTACAGGAAATTCAAACTCAACCAATGAAACTACATGAAATGAATATAAAATAAAAACACTATTACCTTCACGACTTCAGTCTCATTGTGTCCTAACTCCGTTGTTCCTGGTTGTAGATGATTTGCTCTCAAACAAGCACTGGTAGCTTCCAAGATGGCATATGAAGAATGGACTGATAGCTAGTTGATACTATGATATACAAATGATATTAAGCTAAAATTCTTATGAAAATGATTTATGCTCAAAAACTCTAAAATGCTATTTGCTTCAAGCTAAAACTCACAGATGCAAAATGAAGACTCCTAGAATGACTATATGATTAGCTATTAGTCTATTAGTTTCAAAATGGCTTAGGAGACCTCTTTTTATAGATTTTTGAGTGCATGAGCTTAGGTGGCAGAGATCAACGGTCACGATTGAATCTTGCAAATTGGATGGCTATGAGCAAGAAGCTGAAGGTTGAGAGAAAGGGGGAAGGAGAAGACAAGTGTCACTCATCTCACCTTGACTGAGTTGAAGACTTGAGAGGATATAGGATAGTTGGAGAAGATGTAGGAATGAGAGGACAAGTGGAATCAAGTCCTCCTAAAATATAGGGATGTTGGAGAGAATATACAAGAAGGTTAGGAAATATGTGTACGTACACAATATTTCATTTATTTTGGAAGTTGGAGATAAGTGGCTAATAAATGATTTTATTTAATTTAATTGTGTTGAATTAATTTAGCCACATGATGGATGAGTTGGCAAAGAAGAAGTGATGTGAAAAATGAAAGGTGAGTTGGAAAAGGGATTAAATAATTAAGAAATTATTTATTAATGAGACTATAGGATAGTAGATATAAGAATAATTAAATATTAGATATTTAATTAATTGATTAAAATAAAAAGATATAATGAATTAATTAATAAAATGTTTCAATTAAACTAATTAATAGAAGGACATGAAAATGAATTAAATAAATTAATCTTTTCCAATTAACTATTTAATAGAAGAATAATTATTAAATAAATATAAAATATTTATTTAATTGCTCATAGCTATTTTTATGTGTATACATGGACCATCAACACATATAGGACACGATCTAGAAATATCCACAAGCATCATGAATTACCACATCAACATCTGCACCAACACCACTTACTAAATCTTCATCATCATTATATTGAACTTCAAGAACATTCATTGAACTGACTATCAAACTGAAAAAATTCACTTGTGGACCTCAAAATTATGAGCCATCTAAAGTGAGGACACATATGAGCATCCCAAACACTCTACCAAATTTGCAAACCAAGATATTGCAACGTGGAGCAAAATCCAAAACACTGATCAATACCAAACAACTAAAAAAACCAACCGCAATATCGAATCTCATAACTCAGTCAAATCATCATGTTAAGCTCTAAAACTTTAGCTAAATCAACTAGAAATACTTATCTCAAAACCCTTTAATCTGCAACAACTCATCTACAACACACTGGCCAAACCAACTCTCTTGATTTGACTACAACACTGGAACTCACAAATGAATATGTTGACATCAATGACAACAACACATTCCAACAAACTTCTCAACAATATCCAACATGGAGGTGGGAGAGCAACGTGAGGAGGGGAAATGTTGTGTGCAAAAACAACATACCCCATTTATATCATGAAATGGGGACCCACCAAAATTCTGCTCATTATGGACTTCATAATCTAAAAGACAAACAATGTTCAAAAAGGGGATTATGATGGAAAGTGGAGTAAAATGAGGTTTGAGTCTAAAGTTGATATTTCAAGCTTTATCGCTGGCATTATCATCTGCAAGTGAGACTTCATAAGTTCATGTGTTAAAGTTTGCGAAAATAAAAGAAGGAAGATGATAACACAAGGTCAATAAGATTGAAATTCAAGTTTCTCCTGCAGATCGATGTCCCACAAAAATAATATCAATTCAAGTGTTTAGCCTGAGTTAACAAAAAGCGGAAGATTCTTGAAAGTTGGCTTGAAAGTTATTTAAAGTACTTGTTAGCTTAGCCCGAAGCTCAATGTCATTAAGGAGAAAGTAAGACTATGGAATGATTGGATGACAAAGCTTTAGCGGGGAGTGGACGAATAATGGAAAATGAACAATTAGTGGAATACTTCACTAATGTAGTCATAATCCTGCAGGCTACAATAGTGGAAAGCGTAGTTTATAAATTCCAAAGAGTGAAGAAGTAAGAGAGAGACACGTGTCTAAATCTCCTAAAAAGCTACACTCTGACGCAAAAATATAGAAAACATAAGGATAGTCGTTGGATGCATGTTTTCAAAATCTACCCTAGCTTTTAGGTTTTTGTCTTACTTTCTATACTGGGTTGAAGGCTAACATTGTGGGGTTGTAACTAACGTGTAATGTTATAGAAAAAGTCTTGCAATGGTAAAATTTGCAAAACTAAAGGTATAACAGGAGAAATTAGAGAAGCTTACATGAACGCTCCAGAGGGACCGAAATTGGTACCGTATTCAGAATCTACAAGTGACTCACACATCGAAACAAGTAAGTACCCTTGACTTAGTTTACTGAAGTCACATGAATGCTTGAGTAAATTGGGCATTTTAGAATAGAAATTGAAAAGGTAGAGTTTAGATTAGCTTAAGGTTTTAAATTTCAGTATATTGGTTGTAGTCACATAAATCTGTCCATTTAATTAAATGAATATTTGCTATTTATTTGATTAAAAATCCACTAGCCATCAGTTAATTAAATTAATATTTAATTAATTCATCTTCAAAACATTCTCCTATTAATTAAATAAATTATTCAATTTATTTTAATTAATTCATTAAACCAAATTCACAATCAATTAAAGGAATAAATCATATTTATTTCATTTAAATCCCCTATTCCTCTTTTAAATAAATTAAATCAAACATTTATTTAAATCATAAATCCCCCCCACTTGCATTTTCCTACAAATGCAACTTGCATACATTTATTGAAATAAATTAATTTATTTTAAATAAAAATCTTATTTTCCCTCACCCACCAAACCCACTTGCAAATCTAATCCCCTTCTAGATTCTTCTAAACCCTTCCTAATTAGCCTAATCCATCCCCTAATTATTGTCACATTCCTAAGCAACATGGAGTCACTTCTCAAAGACTTCAAAGTCTTTGAAAAGCATTTAATGCTTTGTGTGTTCAACAATTTAACCTCCAAAGTCTTCCAAAACCACTAATGGCTCTTACATGACCATTAATGGCTCTTACATAACCATTTATGGTTATTTCAACTTGCACTCATGTGTCTCTTCAAGCATTTATTGTTTTGACTATGTTTATCCCTTTTGCCTTTGCACAAGAGTTTATCCATTGGCTAAAAGCTTTATTCTTTGAATAAAGAGTTTATTCATTCAACTAACCTTGACCTTAACTCCCAAGGTCATGTCAAGCATTAAATGTGTATTCCCTCTCCTCTCAACCTATCTCACATTGACACTTGTCATCTTGGGATTGGGTTGAAAGCCCTCACATGGATCTCAAATCATTCAATCCTGACCCTTGTTGAGATTGCTCAATCTCAACCATCCATTGCTCCATTTTTCCTATAAATAGAGCCCATTTCTTCATAATCCAGATTCTAAAAACTTGTATGCATTTAAGCTATAGGCATTTTAAGAGAGCATTTTAGCATAATCAACTAATATCTTGTCATTTTGGTAAAAATAAGCATCCATAGTGCAAAAAGCTACTGAGAGCTACACTATTTTGGAACTTGGAGAGGAGAGGAACAAAGGAGAAGAAGCCAAGAGCATGTTAGGAGGCATTTGGAGATGCCTCATCATATTTACCTTCTTAGTTAGATATTATGTCATGCTTTTGGTATCTCTTTTGATATGCTTGTGTAGGAAAGTATTTTGTTTGTGATTTCTGACACTAACAGTTTGGCTTTTCTTCTTGTTTGTATTTTGTTATCATTGACTAACCTTCCCTTTTTGCAGAGCTCATTGCAAAAATTGATCCACTCAAGTATTTACTTAGCAAAGCAACATTGACAGGTCGCTTGGCCAAATGGGTGATGATTCTAAGTGAATTTGGCATCGAGTATGTAGACCGTAAAGCTATCAAAGGTCAAGTTATTGCAGATCAGTTAGCCGAAGCACCACTCATAGGCGATCATCCTCTCATTTCCAATTTTCTAGATGAAGAGATATTCATGATCACAACAGCACAACCATGGAAACTATACTTTGATGGTTCATACACTAGGCATGGCTCGGGGGTAGGCATTCTATTTATCACACCTCAAAGTGACAGCATCCTGAAGTCTTACAGGCTCACATTTCCATGAACAAACAACATAGCAGAGTATGAGGCCTTGATCACAGGACTCAGGCTAGCCGTACAATGGAAATTACAAGAACTACAAGTATATGGCGACTCACAATTGGTCATTCAACAAGCAATAGATGAATATCAGACCAAGGATGATAAACTCATGCCATACAAGCAAATGGTGGACAGTCTAAAGGCATCATTTACTACAATTACCTTTGAGTAGATACCAAGAGATCAGAATCGAGTTGCTGACGCTATGGCTACTATTGCATCTCTCCTAGATCTTCCACAGAATTCAACACACTACGAGTTCTTGGTAGAACAGCTTTGGATTCCCGCTTATGATATCCCTGAATCCAAGATGATATGTCGCCTTGTCGGTTCTGAATCCCCATGGTACGGTGAGTTCTACACCTATCTCCATGATCACACCCTTCCTCCTAACCAATCGAATAACCAACGTAAAACCTTCATTCGCCAAACCGCTTGATATACCATTATTGCTGAAACCCTATACCGACGCAGTCTTGATGGTACTCTCCTTCGATGTCTGGAACAAGATGAGATAACAAAAGCCTTGGAAGAGGTACATCAAGGAATTTGTGGAACTCATGCAAGCGGTCCGTCACTCGCCAAGAAACTCCTATGCACTTGATACTATTGGCCATCTATGGAAAAAGACTCCTACTACTTTGTCAGAAAGTGCAAGAAATGCCAAGTTCATGGAGACCTGATACATGAACCAGCACAGAAACTACAACCAATCACAACACCATGGCCTTTTTGTCAATGGGGTCTTGACCTTGTGGGTAAAATCCATCCATCTTCATCCAATGGTCACAAATTCATTATTACCGCCACCGAATATTTCACAAAGTGGATCAAAGCTGTTCCACTTACCCAAGTTACCAGCAAGCAGATCGCCTCATTCATCCTCAATTACATCATCTGCCGGTATGGTGTACCCATGTCCATCATCACAGATAACGGTCTCCCTTTCAAAAATCAGGATGTTTGTGAACTCTGTGAGAAATTTCACATCCAACACGGCTTTTCCACTCCCTATTACGCACAAGGCAATGGTCAGGCCGAAGCATCAAACAAAAACATATTAAGGATCCTAAAGAAGACAGTCAATGATGTCAGCTATGATTGGCACGTTCAATTGAATCCAGCACTATGGGCACATCGAACTAGCATTTGAACCCCTATAGGTGCAACTCCATACTCATTGGTCTATGGTGCAGAAGTTATTTTACCTATTAAGGTCGAGGTCCCATCACTATGGTTTTCCTTGCACAATCTCATCAATGATGAAGCATATAGAGTATCTCATCTTCAGGACTTAGAGCTACTTGATGAGAAGCGACAAGCTACATACAATCACCTCAAGGCCTATCAGCAGCACATGAGCAGAAGCTATAATCATCGAGTTAGACCTCGTACATTCGAGGTAGGTGATCTTGTTCTTCGAGAAAATCCTCGTAACAAACCCAACCGAGAACATCAAGGAAAGTTTGAATCAAATTGGCTGGGTCCATATGTTATCACTGTTGTATTTGGGTCTAGGGCATATCAGTTGGCTACTTTAGAAGGAGAACCGCTAGCAGGTCCGATCAACAGCATGCACCTCAAACGGTTTTATACCTAAAATCTGTACAGAGCATCAGGCTCCCATATATACTGGCAAAAATACCAAAAACATCCAGATAAAATGATCTGAAGAAAATACAAAAAACACCAAAAAGAGTAAAGAAAAATCATGCATCCAAACGGTGAACAACCACTCTAGTGGTACCTTAGGTAAGTGCGATGGTGAAGACTTGACAAACAGGTGCCACTCGTAAAGGCTATCGTTCCATTGTCTTTCAGACTTGTTGTGATCACATTCACTACATCCATATCCATCCGTCCACACCATGGCTTGTTATTAATCTGCAATCAAAATAGTGCTTCATGTGTCTTGCATCCTGCTTTTCCATAGCCATGTCGAAACTGAGGGTAGTGCCCCTAACATATTTTGATGGAAGTGGATTCTACATCATTTTTATGATTCATTAAATTCTTCATTCAAAACTATTTCACAAAATACCAAAAAAAACATTGTAAACTATCTCACAAAATCCAAAAACATTCAAAACAATCCAAAATCCAAAAACATCAGAAAACATCAAAAATCAATCAAAAACATGGCAACAACCTGTGCATACTCATCCAAGCAAATACCAAACAAGCATTGACAAATACTCGTACAATGATCACTTCTCCAATCAACCAAACAATCAACATCAACACTCGAAAACTATCTTCGACAAGGATGCATCCTTCCTTACCAAAACAAAGACAAAATGATGTTTTCTTTGACAAGAAAATTGTGTTAAGCTATCAAATACTTGGTTGATTTGTGAAGTAATTCATTCATTTATATGTATCAGGTTCCTACAGCATTGTTTGTGTGTCTTCTGCAGATTGTTCTAATGAAGTTCTAGGGCATGTACTAATGGTGTCTACTTGGGAAGTTCACTAAGCTACATGATCTTATGCAAAATGTAGTCATAGATCACTACGGCTTGCTGACTACAACATATACCTTGACCATATGAGCATGAACCATTACCAAGGATCCATATTCTTTATTCTTTATGTACATACTGTTTGCTTATAGAACAGATGCTCCTTCTTTGGTTCCTCCTCATCCAATTTGGATAAAGGTTTTTGTCTCTTATTAAGGTATGAACTTGTCTTAGGATATGATCAATTCAAGATCAAGGAGGACGATCCAAGTCATGCATAAACGGAGATGATCCTTGTCTATTCCACAAGCAATACTCTGGTCGACTTGACCCATTATATCAAGTCGCTTGTATTAACTTGCTATATCAAAATCCATGTAAGAACTACTCTGGTCATCTTGAATCATTATGTCAAGATGCTTGTATTTTCTTACAACATTTTAAAGCTCAATGATGAAAATAGAGCACTATGGATCATCATTTCATCTCATCTATTTATATATTGCATTTCGTTGCATATCACCCATCCATTCACTCATTCATATGTATGATTTGTATGCAAATATGAACAAGGTTAATATGGACAGTTATGTAAGAATTGAGCTGGTCTTGGATACAATAGCGACCAAGTACTCTAATACATCATCAATGCATCATGCAAAGTCTCAAAAACCTTCCATTCATCATGGTCATATCATCATTGCATTTAGTTGCATTTTGCATCAAGTACATTCATGTCATTTTTCATTAAAATTGCATATAGCTCATTTAATTTATTAACATTAGTCTTCATTAATCATTTGCATCATTTCATAGTCATGATGATTAGATTCATATAATCAAGTTGTCCTTGATTTTATTAACCATTTACCATGCATTCATCTAAGTGTTAGTTATCAATTATCATTTTATCATCCTTTATCATTGCATACAGTCATTTATTTATTCATTAGTTAAAAGGTGAATTCATTCATCCATTATTAAGTGTCTTATTATGCTCATTTTAGGATTCATTTACATTGCATTCATTATCCTTTTTAATTGCATTAAGGTGCAGTTATTAAAACCATAAGTTGCATTATCATCACATTATCATTTTTACTTAATCACATTTAGGCATTTAAAATCATAAAACCATTTGTCTCCAAACATTGGTTCATACCATTTTATATATCCATTATACACATGCATTCATTTAGACATCATCATATAAACATTTGTACTTTACATTTGTTTATCCATCTTACATTCATCTAAAAACATATCCATACATAAATCATTCATTCTTTGCATTAACATCATTGCATATCATTATCTCATTATTATATCAAAAATGAAAGTACCAAAATCCTGTTCATCAACCATCATGGCATTACATATATAAATCATCATGAGCATACATCATCATCATGGCATTACATACATAAAACATTACATCAAACAAAACATACACACATGTATAAACCTGCATTCATATGTCAGTATCCAACATCATAAATCATCATAAAAAAGCATGCATATAGGAATCATCTCATCAATGCATACACATACACATATCCATCTAAGCAATAAACTCATAAAAACACCATCCTGCATAGCATCCATACATCACAATATGCATATAAATCAAAAAATGGGATCTCCTCATATATATCATCTCATGTATCAGAGTACAATGAAGTCTACAAAATAGGCTACCAAGAGCCATCCAAGATACAGTCCAACAATAAAATACATATATGCAAAATACTCTCTCAAATGCCACTCTGACCAGATGCTGCACCACCATCGCTACCTACTCCCCCACTCATCCCCGCACCACCTGATCTATCTCTTCGTGGAGGCCCCATCAATCCCCCACTAGCTCCTGCACCCCCTGACCTGTCTCTCCGTAGAGGACCCATCACACCCCCACTGCTCTGCATCCTCTAGGATCGCTTTGATCTGGCCTGTCGCATCTGCGAATAGCTCAATACTCACTGACTGGATGGTACCACCTGATCATATAAGCCCCGCCAATAATCAACCTCTCCACCTGCTCTTCGTACCTCCCTCGCCAATGCCTCCACAGATGGCCCCTGTCCCTGTACTCCCTCCAAAACCCTCACTCTCTCCTGCAACTGGATCACCTTGTCCATGGCCTGATCTCTCTCCTGCAGCACTACAGTCAGCTCTAACTCTCGTGCAAATAGCTGCACATCTCTAGCTTCAACTTCCGCCTCCAAATCCTCCACCCGTGTCTCAGATGCCTCAAGTCGAGACTACAAATGTACTATCAGTTGCTCCCGCATATCTCCACCTGATCCCTCTCCTGTCTCCATAGCTGCCTCACCGGTATATCCCTCTCCAGTGGCTCCCTCTCCTCTATCCATCAATATCTCCCTCTCCATACCTCTCCCACCCAATCTAACTCTTCCCTGCATCAACGGTCCCTGCGATATCCGCAGTGGCAATCCGCCTCTCCCTCTCCACTGGATCTGACTGCCCAACCCACCACCTCCTCCACCCCCTCCCCCTCCTCCCCCTCCTCTAACACCTCCCCCATCCCCCTCTCCTCCTCCATCCCCTCCTCCTCCATCTCCACCATCTCCTCTCCCTCGCCCAGCTACCATAGGTCCTCGCCCCCCTCTCCTCCTCCGTCTTTGTCCCCTATCATCCTCAAAATCGAGCATCGACTCCTTCAGATCTAATATCCGACGAATCAGATGAGCCGCCATGTACTGCGTATACTCATCCTATACCCCTACATCCACCACCCTCAATCGTATATCCCAAGGTCTCGCCTACAGCATCTGAAACTCTGTTAGTGCCTGGTCATACGGAAGTACTAGCCCCCGTGCATATCTCTCTCGTATCACCCGTGCATACTCTCCCGAACCACTAGGTAACCCCTGTCATCGCCCAAACTATCTCAACACTCTACCGGGCACCTATCTCTCTACATGATACGAGGTCCTCTCAATGAAGAATCGGGTCATAAACACATATGGCAGTGCCTCCGCATCATCATCCTAGGGCTCGCACTCTAGATAGGGTCTCCATATCACTTCATCAAGATCATCCAATGCCTGTCGCCACCACTCTAACTTCCCCAAGTGGGGCTGACTCATCATACCACTATACATGAACATATATGACTGATCCACTGCTCAGAATCTGAGACTCACTAGTCGAGTCACTGGTAAGTGCTCCCATGCCCAAATATGTAGCAGCGTCACTCCCACTACTAATGAGCCCCTCCCACGGTATACCATCTCATGTAGCTCCTGATATAGGTGCGCCAGCATGCACGATCCCGAGGCAAATTGGGTCCCCTCTGTAATCATCTGCTTTATCACCTGTCCCCATCCGATGGCCAGACCATGCGAGCGCCTATTAAGACACAGTAATCCTCCCATAATGCCGAACAAAACTGCTGGTAAAGTCTCGTATAATGTAGCAATCTCCTTCTAGGCAATGGAGCCATCATCAATAAACACATCCTCATCAAAGACTCGTTGAACTGTTGCAGTCCCCCATGATTTGTCATAAGTGACTAGCTCACCCCGAATGGGAATATGAAGGATACGCCACACATCCTCCAAAGTCACTGTCATCTCCCCCTGTGCAAGGTGAAATGTGCATGTCTCACTATGTCAGCGCTCTGCTAAAGTTGTAATCAACCCGTGATTCAGATGAATCACGGGCATATGCATCACATCGTATAGCCCAGTCGTTGCAATGCAATCAATCTTGGCCTCTGTCAGTCGACCCCACAACCCTTGTGTCGCTGGATGTCTCTCGCATAACTGTAACACACGTAGATCCTCCTGCACATGGGCATTAATAAATCATCATCAGTTGTTTTGTTTTCAAACTTTCTTAAAGTTTAAACCTAGACTATCAACAGATACTTTGATCAAGTATCTTCGGGTCTCAACAGGTAAGCAATCATGGCACACCTAGACTTCAAACAAACATTTATCCTAAATGACCTAAGTCTCATCAAGTGGCTATGGTTCAAAACAACTCCCACTTCACATCCCTATCCATCCATCATGGGCATCAAGAGATATGTTTTTTTCACACAAACAAGGGCATCTATTATTTTACACACAAAAATGCTACTTCTATACAATAGCGCTAAACCCCTCAAAAAATAGCGCTAAAACCCCTAACAAAAGTGCTTAATCAGTTATACAAAAGCGCTAAAACCTCTAACAAAAGCACTTAATCAACTATGCAAAAGCACTAAAACTACAACCGCGCTACAACAGCTATGCAATAGCATTGCTTAAAGACAAAAGTGCTCAATTGACCCTTCGATAGCGCTCAAAAAACAAAAGCACCTAAACATGCCCACAATAGCGCTAATATTTTCAATAACGCTCAAACAACAACACAATAGCGCCATTGCGGCACAAAAGCGCTAGTTAATTGGACAAAAGCGCCAAAACATAGTTTGAGCGCTATTGTCTTGACTCAACTTGGACTCAACAAAAAACATATCAAAAATGCATGAAATCCAAAATTTTAAATTTGCGTACCGCTGGTCTGTAGTCGTTTGGCCGCTGGAATCGACGGACTCGCTCAAAATGGTGCTCTGCAATAGATACCGGCATCTTGACCGTTGCTCGCTCCTCTCAAACGTCACTATCAGCGCTATGGTTTCACATTGGTCGCGGTAACAAATGAGCCTGTTTTCACCCCTTTCTCCCCATTTAAAAACTTCGCAGTCATTGTAACTTTCCCCCGCTCATCGTCGTGGTCCTCGTGAACTTCCCGAACCCCCCATTTCTCCGTATTCACTCTATTTTCTTTCATTCTTTCACTGTTATTGTTAAATTCTTCTCTTCTACCACCCTACCAATTTTCATTCTTTTTCGAGAGATCGCCTGATTTTTTGAAATTTTTTGGCCCATCTCTCAAGGGGGCATACCACCCATTAAATTTACATTTTATGGGGCATTTCTTCACACCTATTTTTCTTTCTTTGAAACGATGCATTAAACCGCACCATCTCAAAGAGGGGCAAATGTAGTCACATAAATCTATCCATTTAATTAAATGAATATTTGCTATTTATTTGATTAAAAATCCACTAGCCATCAGTTAATTAAATTAATATTTAATTAATTCATCTTCAAAACATTCTCTTATTAATTAAATAAATTATTCAATTTATTTTAATTAATTCATTAAACCAAATTCACAATCAATTAAAGGAATAAATCATATTTATTTCATTTAAATCCCCTATTCCTCTTTTAAATAAATTAAATCAAATATTTATTTAAATCATAAATCCCCCCCACTTACATTTTCCTACAAATGCAACTTGCACACATTTATTAAAATAAATAAATTTATTTTAAATAAAAATCTTATTTTCCCTCACCCACCAAACCCACTTGCAAATCTAATCCCCTTCTAGATTCTTCTAAACCCTTCCTAATTAGCCTAATCCATCCCCTAATTATTGTTACATTCCTAAGCAACATGAAGTCACTTCTCAAATACTTCAAAGTCTTTGAAAAACATTTAATGCTTTGTGTGTTCAACAATTTAACATCCAATATCTTCCAAAACCACTAATGGCTCTTACATGACCATTAATGGCTCTTACATAACCATTTATGGTTATTTCAACTTGCACTCATGTGTCTCCTCAAGCATTTATTGCTTTGACCATGTTTATCCCTTTTGTCTTTGCACAAGAGTTTATCTATTGGATAAAAGTTTTATTCTTTGAATAAAGAGTTTATTCATTCAACTAACCTTGACCTTAACTCCCAAGGTCATGTCAAGCATTAAATGTCTATTCCCTCTCCTCTCAACCTATCTCACATTGACACTTGTCATCTTGGGATTGGGTTGAAAGCCCTCACATAGATCTCAAATCATTCAATCCTAATCCTTGTTGAGATTACTCAATCTCAACCATACATTGCTCCATTTTTCTTATAAATAGAGCCCATTTCTTCATAATCCAGATCCTAAAAACTTGTATACATTTAAGCTATAGGCATTTTAAGAGAGCATTTTAGCATAATCAACTAATATCTTGTCATTTTGGTTAAAATAAATCATTTTAGTATCAATAGCATAATATTAGTTTTTTATTCACATTTAGAGCAAATACTTTATGATGCCCTCCTAAATGGCACAAGATTAGTCTATGATCAAATAACACAAAAACACACAAAACATTAGTGTTAGTCAATCGAAAACTAATCTAAAAAGGCATACCAAAAGAGAGACTACAAGCATGCAAGCATATTTAACTATCAAAGCAAACATGATGAGGCATCTCCAAATACCTCCTAACATACTCTTAGTTCCTTCTCCCTTGTTCCTCTCCTCTCCAAGTCCCAAAATAGTGTAGCTTTCAGCAACTTTTTGCACTATGGATGCTTATGGAGGATTGAGATTGAATATTAAGCTTCAAATATGAAATGAAAAGTTAAATACTATGCTATTGATGCTAAAATGATTGATTTTACCAAAAAGACAATATTTTAGTTATGCTATGCTAAATGCTCTCTAAAAATGTCTATAGCCTAAATGCATACAAGTTTTCAGGATCTGGATTATGAAGGAATGGGCTCTATTTATAGGAAAAATGGAGCAATGGATGGCCAGGATTGAAAGGTTTAATCAAGGGTCAAGCTTGAAAGTTGGGGATCCATGTGCACAATTGACACCAATAAAATAGTGACAAGTGTCAACACAGGATTGGGTTGAGAGAAGAGGTTGGAGGCATTAAAGGCCTGAGAAGACCTCGTGATTATCTAGAAGGTAAGGGTCAAGCCTAAATTAGGATTACCCACTAGATTAGGAGTTAATGCAAGGATAAACCTTTGTGCAAATGATTAAGAGATAATCATGGTCAAAGCATTAAAGGCTTGATGAGACCCTTGGGTTGGGTAGAGGTTGAGTCAAAACAAATGTTTTAACCATGTGGGAGGGTTTGAGGTAACCATTAATGGTTATTGGAGACTTTGGGGATTAAGTGGTTGAAGGTTGAAAGCCTTCAATGGTTATCAAAGACTTTGAGCCATTTAGTGGTTGAAGGTTGAAAGCTTTCAAAGGTTATCCAAGACTTTTAGGCTTTGAGAAGTGACTCCATTTTGCTTAGGAATGTGACAATAATTAGGGGATGGATTAAGTTAATTAGGAAGGGGTTAGAAGAATCTAGAAGGGGATTAGATTTTGCAAATGGATTTGGTGGGTGAGGGAAAATAGGATTTTATTAAAATAAAAATTTATTTATTTTAATAAATGTGTGCAAGTTGTATTTGGATAAATATTCAAATAAATATTAATTTATTTAAATAAAAGAAAAGGAAGATAAAGCATTAAAATGCTTGAAGACTTTGAGGGGAACCATTAAAGGCTTGAAGACTTTAAGGAAAACCATTAAAGTCTTAAGAAGACTATAGAAGGAAGCCATCAAGTTTGAAGACTTTAAAGCCATCAAGTTTGAATACTTTAAGGGAAACCATTAAAGGTTTCAAGTGGGTGAGAATAAATAGGATTTTAAATAAATAATTTATTTAAAATAGTTGTGCAACTTGCTTTTGTAGAAAAATACAAGTGGGTGGAGGATAAAGGTGATTTAAATAAATTATTTATTTAAAATAATTGTGCAACTTGCTTTTGTAGGAAAATACAAGTGGGTGGAGGATAAAGGTGATTTAAATAAATGATTTATTTATTTAAATGTGAGAGGTGGGATTTTGGGGGATTTAAATAAATATTAATTTATTTAAATGTGAGAGGTGGGATTTTGGGGGATTTAAATAAATATTAATTTATTTAAATGTAAGAGAAGATTTAATTAAACAAATATGATTTATTTATTTAATTAATGGTATGAATTTGGTTAAGTGAATTAAATCAAATAAATTGAATAATTTATTTAATTAATAGGAGAAGAGGGTTAAGATGAATTAATTAAATATTAATTTAATTAATTATTAATTGATGGTTAAATAATCAAATAAATACTAAGTATTCATTTAATTAAGTGGACAGATTTATGTGACTACATTTGCCCCTCTTTGAGACGGTGCGGTTTATCGCGTCGTTTCAAATAAAGAAAAATAGGTGTGAAGAAATGCCCCATAAAATGTAAATTTAATGGGTGGTATGCCCCCTCGAGAGATGGGCCGAATTTTTTTTGAAAAATCGGGCGATCTCTCAAAAAAGAATGAAAAGTGGAGGGGAGGTAGAATAGAAGAAATTAGAACTAATGATGAAAGAATAGGAGAAAATGGAGTGAATATGAAGAAACAACAAGCCAACGAGTACCCTGAGGTCATGCAAGAGATACATAGCAGATGTAGTGTGGGCTTTGGATTGATGCTATACAATTGATCAAAATTGTTTGGACAATCTGGTGCAATCGGTTTAATTGCCCCGGTCAAGTCAAAGCGTGACAGTTGATGTCAGTTGGTCGCTTGGACATGATAAAGTCTGAGTAAGTGAATCAAAGTGACCTGATGTGACTTAGACAATTGATGTAATTGCCCGATGAAGTCAAGGTATATGAAGCAAAATACTCGTTGAGACATAGACAATTGATGTAATTGTCCATTGGATTGTGTTTGATTGGTTGATCAATTGATAGTATGTGCGTGTGATGGATGGTTGTGGGGAATCATGGCAGCCCCGTTGAGACTAGGTCATTATGATAAATGCCTGATGTAGTCTAGGATTACCATAATCGATTACCTGTTGAGACCCAAAGATACGTGATCAAAGTATCTGTTGATAGTCTAGGTGTGTGTGAGTCGATGTATCTGTGTAGACAGAGTAACTGGCTTGACTTATTGGATGACTTAGGATAGGAAACACAATCCCTCCTATTTAGAGATGGATGGTGATGAACGTGGCTTGATTAGGTTGATTGGGACACGATGTAGGGTATGTGATGTTGATTGTTGAGATGGGGAGGGTTGGGGGGGTTCGATGTTAGAAGAAATGGAGGACCTATGACTCATTCCTATGGAAGAAGAGGAAAATAGAGTATGCATTATTATGACTATGTATGCATGATATGCAGCTATTATGAATGTATGGATGGTTGGAATGCAACGGAATGCAGTATATATAGATGAGATGGAATGACGATCCATAGTGCTCTATTTTCATCATTGAGCTTTAAAATGTTGGAAGAGAATACAAGCATCTTGACATAATGATTCAAGATGACCAGAGTATTTCTTACATGGATTTGATATAGCAAGTTAATACAAGCAACTTGATATAATGGATCAAGTTGACCTGAGTATTACTTGCAGAACAGACAAGGATTATCTCCATTCATGCATGACTTGGATCGTCCTCCTTGATCTTAGGCTGATCATATCCTGAGACAAGTGCATATCATACTAAGAAATAAAAACCTTTATGCAAATTGGATGAGGAGGAACCAAAGAATGAGCAGTGTACCTGTAAACAAACAGTATATACATAAAGAATAAAGAATATGGATCCTTGGTAATGGTTCATGCTCATATGGTCGAGGTATACGCTATAGTCAGCAAGCCGTAATGATCTATGACTGTATTTGGCATAAGATTACGTAGCTTAGTGAACTTCCCACGTAGACACCATTAGTACATGCCCCAGAACTTCATCGGAAATAATGTGCAAATGATACAAAACAATGCTGAAAGATCCCGATACAGATAAACAAATGAATTACTCACGAATCAACCAAGCATTTGATAGCTTAACATAATTTTCTTGTCAAAGAAAACGTCACTTTTGTCTTTGTTTTGGTAAGGAAGGATGCATCCTTGTTTTTAAAGACAGTTTCTGATTTGTTGGATGTGGATTGTGTGGTCGATTGATAAATGGTCATTGTGTGAGTACTGTGTTAATGTTGGTTTTGCATCTGCTTGAATGAATATGTACAAGGTGTTGCCATGTTTTTGTGTGATTTTCGATGGGTTTTTCGATGTTTTTGGATTTTGTGTAATAGTTTTTGAATGTTTTTGGATTTTGTGAGACATTTTTGAATGTTTTTGTATTTTGTGAGACATTTTTGAATGTTTTTGCCAATGAATCACCAGTAATGTAGAATCCACTTCCATCATCTAGATTGTAAGGGCATTGCCTCCAAGTTGGACATGATTTATGAAAAAGCGGGATGCCAGATGCATGTAGTACTTTCTTGGATTTGTAGATTTATAACAAGCCATGGTTAGATGGATGGATGTGTGTATGTATGAATGGGATCGCAACGAGCCTGAAAGATACTCGAGCCATTGCCTTTACGAGTGGCACCTATTTGCCAGGTTTTCGCCATCGTACTTACCCAAGGTGCCACTGGAGTGGTTGTTCACCGTTTGGATGCATGATTTTTCTTTACTTTTTTGAATGTTTTTGTATTTTATTTAGGACATTTTTCTGAATGTTTTTGGTATTTTCTTTAGGACATTTTTCTGAATGTTTTTGGTATTTTCTGATATGCAGGGGAGCCTGATGCCTTGTACACCTTAGGTATAAAATTGTTTGAGGTGCATGCTATTGATTGGATCTGCGAGCGGTTCTCCGTCTGATGTAGCCAACTGATATGCCCCGGACCCGAATACAGCAGTGACAACATATGGGCCGAGCCAATTTGATTCAAACTTGCCTTGATGTTCTCTGTTT
Source organism: Cryptomeria japonica (assembly GCF_030272615.1). Lineage (NCBI taxonomy): Eukaryota > Viridiplantae > Streptophyta > Pinopsida > Cupressales > Cupressaceae > Cryptomeria > Cryptomeria japonica. The sequence goes on along the minus strand of NC_081411.1, from coordinate 315,799,697 downwards.
GGTTGGTTGCGAGGATTCTCTCGAAGAACAAGATCACCTACCTCAAATGTACGAGATCTAACTCGGTGATTGTAGCTTCTACTCATGCGCTGCTGATAGGCTTTGAGGTGATTGTATGCAGCTTGTCGCTTCTCATCAAGTAACTCTAAGTCCTGAAGACGTGAGACTCTGTATGCTTCATCATCGATGAGATTATGCATGGAAACTCGTAATGATGGTATCTCAACCTCAATAGGTAAGATAGCTTCTGCACCATAGACCAATGAATAAGGAGTTGCACCTGTAGGGGTTCGAATGCTAGTTCGATATGCCCATAATGTTGGATTCAATTGAACATGCCAATCACGACTGGCATCATTGACTGTCTTCTTTAGGATTCTCAATATGTTTTTATTGGATGCTTCAGCCTGACCATTGCCTTGTGGGTAATAGGGGGTGGAAAAGCGATGTTGGATATGAAATTTCTCACAAAGTTCACGGACATCTTGATTTTTGAAAGGAAGACCGTTATCTGTGATGATGGACATGGGTACACCATACCGGCAGATGATGTAGTTGAGGATGAATGAGGCGATCTGCTTGCCGGTGACTTGGGTAAGTGGAACAGCTTCGATCCACTTTGTGAAATATTCGGCAGCGGTAATAATGAATTTATGGCCATTGGATGAAGATGGATGAATCTTACCCACAAGGTCAAGGCCCCATTGACAAAAAGGCCATGGTGTTGTGATTGGTTGCAGTTCCTGTGCTAGTGCATGTATCAGGTCACCGTGAACTTGACATTTCTTGCATTTCCTGACAAAGTAGTAGGAATCCTTTTCCATAGATGGCCAATAGTATCCAGCTCGCATGATCTTCTTGGCTAGTGATGGACCACTTGAGTGAGTCCCGCAAATTCCTTCATGTACCTCTTCCAAAACCTTTGTTATCTCATCCTGTTCCAGACATCGAAGGAGAGTACCATCAAGACTACGTCAGTATAGGGTTTCGGCAATAATGGTATATCGAGCAGTTTGGCGAATGAAGGTTTTTCGTTGGTTATTTGATTGGTTGGGAGGAAGGGTATGATCGCGGAGATAGGTGTAGAACTCACCGTACCATGGGGATTCGGAACCAACAAGGTGACATATCATTTCAGATTCGGGGATATCATAAGCAGGGATCCAAAGCTGTTCTACCAAGAACTCGTAGCGTGTTGAATTATGTGGAAGATCTAGTAGAGATGCGATGGTAGCCATGGCGTCAACAGCTCGATTCTGATCTCTTGGTATCTGCTCAAAAGTGATAGTAGTAAATGATGTCTTTAGAGTGTCCACCATTTGCTTATATGGCATGAGTTTATCATCTTTGGTTTGATATTCATCTGTTGCTTGTCGAATGACTAGTTGGGAATCGCCATATACTTGTAGTTCTTGTAATTTCCATTGTACGACTAACCTGAGTCCTGTGATCAAGGCCTCATACTCTGCTATGTTGTTTGTGCATGGAAATGTGAGCCTGTAAGACTTCAGGATGCTGTCACCTTGAGGTGTGATAAACAAAATGCCTGCCCCTGAGCCATGCCTAGTGTATGAACCATCAAAATATAGTTTCCATGGTTGTACTTCTGTGATCATGAATATCTCTTCATCTGGAAAATTGGAAATGAGGGGATGATCGTCTATGAGTGGTGCATCGGCCAACTGATCTGCAATGACCTGCCCTTTGATAGCTTTACGGTCCACATACTCGATGTCAAATTCACTTAGAATCATTACCCATTTGGCCAAGCGACCTGTCAATGCTGCTTTGCTGAGTAAGTACTTGAGTGGATCAATCTTTGCGATGAGTTGTACCTTGTGTGTCAACAGATAGTGTCGCAATTTAGTGGCTGCTAAGATTACTGCTAGGCAAGCTCGCTCAATAGGTGTGTATTTGAGTTCATAGCCAACCAGTGTGCGAGAGATGTAGTAAACAGCACACTCTTTGCCTTCAGCATTATGTTGTGCCAATAATACCCCTAATGCTGTACTTGTCGCTGAGATATAAAGTAACAACGGTCTACTTGGATCTGGTGGCATCAACAATGGTGGATTCATGAGATAGTCTTTAAGCGTCTGAAATGCTTGTTGGCATCTGGCATCCCACTGAAAGCGGATGTTCTTGTGTAGCAAGTGTGTGAATGGGTGACACTTATCAGCCAATTGTGCAATGAATCTTCGGATGGATTGAAGCCGCCCTTGTAATGTCCTTAGCTAACTGATATTCTTTGGAGGTGGCATGTCCATTATTGCCTTAACCTTTGCTGGATCGACCTCAATGCCTTTGCTTGAGACAATGTATCCTAGAAGCTTCCCGGAGGTCACTCCAAAGACACATTCTTTGGGTTGAGTCGAACATGATATTGTTCCAGTCTATCAAAGATTTGATCTAAGATGTGGAGATGTCCTTCTCTAGTAAGTGATTTTGCTAGTAAGTCATCCACATAATCTTCCATCATAGTATGCATCATGTCATGGAAGATGGTGGTCATTGCTCTTTGATAGGTCGCTCCTGCATTCTTTAGACCAAAAGGCATTACATTCCAGCAGTATGTGCCCCATGGACATGTGAAGGTTGTCTTATGTTGATCTTCGGGTGCGATCTTTATCTGATTGTAGCTGAAAAAGCCATCCATGAGTGAAAGCATCGCATGTCTTGCTGTTAGATCCACTATGATGTCGATATTTGGTAGGGGAAAGTCATCCTTAGGACATGCCTTATTCAGATCTCTGAAGTCAGTACAAATGCGAATGCCCCCTTTTGGTTTACCGACAGGCACAATGTTGGAGATCCATTCTGCATAATCAATTGGCCTAATGAAACCAACATCTAAGAGTTTCTTGAGTTCTATTTTGACTAGCACTGCAATTTGGGGATGCATCTTACGAAGCTTCTGCTTGACAGGTTTGGCTCCTTCTGCTACGGTGAGGTGATGCATGACTAAATCAGGATCAAGCCCAGGCATGTCTGCATATGACCATGCAAAGTTGATCTGACGCTTCTGGAAGAACTCTATAAATTTAGGTTGTTCCTCTGGAGTGAGAAGAGATGCCAGATGTATGATATGAGGATTTTCAGGAGTCCCCACATTGTATTCATTGGTTTCCTCGATAAGAATCGTGGATCGTTCCTGTTGTGTACTAGCAGGGAGAATGTCAAACCCTTCATCCTCAGGTGCCTCAAAGAGGTTTTCACCGTTGGATACGCTCTTTCTTTTTACTTTTGTGGGATCAAACAGTGCCACAGTGTGGTTTTCACTGGAAGATCCATGTTTCATTGTTATATTTTTGCAGCTGAAAGGTTTGGCATCCGCCTCGAAGTATGTTGTGCTATTAAGTTCAATGGCGAATCCAGCTTTGTGATCCCCGCTTGGTAGATTATCCTGTAATTCCAAAAAGTCAATGATAGCCTCATCGTTTTGGAAGAGGTCAAGACATGGAGGATTTGATTGGTTCCATTCGATGAGTTCAGGGTGGATAATGGGCATTACTTCATCGATTAGGTTAAGTGCGGGAGATGTATTAGTGAGGGTTAAGACGTTATGGTGAAGGTCGTTAATGGTACTCTCCTTGTCAGAATCAGGTGTAGGATGAGACGTAGGGTCTGTGGAAGATGTTTCCAGCTCAGGAACCCAAATGGTCTTTATCTGTGCTTCTCCGTAAACAGGGATATCTTTGCGTGGTGCAGGTGGTGATGTGTCTTCCTCATCTAAAGTGTTAAGTTGCACGGAATCAAATTCCCACTCATGTGAGTCAGTCTCTGAATCACTCTCCAGCATCCGATTGCTATACCATACTGGGATGTCTTTGGAGTTAAACACGACAGGTGTGATTGGTTTATGTATCTTTGTAGTGATCGGTGCTGTAGGAACTATGATGGGGATTAAAGGATTTGTTACTGGAAGTATCAGCAGTGTTGATTTAGTGGCTTCTGTTGGAATGGCTGGTGCCATAGATGTTGCTGTAGGTTTCCATACAGTTGTTGCTACAAATGGTGTTGCTGATGGGATTACTGGTTCGTTTGGTGGGATGAATGATATTGATGACGGTTGCGGTGGGGTTGTGAGCCTCGATGGGGCAGTGGGGATAGTGCTTGATGGTGCTTTGATTATGAAAGGTGTCCTCTTTGCAGTAGGTGGGCAAAATGGTTTGCTGGGTTTTCCTTTGAATTTGAGTTTAGGAAGGATCTCTTTTTCAAAGCCTAGGCCTGTATTACCTTTGGGCTTGAATTCTGGTAGCAGAGGTTCATGTCGTCCTTGTTTGCAGTATCCCAAAGCACTCTGACCATCATATCCCATTCTTTGCATAATGAGGAGGCCTTTGCCATACTGTTCTGTAGGAAGTGTAACTCGCGGTTTATCAGTGGTGATGGGATCTTTGTAGATCCATTCTGCTAGGTCCTCATCTTGGGTTTCTTCCTCTTGACTCTTTCCAAGGATGAAAGGCGTCAAAGCACATGCTGGCGTGATTAGTGGTTGCTGGAGTAACTACTGTGGTTTACCATGTGTTCTAGGAGAAGTGGGCATTTGTCCCACACAAAAGAGTTGACTCAAGTTGTATTCCCCAGGACCTTCCTTTGCTACTTTCATTTTAAGCTTTTCTTGCGTAGGTATAGTGGTGTTTGAACTGGCAAGAGAGATTGGGCTTATATATGACGTAGAGGAAATGGCTTCTCTATTATTAGGAACAGTAATTTCTGGTTGATGGCTGATATTATGGCAAAAAGCAAAGGGATTTGCATCGCCCAGGATTGTGATCTCTGTACCGTTATATGGGAACTTGATACATTGATGGTAGGTAGATGGAACAGCTTGCATGGCATGTATCCAAGGTCTCCCTAATAATAGATTATATGGCAGAGGAAGGTCCAGAACCTGACAGATGATGTGCTTTACTACAGGGCCCACTCGGATTGGTAGTACCACAGCTCCTTTGGATGAACGCTCTGCATCATCATAGGCCTTGATGGTGATCTTCTTGTGAGGATCCACTGATTCTATTGCATATCCCAATGCTATGACCAACTGTAATGTGCAAATGTTCAGGCCTGCTCCATTATCGATCAAGACTCGCTTAATCCTATGCTGGTTGATAAATCCTTCAATGTGTAGCGAGGCATTATGAGGTTGCTGGAAGGAAGAGTTGTCACTTTCAGAAAAAGTGAGACAAGGTGATGACTTTAGATTTCCAACCATGGCTTGAAATTGGTCCGTATTCAGGTTTGCAGGGACTGACGCCTCTTGGAGTGCTTGATCCAAGATTGTTTTATGAGATGGCGATAGGTGCAATAGTTCTAGAATGGATATAAGTGCAAGGGTTTTGTCTAATTGTTCCACAAGATTGTACTGCTTTGGAACGGAGGTGGTGCCTTGTGGAGCTGCCTTGATGGTGACCTTGCCACGACGTGTAACAACATTGCAATTTGAGGTGGGATTTTTGAAGGTGATAGTTGCAATTTGTTCACTGGCATCATATAGGTGATTTACAGTGTAGTTATACGCAGCCTGCGTATAATCAGTGGTATCAGTGCCTCGCCGGGAAGTGGAAGGACCCCTTTGATCTTGTGATGGAAGTGGATTTTTGAACATCAAATGATCATTATTTGTTGTTTTTGGGTCATGTCCTTCAATTTCAATTTCTCCTCGGTCAATAAGATCTTGAATGAGATCTTGTCTTGTGTCCTCTTCCTTGATGGAATTCACAATGTTCAGTATCTCTCCACCATGCCGGTTTGACCTGAGGCTCATAGTTGGATAGCTTAGGTAGAGTGATCAAATTCTGAGAAATGAGTTGTCGTAACACTGTTTCAATGGGTTCCCCTAAGGGAGTATATGCGTGTTTTTGTTTTTGTGGACGAGGTCTTGGTTCATCATGAGATGTGATGCGACCTTGATTGGAAGGAACATTTGTGTTATTCTAAGGTGGAAGATTTTGTCCTGCAAATCGAACCACAGGTTGTGCATTTTGGATAGTCCAGGCATCCACAACCCCATCATTGACGATATTCTTGTTTTTATTCCAGAAGTTTGGTTTATCGCTATTGAAGCATGGGAAAGGACCATCTTTTGGTTCATTAAAGATTTTGATGAGTCCTTTCTTGATGAGTGCCCTTTCACATTTTAAACCCTTGGTGATCATATCGTTAAAAGAGTCTGTGTCTTTGACATCCAGGTGAAGTTCCATTTCTTCGTTTAAGTTGGAAATGAAAATTTCCACTAGTTCTCGTTCAGGTAACTGAAGAGAACGTCTGCTAGACATTTGGTGCCATCGTTGCAGGAATACTGAGAATAGTTCACCTAGTTTTTGTTTGGTGTTGCACAGATCAGCCATGGTGATGTCACGTTCAATGTTATGAAAGTAATGAGATAGGAACTTCTGGATGAGTTCCTCAAATGTTTTAATGCCACCCGGTAGTCGGGAAAACCATGATGTGGTTGTTCCTCCCAAGCTTTGGGGAAAAAGGCGCATTAGGTAGGTGTCTTCATATGCCACTTCAAGACAAGCGGAATGAAATTCTCGGACATGATCACGGGGATCCCCCTTTCCTCTATATTTTTCAAATTTGGGTGTTTCGAACCCACGTGGAAAGGGTGGCATATAAAGATTCCTATCAAAAGGATAGGGACAGATGTCATTAAGTGAGAATTGATTGGTCTTAACACCACTATGAAGTTGTTGGGCGAGATTCTCGACTTGTTGCCGCAACATCTCCATTTCATTTGGAGGAGGAGGTGGTGGATTACCTCGAGGAATGTTATATCTGATGGGATCTCTACACCCTTCCTCCTCATGGCGACTTTGTCTTTCTGATGCTTGTCTTAATTGGGCAAGATCAAAGTCTGAGGGGAGTTTGGCTCCTTCTTGAGCAAGTCTTAAGAAGTGAGCATCCGCATTGCTCCTGAGTATTTCGTCAAAAAGTCTGTTAAAGAGAGGGTTATGCTGAGCCCTTTCTATTGTTGCAGGAGTGGGAGTACTTGGGTTTTCGTCATCTGCATTTCCTCCAAGTGCTTCTTGAAATTCATTGAGATTTTCCTCTTCTTCTTCTTCTCTTTCTATTTCTCGTTGTCTCGACTGTGATCGGGTTTGAGCCATTTTTGTTTGCAAGTTTGTGTTTGAAGTTGATTGAAGATGATGATGAGTTGGTGATGAAATGAAAGATTGATGGTTGGTGATTTGTGTTGTATGGGGATCTCTAGCACTTTAAGGTAGATGTAACCGAAATTCCTTCTTTGAATTGCTTGTTTGTTTGATAAGTTTGGATGTGATAAGGTGTAGAGAAATCTGAGATGTGTTACAGATTTTGACTACCTAGCAATGAGAAGATTCACTCATGAACTAGTTTTAACCTGCGTAGATGTGTCTCTTACGATGAGCTTATCCTAGATGTAGAAACAATCTAAAAAGTGATGTGATGTGTTTGATTTCAAGCAATATCTAAAAGAGAACTTGGGACAAGAACCTCTTAATGTTTTGAGAGTTGGGATGGATTGATGATGAAGTGATGATGTATGAGTGAGATGATGGATGAAAATGTTTTCAACTTCAATAAAAACTTTGTGTTATAAATGGGACAAACTCTATCTCTTCCCTTTTGGGTGTTGGTGGTATTTCTCGAGCTGTGTTGTATGTGATACAGACGTTTGGGAAGAAGTTGGGATTAATCTTTCCTCCTTGGTTTTTGTGATAACTCAGAGCTCTATATTGCATAAAAGCTCTGCGGTTCAATGATTCCAAATCAAATTCATTTGTTTTGCCTTGAAGATAGAGACACATGTGATGCAAGAAAACTCTATGGGAGACAAAGATTTGTCTATTGATATAGAAGAATTTCCTTCGTTTGATCAAAGCCTTTGAGCTTAATTGTCTTCTTTTCAAGTTGATATTTTGATGACGCTTCTTCTTTCGCAAGATGTGAAGAATGGTCATAAAATTTGACTCTTTGTTGTTTGTACCTTGTTTTTGGTATTTTTGTTTGTTTTTGAGAAATGTTGGATGAATACTATGTTTTTGGGATTGATTTTCTGATTTTTCTTTGACAAGAAAACAAAGCAAGCACACAAACACAAGAATGTTGCCCCAAAGGCACAAATGAGTATGGGTCTAGATCAACCCAATCCTTGGACTTGTTTTTGACCCTTCCTTTAGATGTATTTTAAGGTGTATTTCCAAAGCCTAAAGTCGGCTCAATTTGCACTAGGTCTGTAAAACGAACACACTTCAAACACTTTTTATCCCTAAGGTCAAATGGCCAGTTGTGATAAATTTAGCCCACATCTTGATATTTCTTCGACTTTGGTACTACATACCTTATGAATCCCGCCTTGGCAGGTAAGGATGTGATATACTAAGTCTTGCACGAGCATAACAAATAGATGATCCCTATGATGGGGGAGTCACCACTTTTATCAAGCCACAAGTGACTTTTCAAAAAGCTATGTTTCTACTCAAGGAAATATGTATGGTGAGTATCTTGGGAGCAAAACCATCTATGCTCTTGCACTAAATTATATCTCAAATATCCTCAATCAATAGAACGGGTGGGCTACTACTTAAAAGTGTTTAGTCATGTTCAATGTTTTTGGACATAAGTTCATTCTACAGTAACTCACTTAAGAGCCTTGTAACTGGTGGTGGGGCCCATTTGTCCTTTCGGCCAGTTACACTGTAGGAACAGCTATACCCAAGGCTACAACTTTTGCTCTCACCTGATTTCTATAGCGGCTCGAAGGATTTACCGCTCAAGGTCGTTCCCAAGAGTGATGTGTCTCTTGGCAGGCCTCTCTTAAAAAGCTAAAATTTTGAGTGTTACTAACACTTTTCTCTTGCACCTAGGACCACGAAAGCCAAGGGAGAGGATAGTGTGTGTTAGAAGTAGGACCACTCGACCAACTCTTTGCACAAGTGTGTCAAGCACGAAAAACACTTGTTCTTTTTAATCTATCATTGCAATGTGATCTAACTATTTGGAGATGTTGCTCCAACAATCATGGTGTTCTTTTTAATTTTCAAAGGCAATTGTTTGAGTAAACTAGAATTTGAAAATCCCGGTCAACTTAATGAAAAATACGTTTGCATGAAGTAAAATTGCTTTAAAAATGAGACAAGTTGATTGTGAATTTTATTTGCACCAAAAATGGAAGTGTGGATTGTGAGTTTTATCTTGATGCAAGAAATAAATTTTGCCTTGTTTATTTTAAGCACCAAAACGAAATTTGTTTCCTAACTTGCAAAAAAAATAAAATTGTTTTTGTATAAGTTTGTGGTTCTTTTTACCTTGGAACAATGAAATTCTTTTTAAGAGCCCCAAACAAATATGTGATTCTTTTTTAAAAGCCCAAAGTTGAAATGTGAAGTTAATTTTAAACCAAAATAAAAAGTGAATTCATTTTTAAAACCAACTTCAAAAAACAAGTTAGTAAAAAAATATAAATCTACTTTTTAATCTAATTTAAATCTGCACAAAAGAGAAAAATAGTTAGTAAAATCCGCCTATTTGGTGGGCTTTTACAAGCCTAATTTTTTTTTTTTTTGTTTTTTTTTGTTACAAGGTGATTTGTACAACGTTTTGTTACAATAGCGCTAGTCTGTGTTTGAACAGAGGCACTATTTAACACAAACGCACTAAAAGAAAGGGAAAGACAAAGAAGGGAAAAGCACTGAAACAGGGTGAATAGCGCCAAAATAATGTCAAACGCACCAAAACAGTGTCAAAAGCGCAACCTGTGTGACATTTTCAACATTCAAACATGTTATTGGTTAAAAAAAAAAAAAAAGTTGATCTTTTTGGTGTTGGATTCACGTCGGGTTCACCAAATGATGCCCTCCTAAATGGCACAAGATTAGTCTATGATCAAATAACACAAAAACACACAAAACATTAGTGTTAGTCAATCGAAAACTAATCTAAAAAGGCATACCAAAAGAGAGACTACAAGCATGCAAGCATATTTAACTATCAAAGCAAACATGATGAGGCATCTCCAAATACCTCCTAACATACTCTTAGTTCCTTCTCCCTTGTTCCTCTCCTCTCCAAGTCCCAAAATAGTGTAGCTCTCAGCAGCTTTTTGCATTATGGATGCTTATGGAGGATTGAAATTGAATATTAAGCTTCAAATATGAAATGAAAAGCTAAATACTATGCTATTGATGCTAAAATGATTGATTTTACCAAAAAGACAAGATTTTAGTTATGCTATGCTAAATGCTCTCTAAAAATGTCTATAGCTTAAATGCATACAAGTTTTTAGGATCTGGATTATGAAGGAATGGGCTCTATTTATAGGAAAAATGGAGCAATGGATGGCCAGGATTGAAAGGTTTAATCAAGGGTCAAGCTTGAAAGTTGGGGATCCATGTGCACAATTGGCACCAATAAAATAGTGACAAGTGTCAACACAGGATTGGGTTGAGAGAAGAGGTTGGAGGCATTAAAGGCCTGAGAAGACCTCATGGTTATCTAGAAGGTAAGGGTCAAGCCTAAATTAGGATTACCCACTAGATTAGGAGTTAATGCAAGGATAAACCTTTGTGCAAATGATTAAGAGATAATCATGGTCAAAGCATTAAAGGCTTGATGAGACCCTTGGGTTGGATAGAGGTTGAGTCAAAACAAATGTTTTAACCATGTGGGAGGGTTTGAGGTAACCATTAATGGTTATTGGAGACTTTGGGGATTAAGTGGTTGAAGGTTGAAAGCCTTCAATGGTTATCAAAGACTTTGAGCCATTTAGTGGTTGAAGGTTGGAAGCTTTCAAAGGTTATCCAAGACTTTGAGACATTTAGTGGTTGAAGGTTGAAAGCTTTCAAAGGTTATCCAAGACTTTTAGGCTTTGAGAAGTGACTCCATTTTGCTTAGGAATGTGACAATAATTAGGGGATGGATTAAGTTAATTAGGAAGGGGTTAGAAGAATCTAGAAGGGGATTAGATTTTGCAAATGGATTTGGTGGGTGAGGGAAAATAGGATTTTATTAAAATAAAAATTCATTTATTTTAATAAATGTGTGCAAGTTGTATTTGGATAAATATTCAAATAAATATTAATTTATTTAAATAAAAGAAAAGGAAGATAAAGCATTAAAATGCTTGAAGACTTTGAGGGGAACCATTAAAGGCTTGAAGACTTTAAGGAAAACCATTAAAGTCTTAAGAAGACTATAGAAGGAAGCCATCAAGTTTGAAGACTTTAAAGCCATCAAGTTTGAATACTTTAAGGGAAACCATTAAAGGTTTCAAGTGGGTGAGAATAAATAGGATTTTAAATAAATAATTTATTTAAAATAGTTGTGCAACTTGCTTTTGTAGGAAAATACAAGTGGGTGGAGGATAAAGGTGATTTAAATAAATTATTTATTTAAAATAATTGTGCAACTTGCTTTTGTAGGAAAATACAAGTGGGTGGAGGATAAAGGTGATTTAAATAAATGATTTATTTATTTAAATGTGAGAGGTGGGATTTTGGGGGATTTAAATAAATATTAATTTATTTAAATGTGAGAGGTGGGATTTTGGGGGATTTAAATAAATATTAATTTATTTAAATGTGAGAGAAGATTTAATTAAACAAATATGATTTATTTATTTAATTAATGGTATGAATTTGGTTAAGTGAATTAAATCAAATAAATTGAATAATTTATTTAATTAATAGGAGAAGAGGGTTAAGATGAATTAATTAAATATTAATTTAATTAATTATTAATTGATGGTTAAATAATCAAATAAATACTAAGTATTCATTTAATTAAGTGGACAGATTTATGTGACTACACTTTAATTTCAAACCTTCATAAGCATCCATAGTGCAAAAAGCTGCTAAGAGCTACACTATTTTGGAACTTGAAGAGGAGAGGAACAAAGGAGAAGAAGCCAAGAGCATGTTAGGAGGCATTTGGAGATGCCTCATCATATTTACCTTCTTAGTTAGATATTTTGTCATGCTTTTGGTATCTCTTTTGATATGCTTGTGTAGGAAAGTATTTTGTTTGTGATTCTGACACTAACAATTTGGCTTTTCTTCTTGTTTGTGTTTTATTATCATTGACTAACCTTCCTTTTTTGCAGAGCATCACTGGCATATTGTGCATAGTGGGAATTTGGAAAATATTGATAGAAAGCCTAGAAATAGATGATATGACGACATGAAAAATGGAGTTAAAAAGGGAGTTTGAATGGAAATTTCCCCAAGTGGTACCCAACACAAGATTTTATCTGGACACCCACCTGGGAGGCTGAAATCTTAGAGATGTTATCGATATAATGAGAGAACCAATTGCAACCGAAGAAATGCAAAACATGGAAAGGAGTGGTTTGATACAGGTGGTTGGATTTCCTAGTCAATGATGTTGTCATGGACGATATATGAATGCAATATAAATATGTTTTATCTATAAATGGTGTTAAATGTTGTATTTTAAGTAATTATTAATTTGTTAGGATATTTGTATGTTAACCTCGGTGGATGCAATTGATGGGAGAAGAAGTCTAAGTTGTTGAGATGAAGTAAATGTTGATACTAGGTTGTGGCAGAACTTTGAAGGGGTCATGGACAACAAAGCAAGGAGTCAAAATTGTTATACGCAACCAACCAACTGTTGTCACCATTTAGAAGGCAGATATTTTTTCATTATTTTATCATGTATGTTGGGAGAGAAGATATATGAGTAAGATGTTGACGCAATAATGTAGAAATAGAGTCCTACTCTATTTCAACCTCCTAGCTTCTAGTTATTTCATGTTTTCAATAAAAGCCCTCCTCCTAAATGTTAGGAGTGGAGCGACTGTTGTAGTTAAGAATTGAGTATTTATTTTTAATGAATTCTCCCATCTCTTAAAGATATATTTAGCGAAAGCATGTAATTATCTATTGGGTAAGTGCACCAAGATGGTGAACAAAAAGGGGGGGATAAGTGGCCACTTTTTTCTTCTTCTGAAAACAAGTAAACTTGAACTTCAAAGAGATATTTGAAGGTCATGCACTAAAAACTAGGAGTTGAAAAAAGAATAAGAATTGTAGTGCTCTGAATCTAGTTTCTAAACTATTAAAGTTTTTTAAAATTGGATAAGATTAAGAGGGTCAAACCTTTCATGCATGAAAAAACTATTCCTGATTTTTCATAAAAATATAACATAGTTGTTTTCGTGCGTTGCACAAAATATATAGTTAGATTTACTAGTTTGCAAAACTCTTTGGTAGGATGATAGGTAAGAGTGAGATCTAGAAGTTGTGTATTTTTATGTAATTTTTCATTGAGTATTTTTTTTTTAAATGATTTTTTGAAGTGACCGCATCCTAAAAATTTGGTACCTGTTCGTGCGTTGGGCATAACTTGCATCAAAATAATCGAAAATGAAAACTTTTTTTAAAAAAAAGGTGTATAGAATCTAGTTTAGAACAATAATATTTAATTTATTTTGAATTTAGTCGAGTATCAAAAGTTATTAAAAAAACGGTAGACATATGTCTGTGAGGACTGTCAAGGCATTGGTAAAAAAATTAAAGTAGTTTACTATGCTAATGTTGTCCAAAAATAGAAAAAAATATATGGTCAAAAAACTGAGAAAAGGTGTGAGATTATGGTGGTAATTTTAGAGATACCCACTTGATCATTTGTAAACCTGATGATGACAAAGTTGAAAAATCATGTTAGAAGATGAAAAAATGTGTAAAGGGACAAAAATGGGGGGAAAATGGGCTTGCAAGCCTTAGGGTTGTTTTCCAACCCTCTTACCAAGCTAAAACCCGCATGAGTTTTGAAAAGCAAAAAGTACTATTCACAGTTCTTCATAACCCACACGAGTTTTGAAAAACAAAAAGTGTTATTCATAGTTCTACATAACCCGTACGGGTTATGTAGAACTAAAACCATTATTTTGTGTTTCACAAAACCCATACGGGTTATGAATACATAATAATGTATGCTTGTAAACTTAGCATTTACTACACATATGTACAGACATACATATATAATATGTGTATATATATGTGTGTGTGTGTGTGTGTGTGTTTGTATACATGCATGTCTCCCTTATTTTCCTCTCTCTCACTCTCATCTTCCTTCCCCCATTACCGTATTTGTCTATTATGAGCCCTAATTATCCTCCTTGAGTTCTATCTCATCTCTCTCGTCTTCCTTCGCCCATCACCATATTTGTCTATTATGAGCCCTAATTAACCTCCTTGAGTTCTATCTCATCTCTCTCCCCCTCACACTTCTCTCTCTACCGAGTCTCTCACCCTTTTCTCCTTCTCGTTATCTCTCTACCTGATCTCTCTCTCTCTCTCTCTCTCTCTCTCTCTCTCTCTCTCTCTCTCTCTCCTATTTGTCGATTATAAGCCCCAATTATCCTCCTTGAGTTCTGTCTCATCTCTCTCCCCCTCAGACTTCTCTCTCTACCGAGTCTCTCACCCTTTTCTCCTCATTATCTCTCTACCTGATGTCTCTCACCCTCTCCTCCTCCTACTCTCTCTCTGCCCTCTCCCTCTATCCAAATCTCCTCTCTCTCTCTCCCCCTCTCTCCCCCCTCTCCTTATCCTATTCTCTCTCTCTCTCTCTCTCTCTCTCTCTCTCTCTCCCATTCTCCCCATCTCCACCCTCCCTCTCCCTCTTTCCCAAACTCCTCTCTCTCTACCCCTCTCTCTCCCTCCCCCTCCTTATCCTATTCTCTCTCTCTCTCTCTCTCTCTCTCTCTCTCTCTCTCTCTCTCTCTCTCTCTCTCTATCCCTCTCCTTTTCCTAATATCCCTCTCTCCCTCTCCCTCCACCCCCCCTCTCCTTATCGTACTCTCTCTCTCTGCTTTTCCGAATCTCGCTCTCTCTCTCTCTCTCCTTTTCCCAATCTCCCTCTCTTTCTCCCCCTCTCCTTATCCTATTCTCTCTCTCTCTCTCTCTCTCTCTCTCTCCTTATCCTATTCTATCCCTCTCTTCCTATCCCCTATTCTCTCTCTCTCTCTCTCTCTCTCTCTCTCTCTCTCTCTCTCTCTCTCTCTCTCTCTCTCTCTCCTTCCTTTTCCCAATTTCCTTCTCTCCCTCTCCCCCTCTCCTTTTCCCAATCTCCCTCTCTCTCCCTCTCCCTCTCCCCCTCTCCTTTTCCTAATCTCCCTCTCTCCCTCCCTCCATCCCCCTCTCCTTATCCTACTCTCTCTCTCTCTCTCTCTCTCTCTCTCTCTCTCTCTCTCTCTCTCTCTCTCTCTCTCTCTCCCTCTCCCTATCCCTATCTCTCTCACACCCTCTCTTCATATCCCCCTCTCCTTTTCCCAATCTCCCTACCTCTCTCTCTCTCTCTCTCTCTCTCTCTCTCTCTCTCTCTCTCTCTCCCTCCTTTTCCCAATTTCACTTTCTCTCCCTCCCCCCTCTCCTTTTCCTAATCTCCCTCTCCCCCTCTCCTTTTTTCAATCTCCCTCTCTCTCCTTCTCCCCCTCTCCTTTTCCTAATCTCCTTCTCTCCATCTCCCTCCATCCCCCTCTCCTTACTCTCTCCCTCTCCTTGTCCCCCCCCCTCTCTCTCTCTCTCCCTATCTCTCTCCCTCTCTTCCTATCCCCTTCTCTCTTTATCTCTAACTCTCTCTCCCTCTCCCTCCCTCCCCTCTCTCTCTCTCTCTCCTTATCATATTCTCTCCCTCTCTTCCTATCCCCTATTCTATCTCTTCCCCCTACTCTCTCTCTCCCCCTCTCCTTTTCCTCATATCCCTCTCTCTCCCTCTCCCTCCATCCCCCTCTCCTTATCTCTCTCTCTCTCTCTCTCTCTCTCTCCTCTCTCTCTCTCTCTCTCTCTCTCTCTCTCTCTCCTTTACCCAATCTCCCTCTCTCTCCCTCTCCCACTCTCCTTTTACCAATCTCTCTCTCTCTCTCTCTCTCTCTCTCTCCTTTTCCCAATCTCCCTCTCTCCCCCTCCCCCTCTCCTTATCCTATTCTCACCCTTTTCCTATCCCCTTTTATCTCTCTTACCCCCTACTCTCTCTCTCTATTCCTATCCCATTCTCTCTCTCTCTAAATCTCCCTCCCCCTCTCCTTGTCCTATTATCTCTCTCTCTCTCTCTCTCTCTCTCTCCTCTCTCCTCTCTCTCTCTCTCTCCACTTCCTATTTGGTTCCTAGTTCTATATAACCCGTATGGGTTATGCATAACTAAGACAAAAACTTCTAGTTTTGCATAACCCACAGGTTTCTAAAAAGTATTAAACTTTTTTTTTTTTAATTATAAAATATAATGTTCCTCAAAACCAGTACGGGTTTTGAGGAACTTTTGATTTTTTATTATAAAATATAATGTGTTCTGAAGAACTTTTAGTTTTTTTTGTTTTTGGCTAGGCTTGGTGTTACCAAGCTTAGCACATTTTTTAATTTCCAGAACACACACGAGTTATGAAAAAAATCTTTTTTTTTTGCATGTGGTCACTTTTCTATTCACCATCTTGGTGCACTTACCCTACTTACTATTCAAGCATTTGAATAAATATATAGTTTAGCTCTCTTTGTTATCAACATGAAGGGTGATATGATTATGTGTGTGTAGTATTTTGGATTATAATTAACAATTGTGAAGACTCATTTAAGAGGGCCCACTTGGTGAGGATTATGTGTATTTTTTTTCTACACGTTTACTTTCCAGTTACTTTCATTATGTTTCTGGTAAATTTAGTAATCAACACTTCCTCCAGCCATTGGACTATAGCTCTGTGACTGTTACTGTAGACACCCAAAATTGTCATGTCTAATTAAATAAATATTTTATTTATTTAATTATCTAAGCCTAATTCTTCTATTAATTAAATAAATTTTTATTTATTTAATTGATTCATTTATCCTCTTCTAGCCTTATTTCTCATTTAAATAAATAAATTCATTTATTTAAATTATCCCTTTTCTAAATTAAATAAATATTTTATTTACTTAATTGTCCTATTCCTCTATTAATTAAATAAATCATTATTTATTTAATTAATTCATTATCTTTTTCTACACATGACACATGTCACTCATCTCTTAATTCCTACACTACCTACCCCTTTCATTATTTTACTATTTCTTTTACCTACCCTCTAATCCTAGCCGACCTCTCTTTTTACACCTCTCAATCTTAACCCTCCATTTCTTATTGTGTCTTCTATTTAAGAAGATGCTTCCTTCATTGTCAAACCCTAATGACTAATTTTGAAGACTTGTCTACACTACGATCCTACTTGCAACCACATTCCGTTCTTTGTTGAGCTCTTGTGCATACAAAAATCTAAGAGCAAAAATATATCAAGCAAGATCAATGGAGATAGGAAGAATGGAGATCAAAACCCTATTGGACATGTGATGGTATAATCTTTGTGATTTTTGAATTATTTGCATTGTCTTAGGTAATCTTCATATGTTATGGTGGATCTTTGTTGATTGTTAGGTTAGGGTTTGGTGGTTGAATTCATTTAGCCTTTCAATATTGTTGTTATTGTTATCCATTTTCACCATAAACATTTTGGCACGCCCGATGGGACTCTTGTCCCTTTGCATTTAACATTTTTGTTGCAGATTTTGCATTTTTGAAGTTGCAGATCGGACAATTTTCGACGACATTTTAGGTATTTCCGCGTCTGTGAGCGTTCGGATCACGTTTTTGAGTTTCAGAAACGTCTGCAAGATCAGGAATCGTGCCTGTGTTTTTGCCAAATTTTTATTTTGCAGGTTTCTGTAACCGCGTCTGCATCTCCAAAACGCGTCTGTGTCGCCTCTGATCATGTCTGCGTCCGGGAAAAGCGTCTGTGTTCTCTGAGCGCGTCTGTGCATCACAGAACCGCGTCTGTGTCATAAAGACGCGTCTGTGTCTGGTATAACTACGTCTGTGTCTTCTGTTTTGAAATTTTCAATTTTTCTTTGATTCGGGTTTTCGGATTTCGTACTTAGGGTTTCAGATCTGGTTATTTTTGCACTAACCCTTTCAGATCTAGCTAACCAAGTTTGTGCAACTTGTTTTGGGAGGCAAAAAAACATTTTTGTTGAAGGCCCCTTTTTCACAAAGTCTTTTTGGGTTTTTCTAAAATTTACCTAACTTGTGTGCTTGCAGGAAGGGGTTATCATTTGAAACAACCCAAACTACTAACAATCTTGTTGCAGGGCCTTTGCTTGGGTTTTGTAATTTTATTGTGTGCCTTGTTTTCATAGATTAGCAAACACTTCCATTGGTGCACTAAAATTGAATCATTGTCTTTTGTGTCTTGAGCAATAGGCTCTTTTTGTTTAATCTTTAGAGGGCCTATCTTCCCGTGTGGTCATTAGGACTACTAGTGAGAAGAGAATGACCCAAGTGGTAGCAAAAGAAAAGCCATCTTCTTCCAAGCCACTATAATCAAATGTATTCATGGTGAAAACTATGAATAATGTGTGCTGATTAGTTCATACCGACACTATGTCTCTCCATAAACCCGTTTGATCAAATTTATTTGATCATTTGTAGGGCGTAACCCCTACCGGCTGGGAGCCTTCTATATTTACAGAGCTGAAAGTGCCGCATGTATGGCCACATGAGCGGATGCCCTTACTAGCACCTTTTTGTTTTAGAAGCCCAAATCCTTCTAGTTGTTGAGGCAGGAGGTCGGACCTCTGGTAGCGGCCCACACACATACGGTTCTTAGTAGAGATACAAAGTTCGCCATGGGGAGTTTTCATGGGGACTGATGCTTGGTTGACCTAAGAAGTGAGTGTCAAGGGTGGAGCCAGTGAGGTCAAGCATCTAAGTATCCGCTCTGAATAGCATAGCCTCGGGGGTAAAACCCTATGTGGGATCAACAACTATTGTCTTGGCCAACCTTAAGATTTGTGCTTGTCTTATACTAAACACTCAAACATTCAAGACTAAACAGCAAAATATTGTGTCTTTTATGTCTTCAAGTGTATGCAAAACATTTTACATCACACAACACACTTTTGGAGTTTAAACAGTTTGCAAACATTGAGTCCTCATCAACATTGTGTCCTCTTGTCACGAAAAACAGTCAAACAGTCGGATTTGGTCACAACAAAGCAAATTCACAGATTGGAAAAATTGCACTAAGGTTACAGAAACGCGTCTGTGTCTGTTTTAACCGCGTCTGAGTCATCTAAGTGCGTCTACGAAGGGCAGAATAGCGTCTGCATTTTTAGAAGCGTCTGCGTCAAGCAAAGAGGCGTCTTTGTTTGGAAATCGCGTCTGTGAAGTATACAGAGGCGTCTGTGTCGGGAATTGAAAACTTTTACAGTCCAGCAAACAAAGGAAATCAGTTTCGGCATACTTGAGCTTCCTAGGTTGTCTCTTCAGGTTTCATCTAGCATTCAACCTGTCCTAAGGTCTCATACAGTCCATCATTGCTTCACATCTCATTTTACATTCATACTTGTCTAAAAACTTGAGTCAAAAAGGTCACTTGCTTGTCCTCACTATACTTTTTCAACACACTACATACAACTACACTTTGCTAAGTGGTCCCTCATCAAGGTTTCTTACCTTTGGGTCTCATTTGGTCTTACTTAGAGTCAAGGTCAGCTTACCTCATCAAGAGAAACGATCCTCTCTTTGGAAGTCACACCTACTCTACTACTTACATACTTGGTCTTACACTTTGGACATTACAAGTACACCTCAAGATTCATTTACACTCCATACAACTCTTGGTCTTCCATACCTCTTGCCATTTTTCATCTAGTCTCTCACATATTGGTCAAACACCTAGTTCATGGTTGAAACCCGCCTTCAAAAATCTAGGAGAATAGCTAAAGAAGCTCAAGAATCTGCAAACATGAGTTCTTATGAGTATGACAATGATCTATTCTTCAATCCTGAGCACACTACATTACCAGACATGGATGTTTATAGAAACAATCCAAATGTGGAAAACACAAACATTACAAACAACAATGCTACACACAATGACAATGTGGACAACTCTTCAATACTATCAGCAGACATAGAAGAATCCATAATGAATCCTCATTTCAATAGATTGGTTGAAGAGATAATGAGGAGAGATCGTCAATATTTCTTACACATGATGGCACAAAGTGGAGCTAAAATACCTCATGACTTTGACATGTCTCAACTTATGGAAAGTCGACCCTCACAACAAACTCAATCCAACATGGATCAAAGGAGACCAAATAGTGGAGGAAATAGAGGACCGAATATAATGCCTGAGTCACCATCAGTTTTGCTTCAAAAACCAGCAATTCCACATACACAAGCTCAAACATATGATACTTACCTTCGAAGACCATCATGGAAGCCTTATGTGGATAGATATGCTCAATCACATGCTCAAGGTATGGATCAATCAAAACAAGTAGATACTCAAAGGCATCCTCAAAATTTTGACACAAGGAGACCTCATGTCAAAATTGGGGGCAACACAATGGAAAATGAAATGCCTATTGAATATGGTATATATGCACAAAATAGATATGGGGTCCCTCGGCATGAAGTTATGCCAAGTGCTCCATATATGCCACAGCAATATAGACCTCCATATGGACATGTCTACGATCAATATCATCCATACATGCAGCAAGCTCCTCCTCAAATGGGTGTTTCAAACATGGGGTATACAACAAGAAATCAATCTCCTCCCAAGAATAATTTGGAGCAACAAATAAGAGATTTACAAAAGAAAATGGAGGACATAAGTACATCAAAACCAACATACACTATGAGAGATATATGTCCTTATCCCTTTGATAAGAGCATTCCAATGCCTCCGTTTCCTGCACACTTTGTGACGCCAAAATTTGACAAATATAGAGGGAGAGGAGACCCCAAGGCACACATAAGACAATTCTTCACAGCTTGCATTGAGGTAGCGGCAGAAGAAACATACTTGATGAGGTTGTTCCCACAGAGCTTAGGCGATCAAGCTATGGAATGGTTTTCTCAATTACCTCCTGGTATTAAGTCATGGGGCGACTTAGCAGAGGCATTCATTCAGCATTTCTCTTACAATATAGAAACATATGTCTCAGTCACTACCTTGTGCAATACTAAACAAAAGGAAGGAGAATCTTTCGCAACATTTCTACAGAGATGGAGAAATCTAGCTAGCAGATGCTCTTGCAAAATCCCGTAGAAACAAATGGTAGAAATGTTCACACAAAATGTTAACAAGGCTATTGGATATGATCTCAGGAAAGCTTGTTTGTCTACATTCAAGGATGTTATTGAAAAGGGTTTAGCCACAGAAAAAGTCTTAATTGAACAAGGAGTCATTAAGATATTCAAAGAAAACAAAGAGGACTTTAAAGGAATGGACAAACCAAAATTTTGGAACAAGAACAAGAACACAGTTAATGATGGTGTTGTTGATGCCAACATAGTGAGACCCAAGTTCGTCTTTTCTGGATCAAGTTCTACCAACAATCAAGTGAACAATCAAACAACTTCTAGACCACGAAGGAAGTACACCCCATTGGGAGAACCACTTGAATCAGTATTCAAAAAGCTTGTGGCAAACAAAGGGATCACAGTTCCAGACTTTCCTCCATATGAACCAAAGGTCAAACCAAATTGGTGGAATGATGATGAGTATTGTGAATTTCATAAGAGCAAGGGTCATAAGACAAGTAATTGCCATCGACTGAAGAACATTGTGCAAGACCTCATTGATAGAGGTGATATTGAGATTGAGGGACATTCATCTAATCAAGAACATGAGATGTTTAAGGAACCATTCCCAAAACATGACAAAGGAAAGGGCAAAGTCACAGATGATCAAGCCAATTACACTAGAGCACCTTATAACTATGACTCCACTATCAATCACATTTCGATGGACAATCATATCTCTACTATTACTATCAAAAACAAAAATCCTGAGAATCCTCCTCAGCAACCCAAGATTGTCCTAAGAGGTGTTGGATCTTCTTCCGAACCTACCTCTGAATGTCATGTTACAACTTGTCGAGGTAAAATCACGTTGCCAGGTGCCTCCACTAAGAATACCAATCCTTCATCAACCAAGCCTGAGTACGACCTTGTAGAACAGTTAGGGAAGACACCCGCCCTCATCTCTATTCTTGAGCTCTTACACATATCCCCCGCTCATAAAGCTATCCTTGACAAAATCTTGAGAGACACTGCCATCCCTACTGATCTGAACGTGGACCAGTTTCAAGCCATGGTGGGATACCTATCCGTTCCACACTCCCTCACATTCACAGAAGCCGATGACGCCTCCATAAGTCAGCCACATAATGCACCTTTACATGTTGAAGCCTTCATACATAAACATCGAATAAAGCGAGTCCTGATAGATGGAGGAGCAGGTCTAAATATTTGTACATTGAGCACTATTAAACAATTGGGATATTCTGATAAAGCTGTCAATTCTACAAACCAAATCACCATCAAGGCCTATGATGATGAAGAGCGCTCATCTAAGGGCACGGTCACCTTACCGCTAAGAATTGGGCCTGTCACAAAGGATGTGGTTTGTTAAGTCCTAGATCTGGATCTCACATATAACATATTGCTAGGACGTCCTTGGATTCATGAAATGAGGGCAGTCCCATCAACATATCATCAATGCATTAAGTTTCCTCATAATGGAGTCGAGGTAACAGTCAACAGTGATCCCAATCCGTTCATATATTGTAATAACTTGAGATCACATACTGAGACTATCATTCCCAGTAATCGTGAGGCTACTCCTTCTTCGGCATACATTGATCCTGAGTCATTAAAACCCTCGACATCCAAACAAGGTGAACTTAGAAGCAAATTTCAAGACAAAGGCATGGGAGAATACACTTTGAATCAGACAATGTTTTTACGACAAGTCATGAGTTCTCCAAAAGAATATGGGAGGCCACATCCTAACAAGCAAATCTCCATCATGATACTCAAATGGGATCCTACCACCTTTCAAAGATGGGGCGAACTAGAAGAGGAAAATTTATATAAAATGCTCTACAAAGATGTTGAAGAGGACACACAAGATCATATTATTATACCTTGTGAGAACTATGGCAAAGGCTTCAAGATTCTACAAAGATTCGGGTATGATGGAAAAAGCCCTCTCGGGTTACGCAAAGAAGGTGTCATGGAGCCCTTACAACCTGAATTGACTATAAGAAGGGAACGCTCAAAGGGGCTTGGTTTTCTGACTTCTAAGGGACACAATAAAAGCACAGAAAGGACCTCACAAATCAAAGTTGCCGAAGTTCAACAAGAGGATTACTATTCTACAGATTCCAATGAATGGGAATGGGGTTCAGACAAATCCTCCAGTGACTATGAGCTCACCGAAACATTCAGAGAGCCAGATGAACCCACAGAAGAGGAGGAATTTTACAAAAAATTCAGAGTTGGTCAAGAACCAACTCATAAGGATTTCCCACAGTCTTCATTTCAAGGTCCTAGGTCGAAGTCGCATAGGATGAGGACACTTGTCCCCGAAGGTGCTACTAGTGATGACAATTTGGATTCGCTCGCAATCGAAACTGATGAGGAGAGTGCCATCGATGACCTTGGCGATTGCCTCGACATACTCGAATATAACCACATTTTCACTATTAGCCCTGCAAACTCTGAAAACATTAAAGACCTTTCCCTTGTTCACCCCCAACTCATTGACTGGGATTATGAGGGACCAGCACAATTTGATACATTTCAAAATGACGAAGCTATTATCGACTATCTTGGCATACGAGATGATCTTCCCCTTGGAGACCACAAAGCAGGATACACCATAGAGCTCAACAACATGGCATACTTTGGTGAGGGTGTCGGACCTTCCAGTTGCAAAAATGTGAAAATAAAAACAAAACAAGGGTCTTATGGCGAAAACCACACTGTGGCGCTATCTGACTCCAAAAAAGTAAAAAGAAAGGACATATCTAAGGGCGAAAACCTCTCTGAGGCACCCGAAGATGGAAGGCTCGACATTCTCCCAGCATCATATGAGGAAAAGTCATCCATGTTGGTAGAGGAGACTATAAAGACAAACATTGGTACAGAAGAGATTCCACAGAACATATTCTTGGCTCAATCATTGACAGAGTCTGAGAGGGCAAAATTCATAAGCTTCTTCAAGGAACGACAAATCAACTTTGCATGGTCATACGCTGATATGCCTGGAATGGATCCAGATCTGGTAATGCATCATTTGACAGTCAAACCGGGGGCAAAGCCAGTAAAACAGAAATTAAGAAAAATGCACCCACAAGTGGCATTACTAGTCAAGGCAGAGCTAGAGAAATTATTGGATGTCGGATTCATACGCCCAATTGATTATCCCGAATGGATCTCCAATTTAGTACCTGTTAGTAAACCAGATCGCAGTATCCGAATATGTACAGACTTCAGAGATATCAACAAAGCTTGTCCAAAGGATGATTTCCCATTACCAAACATTGACTTGATCGTTGATCTCACAGCAGGCCACGAAATGTTATCTTTAATGGACGAATTTTCTGGATATAATCAAATCAGGATTGCACCTGAAGATCAACATAAAACATCATTCACTTGTCCATGGGGAACCTTCTGTTGGAACCTCATGCCCTTTGGGCTGAAAAATGCAGGCGCCACGTATCAAAGAGCGATGACCACTATCTTTCATGATCTCATGCACATAACCGTGGAAGACTATGTTGATGATCTTTTGGGAAAATCAATAGACAGAGATACACACTTGGACATACTTGCAATCATCTTTGATCGGCTGGAAAAGTACAAAGTAAGGTTAAACCCTAAGAAATGTGTCTTTGGAGTAACCTCCGGGAAGCTCCTAGGATTCATTGTGTCTAAAAGAGGAATCGAGGCTGATCCAGCAAAAGTCAAGGCTATCTTGGACATGCCACCACCCAGGAATATCAGTCAACTTCGGTCCTTACAAGGGAGACTCCAGTCCATACGAAGATTCATAGCACAACTTGCAGATAAGTGTAATCCTTTCCAGCACCTGCTACATAAAAACATCAAGTTCAAATGGGATGAGAACTGTCAGCAAGCCTTTCAGACGTTCAAAGACTATCTTTTGAATCCACCAGTTTTGATGCCACCAATTCCAGATCAGCCTTTGCTACTCTACATATCAGCCACTCCAACAGCACTGGGAGCACTCCTAGCACAACAAATAGCTGACGGTAAGGAAAAAGCAGTATACTATATCAGTCGCACATTGGTGGGATATGAGCTAAACTACACACCAATTGAGCGTGCATGTCTTGCTGTGGTCTTTGCTTCACAGAAATTACGACATTATATGCTCACTCACAAAACTAAGTTGATTGCAAGAATTGATCCACTAAAATATCTTCTCAACAAAGCTACACTTACTGGACGACTGGCTAAGTGGGTAATGATTCTGAGTGAATTCGACATTGAATACGTGGACAGAAAAGCAATAAAAGGACAAGCAATTGCAGATCAATTAGCAGATGCTCCTATGATAGATGATGTTCCTCTACAGTCAGAATTTCCAGATGAAGCAATTTTAACAATATCACCTGCAAAGCCATGGCAATTATACTTTGATGGCTCATACACACAGCATGGAGCAGGAGCGGGTATACTCTTTATAACTCTTCAGGGCGATTCTATACCAAAGTCATACCACTTATCATTTCCTTGCACTAATAATATAGCGAAATATGAGGCATTAACAACTGGATTAAGAATTGCAGTTCAGTGGAAGATCCAAGAACTTCGTGTTTTTGGGGATTCTCAACTTGTTATCCATCAAGCAACTGATGATTACCAAACAAAAGATGAAAAACTAATGCCTTACAAACAACTGGTAGATGATTTGAAACAACACTTCATAAAGATAGATTTTGAGCAGATACCAAGAGAACAGAATCATGTTGCAGATGCTATGGCTACAATTGCTTCACCAATTGATCTACCGCAGAATGAGACCTGCTATGAATTCCTGGTAGACAACCTGTTGATTCCCTCATATGAGATCACTCCTGCTGAAATGATATGCGTTGTTGGTCCTGAATCCCAGTTATATGGTTCCGTATTCACATACCTTCACGACAATATCTTACCTCCCGATCTATCGAATAACCAACGTCGCACTTTCATTCGCCAATCCTCTCGATACGTTATTCTAGCTGATATCCTATACCGACGAGGTCTGGATGGCACTCTTCTTAGATGTTTAGAAAGTGACGAAGCTCAGATTGCATTACGTGAAGTGCATGAAGGGATATGTGGTCCGCATACTAGTGGTCCTACCTTAGCTAAGAAACTCATCAGGACTGGATACTACTGGCCCACTATGGAAAAAAACTCATATCAGTTTGTCAAGAAGTGTAAGCAGTGTCAAATTCATGGAGACCTCATACATGCACCAGCACAAGATCTGCAACCACTTGCATCTCCTTGGCCCTTTTCTCAGTGGGGACTCGATCTCATAGGCAAGATTCACCCTCCTTCTTCCAATGGTCATAAATTCATTATCACAGCCACTGAATATTTCACAAAGTGGATTGAAGCTGTGCCTCTCACACAAGTTACTGGGAAACAAATCGCTACTTTCATCCTGAACTATATCATTTGCCGATATGGGATTCCTACTTCCATTATCACTAATAACGGGTGTCCCTTCAAAAATCAGGATGTTCGTGAACTCTGTGACCGTTTCCATATTTCCCATCATTTCTCCACACCATATTACCCCCAAGGTAATGGCCAAGCTGAGGCGTCTAACAAAACAATTCTCAAAATCCTTAAAAAGACAGTCGACGACGCTGGCCGTAATTGGCATATCCAACTCAATCCTGCACTTTGGGCCTATCGCACAAGTGTCCGCACACCTACAAGAGCTACACCCTACTCACTTGTCTACGGCGCTGAAGCCATCTTGCCTATTGAGGTCGAGTTACCTTCTCTACGGGTCTCTTTGAGAAACATAATCAATGATGAAGACTACAGGGTCTCTCGCTTACAAGAACTAGAACTGCTGGAGGAACGAAGACAAACCGCTTTTAATCATCTCAAGGCTTACCAACAACGAATGAGTCGCAGTTACAATCACAAAGTCAAGCCTCACACATTTGAGGTAGGTGACTTAGTCCTTAGAGAGAACCCCAAGAATCAGCAAGATAGAGATAAGAAGGGCAAGTTCGAACCGAACTGGCTTGGTCCTTACATCATCACAGCGGTATATGGATCTGGGGCATATCAGCTCTCAACTACAGAAGGTGAACCTTTGGAGGATCCTATCAACAACATGCACCTTCGCAGGTTCTACACATAGCTTTTCAGAGTATCTTAATTCAAAAATACAAAAAAATCAAAAAAATTCAAAAATACAAAAAAATTATAAAACAAAAAAAATCGTTACTTGGTGAAAACCTGGCAAACAGGCGCCTTGTGACACAAACAAATTGAAAAATCGAAAAAAGTAAAGAGAAATAATTTCGTCCAACGGTGAAAACCACTTCGGTGGCGCCCTGGGCAAGTACCATGGTGAAAACTGGGTCACCAGCGCCATGTGTAGAGACTTTGCTCCTCCCTCCTTCAGGATTCTCTTTCATCCTTCACATTGCACACACTCACAACCTATTCATTCACAATAAACTTACCCATTCTCATCATGGCTTGTTATTGATCTACCTAAGATTGGTTAGCCATCCATAACCCCTCCTTTTTCACTCCCTTTCCATCCATAATAAATCAGATCCTATCTGTGACTATGGCCAATTCCTACATCTAGTGATGGGTGTAGAACTGAGAACATCACATGTTTTGAAGAGTACAGTTTCTTTCAGCTTCCTTCAAGTCTATTCACGCACAATCCGCAATAAAGCAACATTTGCATCGCAGATCCGCAATAAAGTTTCGTCTTCTCCGCAATAAGGTATCAGTTTCATGGATTCAGTCAGTTTCAGATGAGACACAGCAGTAACAAAGGGCTTCAACAAATCAAATCTTTCAACAGACTCAGACAACATATGGTTCAGTGTTAATCTATTCTTTTTGTGAAAGTGAACATTGTGACCACAATCAAACATGACTTATACAAGTGACAAGAGACACTAAACTTGAGGACTATAGTGGATGTTGGTGTCAAGTCTTGGTTTTCTTTTGATTTTATCTTTTGGTGACATGTCTTTTAGCTTTTCCAGGATGTCTCTGACTAGAGATTCTATCTCCAAGATGTCTTTGACTAGAAAGGCGAGGATGGGGTATCGTCACCTATTTTGTTTGCTGTCTGTGGATTGTCTTTTAGTAATACTATGACTTGTCCAAGGATACGAGGACACTGTGAGTCTAGTATGAACTGGGGCATTCCTTGTTTGTGACTGTCTTATCTCCATGCAAACAGGTACAATGACTTTCTGGGTCGAATAAATGCCTCGATTGTCATAACCTATTTTGCCATAATAAAGCTCAATGATGATAACGCACAAGAAGCTCTTTCACATTCATATCTTCTGTCTTCCATCCCCTTTTCTTGATTGACTTCCATCATCCTTCTTGAGTCCGTGTAGCCTGCTATCACATGACTGAGTATAATGACACACCAAAAACATTTGCATTTCATATAGTTACACCTGCATTATCACATATAAGCATTTCATACATACATATAGATATCACAATTGCATCACATCTTGCATACAACATATGTTAGCACATCTTACATTTCTATCATGTAAATAATCATTTGCATTATCATATTCATTTGCATTACATACATTCACACTTGCATCATGCATCACATATACAAGATAAAAGAACAAAAATATATTGCATTGCATCATCTAAGCATCACATAAGAACATTTCATCACATAAGGTACACATGCATATAGCTGCCGCAAAAATGGTGAATCATCTCTCATATATAATCAAAATGTGTCACGATACAATGATGTCAAAAATCATATGGCTACAAAATCACCCGCAGGTGTCTACAATACAAAAATGGTACATATACTGATACAAAGGGGAGCCCTCTATGGCTATGATGAACTCCCTCCCTCGGAGCTGCCTGGCCTCGACGGACGCTGAGCTATAGATGGACCTGCTCCAGGATCACCCTGCCTGTCTGGTGGTGGTGGAGGACCCATGACCCCACCACTAGATGCCTGCCTCCTCCGACTCCCTCCTGTAGCCATCGCTGTCCGCGATGGTCTATGGAAGCTCCTCGCCCGCTGATCCGCTGGCACTGCACCATAGTAGAGGTCCCTCCAATAGGCGATCTCCTCTCCGACTCGCAGCACATATGCGTAGCCTGCCCCTACGTCCTCTGCCGCCTACCTCCCTGCCCTCAGAGCTGTCTCAGCCTCAGTATATCGCTGGATGGCCTGATCCCTCTCTCGCTCAGTGTCCCTGAGCCGGATCCTGAGACGATCCCTCTCCCGCTCCAACTCTTGGATCTCGTCTACCTGGCCCTGACAGATCTCTCTCAGCTCTAATAGCTCATCCTCCTCGGGATCCCCACCCTCAGCCTCTGCCTGTGCCTCTCCCTCTACAGGTGCCTGTACCTGTACCGGTCCCTGTACCTGTCTCGGTGCCTGCCTCTGTACATGCCTGGGAACCTGCACCTGTCTCTGTACCTGTGCCTGTACTGGCACCTGTCCCTGCACCTGTCCCTGTCTAGGTCCCTGTGCTCTAGGACCCTGTGCTGCTGGTACCTGCAGGGGCAATCCACCACGACCCCTCACCACCTGGGCTGCTCCCTCCTGTCCTCCCTCTCTCTGAAGTGCCACCCTCCTCTCTCCCACTACTCCCCTTCGCCTCCGTCGGCCTCGGCCTCCATCCCCTCCACCATCATCATCATCATCCCCTCCCACCTCTCCCTCCAGCAGCTCTCCCGGATCTGTCAACCATGGAAACAGATGCTTTGCCCAATACGCGGAGTACTCTGCGTCCATACCTGCATCCTCAACCTCCGGCCACATATCCCAGGGTAATGGCATCATCTCAGCTAGCTGTGTCATGGCCTGATCATACGATAACAATGGCCCGAACTGTGCCTAATCCCTGACTGTACGGGCATACATGCCCGAGCCTCGTGGCATCCTCTGGATCCTGCCAAACTGTCTGCCAACCCTGTCTACCAACTGTCTCTCCAGAATATAGGGCGTCCGCCCAATCAGATATCTGCTCCTGAATGTATATGGCAGCTCCACTGCATCATCCTCCCACTCCTCGTACCCCAGGTACGGCCTCCAGATGACCACATCGATGTCGTCTATCACACGCCTGCAGTGCTCTAATCTGCCAATCTGAGGCTGTGAGGTGATCATATCATATAGGTGCACAAAGCTCCACCCATGCTCTCTGCCCCTGAAGTGAATAGGTCGTGTGATAGGCAGGTGCTCATATGCCCACACCTGTAGCAGTGTCACGCCGCAACCCAATCCCACTGATCCATGGTAAACAAACTGATGCAGCTCATAGTACAGATGCGCCAAGACACATGGCCCCCATGCATATCTGGTGTGCTCAGTCACCAGTATCTCTAGTGCTCCTCCCCAGCCAACTGCCAACCCCCGTGTAGCCCTGTCAGGACATAAGAACCCACTGATGGCTCCTCCGATCACAGCTGGCAAGGCTAACCTTGTCGCGGTCATGGTATCCCATGCCACATGCCCTGCTCTCATCTCCAATCCAAGGTCCTGAAATACCCGTCTCAGCGCCTCCCTGTCTCCATCTCGATCGTATGGGATCAGCTCTCCATCGATCGGTATGTGTAGTATCCTGTAGACATCCTCGAGGGTCACTGTCATCTCCCCCATCGGCAAGTGAAACGTGCAAGTCTCGAAGTGCCATCTCTCCGCCAGCGCAGTCAGCAAACCCATGTTTGCCCGAAACTCAGGCACATACAGTACATGTCTGAGACCCATCTCCTCAATAGCAGCTCTGTCCTCAAACGACAACTCTGGTCGCAATCTCTAAGTAGACGGGAATCTCTCCCGTGACTCTAACATAGGCAAGTACTCCTGCAGTCACACAATCAATTCATGTCAGTCATTGTGGCATTCACTGTTTATCACAAAATGCTACTTGCTATCTAAATGCATATGGTTATCTATCCTAGTGACACTCACTGTTCATCACAAAGTGTTGCTATCTATCTTAGTAGTGCTCCCTGTTCATCACAAAGTACTACGTATGTGACATTCCCTGTTCATCACAAAGTGTTACTCACATTTGCACTCCCTGTTCATCACAAAGTGTTGCTCATCCTTTGGGTACTCCCTGTTCATCACAAAGTACTCTATCCTGGTACTCCCTGTTCATCACAAAGTGCCTTGATCTAACCTAGTCTTCCTAGAGGACCTGTTTGAGTGTATTCTCTTAGCAGCTTATCCAATCGACAGCGTATGTTCATCACAGAACTGCCGATTTGACCTAGAAGACTAAAACCATGCATTTTGACACACAAACGCATTTCTAACTCATAAACGCGCTTATAGACTGCACAAACGCGCTTCTGCAACACAGACGCACTTTATGAACACAAACGTGCCTACATCATGCACAAACGCGACTATGGAACCTAAACGCTCCTACATGACATAAACGCCTCTAAAATTCACAAACGCGCCCGCATTCAACGCAAACGCGGTCCCAGACGTAAACGCGCCTGGAACCGACACAGACGCGCATGTTGGACACAGACGCGCTGGCACCGACACAGACGCGGTTGCGCGTTTTTGCATTTTTTTGGTACCCTATTCCTAGCGCATTTATTGCTACCTACTAAGCATTAATGACAAAAATTGAAATACGTGAAAGTACGAGGAGGTTTGGTGGTACTTATTGGCTCTCCTGCCTCTGCTGGCCTCTGAAATCGGCGAACGCGGTCGAATCTGTGAACGAAGGCCATCGCTGCTGACTGCTGCTGCTCTTTTCTCGCTCTGCACTGTGATCTCGTAAGGGTGTGGATGACAATGAGGATGTCTTTTGCCCGTGGTCTATCTTATAGCCTACCCTAGCCCTCGCCTTCATTTCCCGAGTCAGTATTCTTCATCCTGTGACTTTGTCACTCTATTCGGTCAATCCATTCTATCCCATCTTTCTTATCGAGAGATTGTCTGCAATCTTTTCAGCCATTTTCATCCAATCTCTCGAGGGGGCATATTATTCCCATTCTGGGGCAACTTTGTATCAGTTCATATTATCTTCTTTGAAACAACGCGACAAGCCGCATTGTCTCAAAGAGGGGCAAAATGTAGACACCCAAAATTGTCATGTCTAATTAAATAAATATTTTATTTATTTAATTATCTAAGCCTAATTCTTCTATTAATTAAATAAATTTTTATTTATTTAATTAATTCATTTATCCTCTTCTAGCCTTATTTCTCATTTAAATAAATACATTCATTTATTTAAATTATCCCTTTTCTAAATTAAATAAATATTTTATTTATTTAATTGTCCTATTCCTCTATTAATTAAATAAATCGTTATTTATTTAATTAATTCATTATCTTTTTCTACACATGACACATGTCACTCATCTCTTAATTCCTACACTACCTACCCCTTTCATTATTTTACTATTTCTTTTACCTACCCTCTAATCCTAGCCGACCTCTCTTTTTACACCTCTCAATCTTAACCCTCCATTTCTTATTGTGTCTTCTATTTAAGAAGATGCTTCCTTCATTGTCAAACCCTAATGACTAATTTTGAAGACTTGGCTACACTACGATCCTACTTGCAACCACATTCCGTTCTTTGTTGAGCTCTTGTGCATACAAAAATCTGAGAGCAAAAATATATCAAGCAAGATCAATGGAGATAGGAAGAATGGAGATCAAAACCCTATTGGACATGTGATGGTATAATCTTTGTGATTTTTGAATTATTTGCATTGTCTTAGGTAATCTTCATATGTTATGGTGGATCTTTGTTGATTGTTAGGCTAGGGTTTGGTGGTTGAATTCATTTAGCCTTTCAATATTGTTGTTATTGTTATCCATTTTCACCATAAACAGTTACTATAGATGAAGTAGAGCAACACAGTTGTTTTTGTTAGTTAAGAGGATTATTATTTCAAGACCAATTTTAGTTGGAATAGAGTGCAACCAATATACATTAGGAGTACTTTCCTTGCAATGTTCATTTCAACACTTTAGTTGTTTATAGTTAGAATAACATAACTCCTAAAATCTCTTAGTGCACAAATAGTGTTGTCCCATTTCAAGTGGTTGTCCATGGGTTTGATAAGATAAATGAGCTCTTATGATGAAATCTAACGACTACTCAGTAAAGATATTGTATCTCTAAGTTGAGGTGTAATGCTCGATTATCTATTCATTATTCGATTAGAAGGAGAAAACATATTAAAAGGAGGGGAATGAAGCTCCCGAGCCTAATTCTTGTCATCCAAGGCTAAGTACAAGTCAAAAGCCATACATGTTATCTAGATTAAAAATATGTGTGTGTTATTTGAAATAAAAATGTGTATGCACTTTTATGAGAAAAGAACATGCACACATTATGATAGACAAGCAAAACATGCACATGTTTTGTTGACATAAATCTAGAAAAGGAACATGCCCCTATATGCTAATGCCTTTAGCCTCACCTTAGTTTTTTTCCATTTGGATACATACATAGAATATAATATTTAAGTATAATTTATATTTTCTCTTTGTCTTTTAAGTATAAATTATATTTTATTTTAAGTTATGTTTTATGTATATATTGGCAAGATGTTTGAAAATGGTTTTAGATCTCTAAGAGTCATAATACAAATTCTAGATTTTAATAAATCTTCTAATTTTTCTAACTTAGTCAAATTTCAGTAATCAGTAGGCTCATATCATCACTCTCTTACTATTACTCTATCTCACACTCTTTGTCTCCCCCAAGCTCTAGAACTGTCTATTTTCTTATCTCTCTCCTTCTCCTCCCTCTCTACCTCTCTCTATCTCACTTTCTCCTATCTCCACGAGCTCTAGATCTTATAATTTCTTAAACTTAGTCAAATTTCAATAATCACTGAGCTCCTATTATCATTCTCTCTCCATCTTTGTTTCACTCTCCTTGTCTCCCTTGATCTCTAGACCTATCTCTCTTCCTATCACTCCCTCTCCCCCTCTCTCCCTCGTTTTTCTATCTTGTTCTCTCGTCTCTCCCCCTCTCCCCCCACATATCTATGCCATTCTCTCCTCTCTCCTTAATCTCTAAACCTATCTCTTTAACTCTTCTACCATGTATCTCCCCTCTCTTCTCTACCTACCTTACATACATTCTCTCCTCTCTATCTCACCTCTCTGCCTCCCCACATCTCTCCCCCCTTCCCTCTCTCTACTTATATATATCTCCTCTCTCCCTCTCCCTACATACCTCCCCTCACTCCCCCCCCTCTCTCATTTTCTCTCTATCTTACCCTCCCATGCTCGCTCTATCTTATCTCACTCTCAAAATTTCCCTTTATACTTATCTCTATCTCCCCTCTCCCTCTATCTACACAACTCCACATCCCTCCCTCCCCCCCTCCCAGCCTCTATATATATACATATTTTCAAGATGTTTGAGAATGGTTTTAGATCTCTAGGAGTCATAATGTAGATTCTAGATTTTAAGAAATCTTATCATTTTTCAATCTTAGTCAAATTTTAGTAATCAATAGGCCCATATCATCACTCTCTTTCCATTTCTCTATCTCACACTCTTTGTCTCCTCCAAGATCTATACCTATCTATTTTCCCATCTCTCTCCTTCTTCTCCCTCTCTACCTCTCTCTATCTCACTCTCTCCTCTCTCCACAAGCTCTAGATCTTATAATTTCTTAGACAATCAAATTTCGATAATCACTAAGCTTCTATTATCATTCTCTCTCTATCTTTATTCCACTCTCCTTGTCTCCCTTGATCTCTAGACCTATCTCTCTTCCTACCACTCTCCCTCTCTCCCTCTCTCCCTCGTGTATTTATCTCATTCTCTCCTCTCCCCCCTCTCCCCCCATCTCTCTATGTCATTCTCTCCTCTCTCCCCAATCTCTAAACCTACCTCTTTAACCCTTCTACTATGCATCTCCCCTCTCTTCTCCACCTACCTTACATACATTCTCTCCTCTCTATCTCACCTCTCTTTGCCTCCTCACATCTCTCCCTCCTCCCTTCTCTCTACTTATCTCTATCTCTTCTCTCCCTCTCCCTACATACCTCCCCTCACTCCCTTCCTACCTCTACTTATATATATATCCCTCTCTCTCTCTATCCCACCCTCCCATGCTCCCTCTCTACTTATCTCACTGTCAACATTTCCCCCTATACTTACCTCTATCTCCTCTCTCCCTCTCTCTACATAGCTCCACATCCCTCCCTCCCTCCCTACCTCTATTTATCTACATAAATCAGTCTCTCTCCCTCTCTCACTCAATCCCTCCTTCCTTCCCTCTCTATTTATCTTTAGCTCACTCTCTTTGTCTCCTTTGAGCTTTATACCTATCTCCCTCTGTACCACTCTCTCTCCTCATCTCTCTACCTCTCTATCTCACTCTCTATTTATCTCTCCCTACATCTCCCTCCCTTTCTCTCCTCCCCTCCCTCCCCTCACCATACTCTCTCTCTAACTAGTTGTCTCTATCCACCCTCTCTCTCTTTGGATATCTCTCCTTTCGTCCCTCACACTGGCTCCCCCCTCCACTTCTATCTATCTGACATCTCTCTATCTCTCTCTTTTCCTTTCCACATCTCCCTATCTATTTCCCCCATCTCAACTTATCATTGTCTCCTCTCACCCTCTTTCTTTCTCTATATATATCTCCCTCCGTGCAAGACTTCTATTTCTATCCTCCCTCTATCTCACGAACCTTCACTTGAACCACTTCTATCAATCTCACCTCTCTCCCCACTCTCCCTCCCTACTACATCTTTCTCAACCTACATCTTTTTCCCTCCCTACCTATTTCTCTACTTCTCTTTCATTTTCTCTCTAGTTATCTATATCTACCTACCTCTCTTGCAAAGAAAGAAACCTTAGCAACAAATTAGGTCGTGTAGGATTGATTGGGTTCACTAAAATATAAAGAAAGTTATGATTGAATAAATGCAACCAATCAATTTAAGCAATCTACCTGTAATTTGGTACATGCAATCTAATAAATCTACTTGTTATTCTAGGAAGTGTAAATGTGACAATTGGGGTAAACTTTATGACCAAATAATGAATGCTTTATAGAATATTTTGGTATAAGACTAATACATGTTCATAATATAATGCCTTGGTGTTTGTGTTAGATTTGTATTTTGTAAGAGGGTGAGGTCATGGATCTAGGAGGCAATCACAATTGGAAATTAGTCTTTTGCACTCAACCTTGTCCTAGACATAATAATGTTTTTTTCTCTTTTACTTCACAGTGGATAAATGTCTACTTGGTTCTTCTGGGGACTAACAATACTTTAAAATGTATTAAAGGGCTATCATTTAAGGAGAAAAGTTTTCTTAAATCAACACAAGAAAGTGTCAAAAGATAGAAAAACAATAGGCAAAGCACTGATATGTATATTTTTTTCTCTTTTTTAGTGCATCAAATTGTAATGTTTTGTTATTAATTGTTTCCAATGCTATAAGATGAGAGAGATCATAGATATTTCATATGATGTTTAGATGATTAGAATGAATATATTGAATGTTCTTAAAAGACTAGCACACATCAACAAATTATGTCAAAAGTGTGTTTAATTAGTTTAGGGTGAGAAAACAAAATAAGGTACTCAACTAAATTTAAATTTTGAATTTTGAAAAGTAAGGGGACCAGCTTGTGACCATAAAATTGTTGTACTATGGACCAATAATCAATTTCAAGTGGCTAATTGATAAATGAAGGTATGTGCAAAGTATTGCACAAATAAACAATGTGTAGAAGTGTACATACAT
The DNA here is from genome assembly GCF_030272615.1 of Cryptomeria japonica. Lineage (NCBI taxonomy): Eukaryota > Viridiplantae > Streptophyta > Pinopsida > Cupressales > Cupressaceae > Cryptomeria > Cryptomeria japonica. Next base: position 315,762,867 of record NC_081411.1, on the reverse strand, counting down.
AAAGACAGGATAGAGTGCATAGAAAAACATATATATATATATATATATATATATATATATATATAGAATACAAAAAACTAGAAAATAAATCCAATTTTATATAAGATTATACCATTTATAAATATTAATTTTTTTTCTTTAAAATAGACACAAAACAAAACCACCAAAAACACATTTACAATCTAAATCAAATATAAATTATTTACCTCTGAAAAAATAAAGATAAAATCTCATCGCTATCCGATCGCTTAAAACCCTAGAAACCCTAGCCGATAAATTCTCATCTCTATCCGATCGCTTAAAACCCTAGAAGCCCTAGCCGATTCTGTGTATGAAGGGACCTGAATTTGACTCTACGGCTAGTATCAGTGCCTAGAAGATGAATGGGTTCCCGAAATGCAGGTCATCTTTCTCACTTTGCCAATTAGATCTAATTCTCCATGTCTAGCTGGCCATTCAAAGATGCAACATTTCTCGTAAGTTTTCTTTTTCAGTTTCTTTCTAAGTTACATGGGGCCGATAAGTTTGGATCTTTGGCTACTGTGAATGCCTCAGAGGCGAATACGGTTACCAAAATAAATTTAATCTTACTGGGTCTGTTGGAAAATATCCACTTCCACTGGGTTGTTTAAAGATTGAACAGTGAAGCACTTTCGTGGATTAATTAGGGTTTTTATTTTCTATGCTCTTGTGCATGTTTTATCACAACTTTCCAGCTTTTAGGTATTGTTGATTTAAAGAGTAAGGTGAGTAAAGGATTAACCGTTTTGGAGTGGAGATTAAAACGATTACTTGATGGAAAATGAGAGAACCAAAATTACTCGGTCAAAGGTTTCAGGTAGATTATGCATATTTTATTTCTCTCTGATAACTTTTGTGCTTTTTGTTTTCTTGCCGTTTCACATGTTGACAAGCCACTTACATTAGGTATTTGTGAGGATGAATCAGCTTTTATATTTTTAGCAAGTAGTAATTTGTTATCTGCTCATTTAACTGTTCAAGAATCCATTTGCATCACTACCTATCCTGAATTTTATGGCATGGTTTCAACACAGGTCACTCTAAGGTCAGGGGCTATCTTGATTACAGTCTGTTAAGGCATGCGATGCCGGTTGTGCTGGTATTGTAAATAGTTTTTTCATTTTTCAATTGATAAGCATTTTTATTTTGTCATTTGACAGATATACTTTATTTTATCACATATAACCCCGGCGGACGACGCTAGATCTTGTTAAAAACCTAGTTCACATCAGTCCCCGACCGAAAACAGAACCAACAATTAACTTTAAATACTCTAGATCTGATGACGGCTTTGACTCAGCAAATATGTTGTCTGATATGGGGATTTGGATTTGGGTTATGATTTTAGACATTTTTTAGGGCTGCTTTAGTAAGTTTCAACTTATGGAGTAATTTATCTTACTGTCTCAATAAATAAATTTGTTCACAGGTAGTGCAGCTTTTTAGGGTTATGATTGGACTCAATGGTGGGGGGTTGGGATAAAGGTATCAGGGCCATACCCTTATTGCAATATTGCCCTCGGCTGTGTGAGGGTGATCTGATTGCTACAATAAATAAATTTGCTCACAGGTATTGTGGTTTTCTTATATTATTGTTGAACTAAATGGTGGGAGGTTGGGATGAAGGTATCAAGGCCATACCCTCTTCTAAGGGACATTGATTTACCACCTTTGGTTGAGTGGCGCAAAGGTGGATTGTTGGGTTGGAATCCCAACATGATTGGTTTGTAAAAGTCAGCAGGGTGAAAGCTGTGTAAATGGTTGAAAGCGTGTGATAATGTATTGTCTGTGCAAGTTAAATTTTTTTAAATTGAAGAAATAGTACCAATGATACCAATGGTACCATCCTACCATCCTATTTGTATTTATGATTTTGGCTTATCTATGTAATTTCCATTCATTGACTAGCATGCATTATAGGGCTATCATTTAATCATTGGGAGAAAAGTTTTCCTAAATCATCTAAGGGAAGTGTCAAAAGATGAAAAACAATAGGCTAAAGTACTAGTATGTATGTTTTTTACTCTTTTAATTGCCACTATAATGTAATGTTTGTGATTAATCTCTATAAGACGAGAGAGATCATAGGTTTCCCATATTTAGATGATTAGAGTGATTACAATGAATGTTCTTAATAGGTTAGCACAATTATCAATTTATTCTAAAGTGTGTTTACTTAGCTTAGGGTAGGAAAATGAAGAAGAACACTCAGTAAATTTTGAACTTTGAAAAGCAAGGGGACAAATTCGTGACTGTAAATTTGTGAGTATAGAAATGTTCTGGTGTGGACCAACAGTCAATTTCAAGTGGAAGTAGCTAACCGATAAATGAAGGGGACGAGTATAAGAATGATAAATATACAAGTAATGCATAAAAATGTATGTGTCAAGAAATATCTTCAAAATGAACACAACTAAATAAAAACAATATGTTTACAGATCTAAGTTATAGTATTTTAATTGACCTAAGAATTTTTTTAATAACATCCTAGATTACATAATGAGTTACACAGCAACAGCAAAAACGAAACAGCCAGCGCAATCAAGACCATATTGTAAATTCTCATTCTTACCCAATCGCTTAAAACCCTAGAAACCCTGACCAATTCGATGTATTAAATCCTCACAAATACTAGCATGCATGCTTCACACGATGGATAATCTTTCGAAAACTTCTTTACGGCTAATTTCAGTACCTAAAAGATGAATGGGTTCCCGAAATGTAGGTCATCTTTCTCTCTTTGCCTCTCAGATTGAGCTCTCCATTTCTAGCTGCTCATTCAGAGATGCAACATTTCTTGTAAGTTTTCTTTTTCAATAGCTTAAGTAAGGCATAGGGGCCCGAGAAGCTTCGCTCTTTGGCTACTGTTAAGGCGAATACGGTTCCCAAAATAAATTTAATCTTACTGTGTCTGTTGGAAAGTATCTACTTCCACTGGGCTGTTTAAAGATTGAACAGTTGAACACTTTCGTGGATTTATTAGGGTTTTTGCATTCTCTGACACTTTCGTGGATTTATTAGGGTTTTTACATTCTATGCGCTTCTGCATGTTTTATCACAACTATCCTGATTTTAGGTATAGTTGATTTAAAGAATGAAAGTAAAAGATAGCCGGTGTTGGACTTTTTGTGTTCTCCCGTTTCACCTATTTAAGAACCCATTCACTTTAAGCAATAAGCATTGTTGAGGATGAATCAGCTTTTATGTTTTTAGTAAGTAGTATTTTGTTAACTGTCCATTATTCTGTTGAAGAATATATTTAAGTCGAATGCTAGTACCTATCCTGAATTTCAAGGCATGTTTCAACCCAGGTCACACTAAGGTTAGGGACTATTTATAGTAGTCTGGTGTGGGCATGCATTGCCGGGAGGGACGTTTTTTTTAATTGATATTTTTTAATTATTCATTTAACAAAAATGCATTCATTTATCATATAAAAACCGGGCAGAACACGCTGACCTTGGGGAAAACCAAGTTCATAGCAGTCCTCGACTGAGAACAGAACCAACAGTTATCTTAAACACCCTAGATCTGATAAAACGGTTTTTGTTGATTGATATGGGGATCCCCATTAGGGTTACGGAAGAATTTAACTTACTGCCACAATAATCAAATTTGTTCGGGTGTTGTGGTTTTTAAGGCTTATTGTTGAACTCAATGGTGGGAGATTGCAATAAAGTTATTAGGGCCATAACACTAGCGCCATAACCTTCTGTTAAGCGACGTTGATGTATCGCCCTCGGAGGTGTGAGGGCAAAGGTGGTTGGGTTGGAATATCAACACGATTGGTTTGTATAAGTTTATAAAAGTCAACAGGGAAGCACTGAAAGCTTCATGCAAATGTTTGAAGCAATAAGCTCAATTTCTTCTAGTTTAAATAACAGTAACAATGAGAATTCTAATGGTATCCTGCTTGCATTTATGATAATGTCTTATTAATTTTTTTGCGTTAATCAATTGTAGCTTTTCGTACTATGTTTGCACGATCAAAAATTTCTTGGAAGAACTGAAAATTCTGAGGGGCTTTGTAAAATTCTGAAAATTTGTTACCTTGGAGTTATTGCCCTTACGTAATCATATGTGCAAATTTTGCACTCGATGCATTCTGTTCGGTCTTCTATTGAGATGTTTTTCATTTCTTCAAATTCAAATGTAAATGCCATCTTATTTTGTTGGCCTGTAAAGGTGTTCGAAGCTTATGTTTTTTTCTCCAAAGGGGACAGCTATATAAAATATAGGGAAAATTTAAAATATATAGGAAAATTCTAAATGTTCGTATGAAAACATGGATAAAGCATGCATATATACATTATATTCATACAAAAACATGGATATAGCATGTGTATGACACTATGAAAACATTTTAGAATGTAAATTCTGAACATACAACATTGTCAATACTCTTATGCATTCATAATTCAGAATTTCAATTCATTCATATTGTCAATATGCATATCATAATAGATATTAAAGAAATAACATACAAAATGTCAAAATGTCTGAAAGCTACACCGCTGCCATATAGTTAGCGGAGTTTAATTTGGGCAACAAAAAAAGTGGTCAGTGTTATAAAAATTGCAATATATTGCCTCGAACCTTTTGGCCTGTTGGAAGCGTAATCGATTTCTAGTGGGTGATATAAGCTGTATCTGTTTTGTGTAACTATGCACTTATTCATCTATTCCTTTAGAATGAAGATGGGTTCTTTTTGATCAAATGTAAACATGTCCAAGAAAAGTGTGGTGTAACGTAACCATTACAATTTCTTATCATATGTTGGCACCAACTCTTTTGGCCGTTTTTGGAAGAAGCATGATACCTCGTTCAAGGGTTCTCTCAATGGGTAATTCAAGATGAGTTTGTTATTGGAAGATTTTACTTTTAAGGTTGTGGCCAGTTGGGTTTCCTAGGGAAAATTAGGAAAATATCATGTTCCTAGCAAAGCCTATTAGCATTATCTTGGTGCTGCTTATTAATAGTCTGGAGTTATGATAGGCCACCCTTCCCAAAATTGCTTCTCCTCAAGCAATTGCTCTTGGAGTTAACAGGATCTCAACTCAACCTGTAGATTTGTAATTTTCAGTCATTGATCATGTTTAGGTAAGTAATACAATAACATTCTTTTAGTTAATGTGAAATGAGAATGTAACGGCCTAATTTAGAAACTGGCATGGAAAAGTCAAAGATCAATTATTTATTAATAAGATGGGTTTCTTACTGCAAGATAGATGCATCATATCCATAGCAGAAAGGTTTTGTGTTGGATTGGCATATCATAGACAAATAGTTCAATACTACCATCTATGAGAGATGAGAAAAACATCAAATAATTTTTATTGAAAGAATTGTCTTAATTAATATGCGAGATGTATCTATAATGACATCGAAATGTCGGAAAACAAAAATTCAATTTTGAAACAATTTGACACTCAAATAAAGGGTAATTGCATGATATATGCCATCTTTTGGTTTTTGTGGTGTTATTTAATTACTCCAAATAAAGTAGAACATCAAAATGTCCGTAAACAAAAATTCAATGCAAATGAATGGGTAGATGCATGAAATATGCCATCTTTTGGTTTTTGTGGAGGTTATTACTTTACTCCAAATAAAGTTGTGGTGTTATTTAATTACTTCAAATAAAGTAGAACATCAAAACATCTGTAAACAACAATTTAATGCAAATGATGGGTAAATGCATGAAATATGCCATCTTCTGGTTTTTGTGGAGGTGTTATTACTTTACTCCAAATAAAGTAGAACCCTCACCACGTGTCTCCACTATAGGAAACCGTTACATTCAAATGATAGTGGAAGAGTACCATAATATTTAAAAGAGAACAATCAATAAAATTATTATTCATATTTTTGAAACTCTTGTATATTAGTAATATAGTTGCAATCGGTCAGATTCCCTTCTATTATATCTGCATAATTTATCTATAATTTTAAAATATAGATATACTAGTTATATAGCACCACAAGTAATGAGCTACTGGGGAATGATTTTATTGAAAAAGTAGATGTAGTCGATATATTTTAGTTTTTGTTGCAACCTTGTCATGGATAAAGGCTGGTCGTTATATGTTAGTGGTAGCGCATTGGCCAAAGCCATGTATTACCAAGAAGCCCTCCTAAATGCTACTAGACAACTATATTTTATTGCTTCAGTTTGGCCATATCGCAAGCCTTCATTGGTCTGCATTCCGGCTTAAAATATAGGATATAACATCCTTTCAGTGAATCTGCTTTGCTCTGCATTATGTGAGGTGCTGTATGCAATGCCTATCAAATAGGACGCTCTTGAATTGATTCTATTTTGTTATGTACTTTGATTGGTGGAGCATCAGTTGGACATCCTACTACAATGGGGTGGAGCATTAGATGGACGTCTGGCAGGCGAAAGTTGTAGACAGGTGCGCTTTTCAGCATTTCTGTATATTACCCCTTTTAATTACAATATTTTCAATAATAGATAAAAATGTCGCAGTAGCTGAATAATATTTGTTATTAACTGGTAGAGAATTCATCGCGGAAGGGTTCATGTATGTCTATATTGAAGTTATTCAAAGGCCTATTGCTGGTCAATCAAAGGCTGACCTTTTCCTTATTGTGTGGTGAGAGGCATACCCAGGATAAGCTGCACATTCAATTATTCACTAGATCTTTACATTATGAAGTTTTGTGAAATAAACTCAGATATATAGATTCCGCCCTTGATATATTTAAGTGACAATCTCTAAAAGGAGAGGTGCTGTGCTCTACGATTCCTTTATTTAATAAAGTATTTAATGTGCTTTGTCATTGTCTACTATGGAGGTTTATTCAGTAAGGACATGTCAAGGTGGCATGGAACAAGGTGTAATTCGATGTTGTGGTGATTAGAAAAAATAGCATCATAGCAAAATTGCATTGTATTTGGTTTCTGCTTCGATTATTTGTTTAGTGATAATTGGTGCCATACTGATGGTGAGTATGTATCCTGGGAACACTTTAAAGTGGTTGAAAGATAACCTTCCTGAAGATGTGTGATAAGTTGATGTGTATCTTATTCACCTTCATTGTTTGCACAACAATGGTGACAATGAACGCAATGGGAGTTAATTTGTCCAATCCAAAAAATGCAGTGTTGTTTGCAACAGATGGGTAAATAATCAGCATTAGATCTGATCTGTGGTTATGATGGGTAATCCATTTTAGCTTATCAACGTTAATCTATAAAAACTAGAATTTGATTGATCGATTCGGATTGTTGCTGTTTATTAATGATTCTATTTGAAATTTGAAATTTATGTTTTATATTGTGATATCACTGTGAGCATAAAAAATCACATTATTGATTTCTGAAGTTATGTTTACACTATGGACTGAAAATCATATATCTACAATTTTAAAATTATTTTTGACATTATAATATCATAAATATTGAAATATGTATGATTGTAAATTTTGCAATGCTCCTAGACTCAAGTCCTAGCGAATATTTCTCTCTTGCTGTCTCATTCTTAGGGATCACACACCCTCTTTTCTTATAGTAGGTTTTCGTTTTTTTGCAATATTTTGTCTTTTGTGATGGTCTGGGTTTATTCAGCCTTCTCCTTGAAGATGTTTGTTTGCCTTTTGAGTTCAATAATGGTGTTGAGTCTCTATAGGTTCTTGTGTATTCTCTTTGGTTCTCTACTTTGTTGGATATAAGTTTGGCACTCTTAGTGTGGGTTGTTGGTGGTCCTATGTAGCCGTTGCTGGTTTATGGTCTTGCACAATCCTCCCTTGTGTTGGTTTGTTGAAAACTTGTGGATAGGATGGAATAGAAAATGAAGACTCATCTTTTATGAGGTATTTACAATTTGTGGCCTTCTCTACTCAAACCTTCACAAATGGGTTTTTGGATTAGTGGAAGATTTTCATTGATGGTAAGCTATTCTCGCGTCGGTGAGTTGGGAGCCCCAAATTTCCGAGACCTGGTAATCTTTAAAGTGTCGGGTGTGTCGAGAAGATAAATACAAATCTGTTTGAAGGTTGAGCTGTTAAGGACCAATGAGTAGACCAGACCAAGGGGGTTTCCCTTAGACGTGTTGATCATGTGCTGACAATGTGTTAATTGATAAATTGATTGTAGGTCTCTTTACCGCAAATTATATCTTTCGCGCGATGTATCTCGTGTTAGTTGAGCAATGTAACGGTAAGCATCTAATTAATAGAAGTTATGTATGTTTAAACATGGTATGAAACATATTAAACTAATGGAACTGAAGGATATTTAAAATGTGATTGATTCGAGTGTGTTGAGGACAGAGAGAAAAACAAAACAAGAGACAGATTAATGCTTATATCCAATTGAGCAACAGCCTTTGGATTTATGTAGAGCATGCAACTAGAACCAAGATGATACCCGAAAAAGAAAAACCATTTGCCATGCCTAAGCGATGGATAGTTAAGTTCAAATTAAACATTTAGACTAGTAATGGATTGTTGAATATTAAGTAAATTTGCTTCTTAATTTTTGAGCATATGTATACACTTATTATATTGAAAAAATACCATGCAATATCATTGTAGGATTTCACACAAATTTATTGGACGAGAAACTAAACACAGAAAAGAACTAAATATGATGATTAAAATATAATTAAATATTTTAAAGCAAAAAGCAAAATGACCATTAATAAAAGAAATAAATATAAATGTTTAAAATATAATTAAATATTTAAATATCTTCTTTTAATGGTCATTCTACTGATTACAAACGGTGGTGGTGAAATCTGAAACTAAAATGACATCATTTTTTGTGGAAAAAAATGGTGAAAAGCCTAAATAGGAACAAAAAACCTTGAAGCGATTTTTAAAGAACAAATTGAACAAAGCCATGAAATGTCGTGTGACAACCCTAAACATCATGTGACAAAACACTAGACATCATGGTAAAATTAGACATTACATGGCAAAACACAAACAGTATTTTTTGTGGAGGAAAATTAGAAAACCCATCTAATGACAATAAAAAATATAGAAGATTTTTATAAAATTTCTTGATATGCCCAGGTCCACCACAATAGTGAGAAGTCCTTTGTGAACCCTTCCTCTAGTGATATGTGAAGTCCTTTGTCTTAGACTTTTTCAATGGCCGATGGCGTTCAACCAATTATGGATCTCCTTGATTTTCGTATCTTTTCATCCATCATGATAGAAAACAACATATTCTTTACAAAGAAAGCTCAACTCTTGTCGAAAGTCATGAAGATCCTTCAAGAGATGCCAAATCTTTTTAGCTGTTTCACTTGAAGGCATTTGAGGGAGTTGATCATCTGTGACAAATAACTTGATGAGCATGACAACCACTCAAGTGTGTTCATCAAATTTATCCTTGTGTGCACTTGATGTTGTAGGATGAGTAACCTTTCTGAAAACAATCTGATCAAGGCAATAACATTCAAATATCATTAAACATGTGTTGTAATTGTAGTTGTTGAATTTTTGATTGATTTTCAACATGATATTGGTCAAAGATGCCATCGTGGAAATCGAGGTTGAATGAGGTCAACCTTGTGAAAGCACAAAAAATAAAACAAGAATCTAATTAAAAATCAGAATAGAATCAACTAAGTCACAGTTCAAGTAATCAGATTACGTTTTTGCAAATCAAAAGTTTATTTGTTTTTTTATTTTTTTTGAAAAAAAAGCAAAAAAACTAAAATAATATGCAAAAAAAATCAGATTTTTTTTAAAAAAATTAGAAACCCTAGTTGGTGCATTGAAAATCACGGAAAACTCGACCAAAACCCTAGCCACAATAGAAATCTCTGTTGCAAACCAAAATCCGAAAAATATGAAGCCTGTTGTAAAAATTATGATGCTTTCCAAACCCACTGTTGTGAAAAACAACTCAAAAAAACCAACTATGACAAAATCACGTGAGATATATTTGAAAATCGTGAAAAATCACGTCCAAGTTCAAAAAATTGCATAAATATGTGTTGGAAAAAAAAGCACGTGCAAAAAAAATGAAAATCTCAAATCACGCCCTAGCCGAAAAAATGCTAATGTCTCAGAAAAATAGATCCCGATTTTAAACAAAATATAAAACCCTAAAAATCTCAAGACCTACAAAAAAATCACCTAGCAAAATTTTTTACTAAAAAAATCTTTTCAAAATTTTTAGAAACTTTTATTTTCATGCTCTCATACCATGAAAATTAATTGAATCAATAAACAATATAAAAGAATTACAAGACGACATTCTAAAAAGAACAAATTGTTAATCTAAAGCTTCAACATGAAACTATAACAACGCTAAAAGCTAAAATCTAAAAAGCAAACTATGTGTTCTTATAAAATAAGCAATAGTTTCACTTAACGAACTAAAAAGCAAAAAGCTAAATGACTATTATTAAAAGAACTAAATATAAGTGATTAAAATATTATTGAATACTCTATTCTATCACTACTCAATTAAGCAATGGGTGCATAAGTCTCAATTAAGCAATGGGTGCATAAGTCTACAGATTTTGGAGACATCTAGATTGTTGTAAATTTATGATACCTCTATCCAAAATAGGAATCCAAACTCCACGATTTCTTGCGAATACTCTTCTTTTTTTGGCTTTGCTACTACTATAATTTTTTTGTTCATTTTTTTATAATGTTTATTTTATCTTGTATCAATTTGTTCCTTGTTAGAAGGAACTAGGGCACAAGAATAATTGGGACATGCTAGCCTTTGTTGCGACCATTCACATGAAAACATTTGGGTCGATCAATTCTTATTTGGTTGAACAATGAAGAATGATAGGATGTCCCTACGATTTGATCATGTTTGGTAATTATATTAATGAAGATTGAGTGTACTTGCAAGATGAAAATGCTTGCAAAATTTGTGATTTGAGGGATGAAAATAACAAGATTGGTCTCAACAAATATTAAAGGTATATGGGTGTCATTTTTATCCTTTATAATTCCTAACAAGATAATAAATATCATTTGCAACCTCGAGGAATCACAATTTGGTTGGTGGAGGAATAGTTGGACATTAATGGCAATTTTGTATTGTGAATGCTTGTGAATAGAACACGTGCGGTATGGAGAAATTGTAATGCTCCCTATTAAAGAATTCACTCAATTTGCCTTGGAATTCCCAAATGGGATTTAGATTATGCTTGGGGATGTGAATTGTTAACTTAATACCTTGATTTAGAGCCTGCAACTAGGTTAGTTATCAAAAGCTAATAAGCATATAATTTAACAATGTTACAAATAGAATTCTAATCACTATTATAATATTTAGAATGTACATATAGGATTCCTTTAAGGTTCTACCCAAACAACACATCGTCATTATGGAGCACCACTTGAGAGATGATACAAGGTGCCTCAAGCCATTCTATCCAACCTGAGAATACGGAATGACAACCATCATTTGGCCTCCCAACCACACCTTACCAAAATGGCTTCCTAGCTACTTGCATTCCTCATATGCACCATCTTCCTTCCAAAATGGGATGGTCAATTGAATAAGAACTTTAAGAGAATCATTATATCTATTCTATTATGCATTGGCAAATCTAGCAAGAATAACAATATATATTCTATTTCCTATCAAATAAAAGACAAATATCAATTCAATCAATTAAAATGCCATGCATTAAACTTCATACCAAAATATTGACGATTATGCCAACTGCTGTCTAATTTATTAACAGTGAGACTGCATATCTCTTGTTTGATCACTGCTTATTCTCTCTTTTTCTATGATGATCCCCTTTTCTCCAAATGACGACCTGCCTTATATGCCCTTAAGAGGAGACGTAGGATCATAACCCTTACTAAGAATACCCTCTTCATAAAGAGGTGTCCCTTCTAAATTGTTGTCCCTTCATAAATCGTGGCTTTTTGTGATTCAGGCTTGCTTATGATTTGAACTTAAAAGATAACTATCTTATTTTCAACAAATTGCCAACCATGCGAAGAAGAGGGAGATCTTATTCTATAAACATTATATTCATTGGCAGATTACTTTGGTGTCATGATCATCCTTGTTTAGTATGGGCTCCAGTGAGGATACGCAGGTTCTTTAGGGACTAAATTATTGCTGGTATGCTACTTGTGCTTAATGATAATTGTTTCTTTATTGTTACTCTAATTGCAGCATCATGAAATCATTGACTAAGTCGATATTTAGTATATTAATGTTTATTGTTGCCTGGTAAATCGCTGATCTTGTGTTCTTTTATTTGTCCCATTCTGTTTTATTCTTACTTGGAGATGGTATGAGAATTATATTAGTGCTTCTTACTTTGAGATTATAAGAACTGTTGTCTTACTAGTAAGACAACTTTTGTGATCGATATCAATCAATTTATGGATTCATTTATTGTATTATTTCTTTAGGTTGTGGGCATGAGAGTGTTTATGGCAGGGACATGACAAAAGCTGCGTGATGCAATAGGAAATTGTCTCGTGGAAGCTGACTAGAAAGATGGTGGGCCATAAAAAATCTTTTCAATTGTTGTTGATCTTAAACAAATGACAAGGTAAATAATTTTATGGAGCACAAAATAAAAAAGGGTCAAGACACACAAAAAAAATAAAAATAAAAAATTGAGGTGTCAATACACTTCATACATGGGGTGCTTCATGTTTACTCAAATTTAGGTGAACATAGATGTTTCTATGGCTTTTCACATAGATATTGTTATGATGGTGAGTGATAGGCTATGACCACGAGCTCTCCCCTTCCAATGCAAATGATATTTTTTCATTGGAACTTGGCCTTTGAAGTAATGCACAAGGGGGTTGCTATGTGGTGAAGTAATGCTTTCAAAGATCATTTGACTATTCACACCTTTTATACTTGGGCTACTAGTTCATCTCAAGATGACAAGTCTTTTTAAGATGTTGGGTCTTTTCTTCGCATTCTTTGTGGTGAGTTAGGTTCCCAAGGGGGTTTCTCATACACTTCCTGGGGTTGGAGATTTTTTCTCCTACTACTTCTTTAGCTCCCATTAGTGAGTCCCACCCCCTATTAGTTTCCGCTATTCAATATCATGTTTCATTGAGTTTGGCATTCTAGCTTGTTTTTGTTGATTGATTGATTTACTACTCTAGATCATTGCTACCTATTTTTGATGTGTCCATGGATGGGAACTTTGAGGAGGATTCCACCCCCCTTGCCCCTTCTCCTAGGTTAGAGGACTTAGTTGACAAAAACCCTTGGGCAATTGTTTAAAGATGGAAGAAAGGTCTTCCAAAATTTCTTTCTTAGTTGCGGCTGCGAGATTGAATAGTTAAGGGTTTGGCATTGTTTATGTTAGATTTTTGGTTACTCTTTTGTTCTTGCAACTTATTTACTATTCTTTTGTTTCTTATTTGGCAATTTTGCTACCATTGTCTTTTCATCCCTTGTAGAATTGTTGTGCAAGTTCTAAGTTGATCAATGTGGTCTACAAGGTTTTTGGACCTTTCAAGACTTTTTTCTTTTTTTTTTTTATTACATATGTTGGATGTCTATTTAAGCATGATGCTATTCCTTATATATTTTTATATCATAAATCCAACAAGAACAAGGTGAATTTTTTTCAGAACAATCACAATGCTTTACAATCCAAACTTTTGTGGAAATTAGGACAAAAATATTTTTCATTAGATAGCAAAATATTATTTTTTCATATATGAGGTTGTTTTGATTTTGTAGCTTCCTTTTACATTCTTCTTCTTGTAGTAGGGTTTACATGAGATCACATATGCCATCATATTTGAGATGAGGCTGATGTTGTTCAAAGTATTGACCTTGGATTTGATCAACCTCTACACTTTTTTATTCAAATGTTCTTTTATTGAATATAGGGAGAGGAAACATGTACACCAATAGATTAAAGTATAAAGATCTATTATCTCTACATAATTCAATAACAACATGCTACTGTAATCTAATTCAAATTACACCTCCCCAAACAGTATTAGCCACCTAAAGCTAATTATGATATAATTCAGATCAAAACTCTCCAAATGGAGGCTTAGTCTTTGTTGGCCATGCTTTATAGTTTGTTTTTCATCAAAGTCAATGCTCTTTGCGTCTCCTTCGAGCTTTCTTAGGGAATCATTTTGTTCAATTATTTAAATAAAATTTAAGTTTCAAAAAGAAAAAGTTTTCTTCTTTGTCATCTAGCAAAGAAGGATGAAAAGGTATGTTCTAAAAAATAAATGGACTATTGAACTTTAGTTTGAGGCTACCCTGAGTTGTTTTATATTGGAAGATGAATTTGTGCAAGCTTGGGCAGTCTTTTCTCCAACATAGTATTATTGTCCTCTAATTCCACCTTTGTGCAACTCTTAATGAGATCTACTTTAACTATTATTTCAATAAATGCCTACCTCTAGCTCAAGGCATTTGAAATATTATTGGTTTTACTTTCACAATCCTTCAACCCAAAAGAATATCCATGCAAAAATATTCTATAGACCGTATGCCTTTTCGTGAGTTTTACTTCTCTTAATAAAGTTTAATGTTTGGTGGTTGGTGTACAACACAAACTCCTTTGGCAACAAGTAGTGCCTCTACTTGTACAAATCTTGCACTATGGCACAAACTTCTATATTTGGGTCTTGAATTAAAAAGTGAATTGAATTGTAACTTTGAACAAACTACATGTGAGAGCATACTGAGGAAGTGTGAGGAGTCTATTATTGAAGGAAAGAATAATTTTGTTGGGCAACAACATTGATGATTTTGTTGTAGAAGTTATCATTAGTCAATTGCTTCTATTGGATGCTAAAAGACTAAATATGTACTTTAAGATTTCATTAGTTATGTTGGTGGCTTATATAGTTCAGCTATAGCCATCTTTGGTGTAATTCATTCATATAGGGAAGACATTTTCACTTTGGATTTAGGAATATGTAGATCAATTGCTTCCATAGTCTTAGCAATAGGAACTAGGGGAGACTAAATTGACACGCCTAAGATTATTTTGCATCAATGAATGGGTGTAATAAGTGGGGAAGTGTCTAATGATGAGGACGAGGAACCCCTATATGATACTTTTGTTTTTGATAATAAAAGCAACAAAACAAGGTTGTCGATCTTGTTTACAAACAACCCATACGTAACATAAAAGAAAAGGCAACAAAACAAGGGTGCTAACCTTATACAAATTTAGTTCAAAATAGGTCATTAAAAACAAGTCAAAAGACCACTGTTAAAATGCCAAACAAACCATCAACAATACCATTTCAAAAAGCTAGGATCCCAACTCAAGAGGGAATAATTCACAACTTGACTTGGATGAGTTTGGGGAGGGGGGAGAATTACTTTTTCACAGGTATGACAAAAAATAGTCCAGTAAATACTAATATTAGGAACATCATTGCAAGTGGGATCAAGGGGGGAAATCCCCTCGAAGTGTCTATCAACATCTCGAATAGACTGTTGTTGCATAACAACCCCTGGAGCAGGCTGTTACTGTAGAATAACACCTAGAGTAGACTATTGCTGCATAATAGGAGCAACAAGAAATCTCAAGGCCAGAGGGGGCAACACTAGTAGGAGTAGGATTTAGGGGGTAGTGGAGGCCACAATAGTAGTAAGAGGCACAACCTCATCTCAGGAGGAGTCATCATTAGTATGTGAAGAGTCATCAAAATTGGAAGCATCGATTTAGTAAAATGATCAATATTTGCATCTTTCCACCAAGTTGTAGTACCTTTATGGCGTGAGAGAACAATTTGTAGCTAAGTGACCAAATGAGAAACATCAATGAGAGCGAAAGGGGAAGCCCTGATAATCCAATGATTGTCCATGGCCTATCCACAACCATAAAAACCCCATCCCCAAGGAGAGGCATATAGATGTCAATGTCGATTAAAATTTGAGCAAAAGTAGAATGACCTATGAAGGATGTGGTATCGTCCACCTTCAAGAAGCATCCGATAAAGTGTCAATGGCTCATAACAAGAATGATCCCAAAAATATAGAGGAAGACTAGGAAGACAAACCCACACTAGATGGCATTGAGTAGTTCAGTAAGAGGGTTAAAAGAAGCTATCTAGGGTTTGAACAGAAGAGAGTTAACTCCTCAAGCCCAAAAATTTCTCAACACTAAGTCACGATCATCAAAGGAAGCAAATGAAGAAATAAAAAAACCCTTAGCACAAGGGTAAAGCTCAATGATACCACCAACCAAAGGCTTCTGAGAATCACTCACTTAATGATGTAGATCAGGGAGGGAAGGCCAAAACCTAGAAAACATCTTGGCCACATACCACAACAGTGGAGGTCTTGGAACAAGGAAGAAGATGAGATTTATCCTTGGGAGGAAGAGCACAATGAATTTGACAACACGAGCAAATCTTCACAAACCCTGGGGGCTCCCAACACTTGCACAAACCTTGGCTAGACCACCATCAAGAACAACTCCAAACCCACCCATAACACCAACTTGAGAGGTGAGAAAACCCACACAAGCACCCACAGGCGTAGGAGAAGGGGCACACACTCCATCAACTAAGAGATATGTGACTTGAGTAGTGTGAGAAACCCCCTTAGAAGAGCGCACAAGTTGAGGGGAAAGAGGGGCGAATCCCACCTTTGGAAAATTCCCACCAACCTAAGAAATCCCAAGCCCAGGGTCATTAAGAGTAGTTGACCCATGAATTTAAGGCAACCTCTAGTGCCTCTAGCCTCAAAATGTGAAGCCTTGTCGATTAGAATTTGAGCAAAAGTAGAATGACCCATGAAGGTTGTGAGCACATAGAAGTTAAAATTGTGTTTAGAGTCTATGGGCTTCTCATCCCCTAGCAATTAAAACATGACGTTGGTACCCCTCCCATTACTCTTGCGAGGTGGTTGATACGTGGGAGAATGTTAGAAAAATGATTTCTTAACTTTTTTACCAAGCATAAATGGCTCTATTTTATGCACATGAAAATAAAAAGTTAAAATACATGTGCACTCCATATCAATGTCATGTTTCAACAATGAATGTATGTATGTGTTTGTGTAATTAATTAATTTATGATTTATCTAAGTTAACAATGAATTATAATTTATTACTTTATATTTAAAAAATGAATTGGGTAATTTTTTTAAAGTTACAAAATATTTAGACTATACACATGAAATCTAATAAATTATTAGTTTACATCATTCACAATTTTTTTACAATTTTCTTGGAGCATTCCATTTATGCTAAAAATTGAGGCAAACTATTGTAGGATCACCCATGAATACTTTACACTTATGCTAAAAATTGAGGCAAACTATTGTAGGATCACCCATGACAACTTTGCACCGACTGATGTGGTTTTCTTAGCCATTCAATCTAATCCTTTAAACATAAATCTATCTATTGTTGATGTAAATTCTTTAATTATATAAAATAGTATAATAAATACACAAATTGTACAACATATTTAAATATTTAATTAAAAAAATTGTTCCCACTAATAATGAAAACTATACTTTTAGATAGATGTATTTAAGATATCCATGGTATTTTTTTCTTTTATTTTTCTCAAACATATTTAATATTAACTAAATTTTGTGATTTCAAGATATAAAATATTTAAAATTGAAAAATATAAACTTAAATTTTATTTTTTATACATACAAAATATTTAAGTTGAAAAATAAAAAATTTATAATTGCTACTGATAATATCCAAATTCAAAATTTAGATTCCAATATTTTTTCTTAAATTTTTATCTTTGATTTCTTTTTTTTTAATTGAAATTTTATGGTGTCTTATAATTTTTTAAAATATTATGAATATAGAAGAATTATCCAATTATACATATGCATCAATTATATATATGTATGTATAAAAATAAATTATGATATTATTTTCATATATAAACTATTTAATTAGTTTGTTTAGTTTTTTAATACTCATAACATTAAACCTAGATCTAATAATAAAAATTACTTCAAACATATAACTCTTCATCATTTCATATATTGTGAAAGCACAACATATATAATAATAATAATATTCTTGGTGTGTTTTTCTTCGATGGAGGGCCAGTTCAAAAAGTGTAGCCACATGGAGTTACATTGTAATCCACTATACGCATTTTTTGAATGGCGAGTTCAATTTCGCAAGTGTTCTTAACTTTTATAAAAGTACGTGGGATCATCATAACTTTGGTATATTGGTTGGATTATATATTGGTTTTCTTTCTCATTTAATTGATATAAATTACTTTCCAAAAGAAAGTAAAGTAGCGGATTCCGATCATGGTCTATCATGTCAAAGACTATATCTATTTCTTATTTTGTCATCTTTTAAATTTCTAGATATGTTTTGATTGTGTGTTTTATTTTTGTCAAGTGAATCTTTACATCTTAGGCTACAAAACATGAAGGGAGTAGATATAGCTGATAGAAAATTAAAATATTATTTTATTTTTTTCAAAAATATTAATAATGGCATTTATGTTAAGAGTTACAAGAGAATGGTAAATATGTATCACTTAAAGAGGGTGCAAGATGATAGTTTATAAATAATTTTTTTATGAACTTTATTAGTCTTTTCATGGAGTGTTCATCATTGTAATCTTGGTCAATCTAGTCATTATGATATAATCTATGACATGTAAGACTATATAAGGTTGGTAAGTGTAGTTAGTTAATATTTAGGGCGTTTGATCATATGGAGTGAGTTGTAAGAATACTCGTGATGGAGGTACATGCTTAGATTCGGGTGAGGGACATTTTCCATTAGTACAAGATAACATTCGACAACCCCCCAAATATAGAAAGAAATGGTCTAAACAATCTGACCTTTGGGGTGTGATATTTTTCCCATAAACGAGTTTTTTCCACTTATATAATTATGTTTTGGTAAGTGACATATTTATGTTTATTTTTGTTTAAGCAAAAAAAAATTGGATTACCCTCATCGCAAGATTAATGTGAGAAGTTCTTTTCCTACCTTAGCTTCCTTACATAATACTTATTTATAATTGTAGGATTTTGCCAAGATCAAGGGCACAATGAAAAGCATAAAAGAGAGACAATAGAATGACAAGAACAAACTATAGTCTCATCAATATGCAAATGATCAACTGGATTAACCAATACAATGAATATAGGCTTGCTTATATAGGCAAGGCCATATGGGTGTGCTCATATGGATGTATGAGCACACAAATATGACATGTGGTTCAATGAGAAACAAGGGTAGGTAAGAAATACTAGGGGTAGGTAGGAGAAATAATATAATATTCCACAAGAGGTGGATGACCCACCGAATGTGGAGTGTAACAGCAAAATAAGACCACAAAAGGTGGAATTTCTCCTACAAGCTCTATCCCTATGTGCACACTTCCCTAAGTGTTTCAAATCCAAACTACGAAAAGATGCATTATCCTAAGTTAACTTAAGTAAGTGTAATAATATCCAAAATGAATATTTATTTACACCAAAACCCCCCCTTAAGTGCAACTTAGGGGAATGAAGACTCAAGTCAACAATGCAAGATGGGTCTCGACTACTAGGCCATGATAGGTACCCATGTACAATATGCAAATGCAAGCAAAACTATGCAATGCAATCTCTCACAAACGGAGAAAGGGAGAAAATCGAGTGGGAAAAAACTCCCCCCCAAAAGAGAGATGAATGTACAAAAGACTCTCAAAGAAGAAGGACAAAACCTCAAAGAGGAAAAAGTCCCCCCCATAAGAGAGGAAGGAGAAGTCAGCTGACCCCCCCTAATGACACATCCCGCAACTGTTGGAACTTACTTTCGGTGAAAGGTTTGGTGAATATGTCAGCAACCTGCTCCGCTGTAGGACAATACTGCAAATCAATGACCTGCTCCTGGATGAGCTCTCGGATATAGTGCATATGAATCTCGATGTGTTTGGTCCGCTGGTGCTGGACCGGGTTCTTCAAGATTGCAATAGCACTCTGATTGTCGCAATGTAGAACTGTCGGCCATGGAGTGGTGAAACCAAACTCTGTGAGAATCCGCTGGAGCCAAATGGTCTTAGTCACTGCGTTAACAGCGCCTCGATACTCAGCCTCAATCGAAGAGAGAGCAATAGCATGTTGCTTCTTGCTCTGCCAACAAATGGGGCCCGAACCAAGGTGAAAACTGTAACCAGAAGTAGACTTTCGATCATCAAGATTGCTAGCCCAATCGGAGTCTGTGTAACCAACCAAGTGAAGTCCAGTGCCTGTTGCATAGTGAATCCCATAGTGATGTGTACCCTGGATGTAATGAAGGATGCGTTTGGCAGCTTTCCAATGAAGCTCATGTGGTTCCTGCATGAAGCGGGAAACCATGCCAACTGCAAATGAAATATCAAGGCGTGTATGGGTCAAGTAGATGAGACTACCCACAAGATGACGATACAAAGTGGCATCAACTGGTGGAGAAGAACAATGAACCTCAAGCTTGACTGCTGAAAGAAAGGGAGTCGGGGCAGGCTTACAATTAGCCATATGAAAGCGTGCAAGTAGATAAAGAGCATACTTGGGCTGCGATAGTGTAATCCCGGAAGGTGACTGTGAAATCTCTATCCCAAGAAAGTAGTGCAAAAGACCCAAGTCAGTCATAGCAAATCTGTCATGCAAAACATATTTGACCCTGCTAATGATAGATGAAGTACTCCCTGTAATGATCAAGTCATCAACATAGAGCACAAGTATCAAGTGAGAGTCATCCTGTCGCAAAATATAGACATTCGGATCAGAATGACACCTGGTGAACCTTGTGGAGAGAAGAAAGGAATCCATCTTGGCGTACCAAGCCTTGGGGGCTTGCTTAAGGCCATAGAGAGATTTCCTTAGTCGGCAAAACAAGGAAGTATCCTAGATGAAACCCTGTGGCTGCTCCATATAAATCTCCTCATCAAGATCACCATGAAGAAAAACACTCTTCACATCCATCTGATGTACAGCCCAACCATGAGCTGCAGCAATAGCAAGTGTCAAACGAATGGAGTTCATCTTGGCTACGGGTGCAAAGGTCTCAGTATAGTCAACACCTGCAACCTGAGAGAAACCTTTTGCAACAAGCCGAGCCTTATACTTATCCACACTACCATCCGCTGCAAACTTGGTCCGATAGATCCACTTACATCGAACCATCTTTCTCCCCTTAGGGAGATGGACTAAATCCCATGTATTGTTCCTCATCAAGGAACTATACTCTTCCTCCATAGCTTGGTCCCACTCAGGAACCCTTGATGCTTCCCTAAATGTCTGTGGATCAGAAGCGGTAGCAATGAATGCATGTGGAAGATCCTGATGTTGTGATTGAGTTCTCCGTGTATCTGAAGGATCCCCAACAAGAGAACTCGCAGACTCAAGTGTTTGTCAAGCTCAACGAGGTCTAGGTGGAGGTGGAGAACGAGGCTCTTCAACTGCAAGTGGACCTTGCGGAGGTGTAACCCCGCGAGTCGGAGTTGAAGGAGTCTCATCATCTGAATCACTAACATCACTATCCACAATGGAGGAAGGTGGAGGAGGTAGAGAGGCTAAGGTAGGAGAGCTTTCCTCAAAGTGAACACTCCTCTCAATGAACACCTCATGTGTCTCTGGATCCATCAATCTATATGCCTTAACACCCTCAGGATATCCAACAAATATGCAAGGTCGACTCTGTGGTTCCGATGCCTTGCATTTTTGCGGAGGTATGCGAGCCCATGCTGGACACCCAAAGACTCTGAAATGTCTCACAATCGGTTTCCTACCAGCCCAAGCCTCAAAAGGAGTAATACCTTGCAAAGCTTTGTGAGGAACCCGATTCTGGATGTGTGTGGCACAACTGATAGCCTCTGCCCAAAAGGCGGGATCAAGAGAATGTGCATGTATCATACAACTAGCCATTTCTTTGAGAGTTCTATTCTTGCATTCTGCAACTCCGTTCTGCTATGGAGTGTATGCGACAGAATGCTGAAGATCAATCCCCTCAAATGTACAAAAATCCTCAAGTCTTTTGTTCACATATTCTCTTCCATTATTGGTGCGAAGAATCTTGACCACTGTCCTTGATTGCTTCTCCACACGAGTCTTGAAGTCTTGAAATCTGTCAAATACTTCACTCTTATGAATAAGAAAGTATACCCAAGTGAAGCGGGAGTAGTCATCACTGAAGGTAAGAACATAGCAGGCCTTACTAAATGAAGGTGCTGGAAATGGACCTGCTACATCACTGTGAACAAGTTGAAGAACTTCCAAAGCTCTCCAAGCTTTCCCCTTATCAAAATTCTCTTCGGGATGCTTGCCCATGGAACAACTTGAACATACACCCTCTAAAAAACTGATTCGAGGTAGACCTGTGAGCATGTCTTTAGTGCTGAGTTGCTGAAGATAGCGGTAGTTGAGGTGACCAAACTGCTCATGCCATAGCTTACTTTCTGAATTATAATGAGTAAGCAAGGCCCTAGAAGGTGAACTTGGCACAAAGTGGGAGAATGAATAAAGCCTTGAGTTGTCATTGACTTGTCCCACTTCTACCAAGGCATCATCATCAAGTTCCTTTACCACAACTGAATCTGGTGTAAACTCAACCTTTTTCCCATTCCCATAGTGAGTGATTTGGTAGATGGAGAGAAGGTTGGTAGACAAGTTAGGAACATAGAGAACATTCTCAAATGTTCCATCATCCATGTCAACTGAACCTTTCCCTTCAACCTCTACTTGTGTATCATCACCTATGTAAATGTGAGGTACCTTAGATGGCTCTAATGAAGAAAATTGCTCCTTTGTAGAACCCATGTGATATGAGGCACTCGAGTCAAGTATCCATTGCTGTGAAGAACCTGTTGTAGCCACAAATGCTTGCCCTTTTCCCTTAGACTGTGAGGAAGAGGAAGGAGATGAATCCTTCTTTGCGTGGCATCGATGCTCATCATGACCATACTTCTTGCAATATGCACAAGTTGGTTTATCCTTCTTAGGTGGTGTCCCTTTCTTGGAAGAGGATGAAAAATCACCTTGGGATAGAGAGGATGATTGTCCTTTTTCCTGGTGTAGCTTAGACTTAGAGTGCTTCTTCTTCTTGTTGGAATCTTTGCCTTGACTTCCTTGATTCCCTTGATTAGCCACCAAAGCCTTGGACTTTGAAGACTTAAGAAACCCCATGTTCAACAACTTAGATTGTTCCAATATACACATTCATGTGAAAGCATCAAATGAAGGCATAACATAAGAACTCCCCACTGTCAAATGATGAGTTTGGAAGCTAGACACAAATGCTGCATATTCTGGTGCAAGCTTATCCAACAAGTTGAATATCATCTGAGCATCCTTTTTGTCAATTCCATAATCCTTAAGCTTTGCTCTTAGCTCATTTGTTTTGGTGACATAATCTTGGATTGTATCAAAACTCTTGGGATCCAAGTTGGTGAGCTCATTGTCAATCTGATAGCCTCTGATTTCATCAACTTGACCATAAAATTCCTGAAACATATCCCAAGCCTCTTTGATTGTTTTACACTTCTCAATGTGAAAAATAAGGTCATCTGATACATACTTGCACAAGGTTCCAAGAGCCATGCAATTCTTTGTGAGCCATTCTGATTGAGCATTTGGATCAACCTTAGGATCAGGTGGTGCTGTTATTGTTCCATCTATATAATGTGTGAGACCCTTTTCCATTAATTTACTCCATACTTTAATTTTTCATGATGCATAATTATGTGGAGTTAAAGGTGGAAATTTATTAGGACTCATTGCAACAAAAAATGGAAAGAGCACAAAGAGAGGCACAATCACACAAGACACCCCCCCTGTAAAGCGGAAAATCGTGAGCGAACCCTAAGTGTTCCCCCCACCACTCCGAGGAGAGGGGAAGGAGGTCATTGGGGTTGATGGTTTTCACTTAGGGGAGACTTTACATTCAAAAGAGGGGTTGAAACCCACAAGATCTAATCCCACACAATGCAAGATTGGATTCTAAATGAGTTTCAAGGGTTAAGACAACAAGGCTACCCTCTTTTGTAAAGAATGTAGATAGAAGGATCAAGCTAGGAATGCATAGAAAGTGAGAAAGATTCGCTTATAAAAGAGATAGGGATATAGGATGAAGCTGCGGACCTGGAATTAGCAGTAAAATGTTGAGACGACGCTGTCCTGCAAATTTGAGTGAAAGTTGACGGGACGATGGCGCCCGGCGTGCACACGGTCCTCCGAAAAATCCGCGAAACGAAGGGGGATCTGTTCGTCTCTGCACAAAGATTCCAGATCTTCAATTATAGCTGCGTACCTGCAACCTACACACAGAAAAGCGAAGACGATTGGGGGGTTAGGGATTAGGGGTTTGCCCTTAGGTCAAACCCCGGTTTTGGAATTAACCAAGAAATGAGAAATGCTGTAAATGTAAATGATTGTAATGTAAAACAAGTACTAGTACCTTGTTGTAAGAATGTTTGTATTCTTACATGCAAAGGTGTAGATGTTGTTGTATGTTGTATGTTGTATGTGGTATGTGATCTCCTCTTCAATGGTTGAATCCTTGTCTTGAATGCAACACTTAGCCTTGAATGGAGACTTAGAATGATCAATTGCTTGAAGGAATGCTTGAATGCTTGAATGTTTGAGTATCGTTTCCGCGTCTTGTACACATATGTCCTTCCTTTTTCCATCTTCTTCAAATGGGAGAGGAAATGTAGTTTATATACTTGTCAGTTAGGGTTGATAGACTGATTTTTCCGACCTTAGGCCGACTAGGAAACATTATTTTCCAAATTGCAAACATAAAGACCTGAGGCCCCAAAAGAGACTGGGCCCAAAATAGGGCCAGGGACCAGGGCGCTGGGTGCCCTAGTCCTGAAGGACCAGGGCGCTGGGCGCTCTGGTCCCACCTCTCGGGACAGCAGGGTGCAAGGAGGATCAGGCCAGGGTGCAAGAAAATGCAGTTTTTGATGTCATGGACAAGTTTCCATGATGCATAATTATGTGGAGTTAAAGGTGGAAATTTATTAGGACTCATTGCAACAAAAAATGGAAATAGCACAAAGAGAGGCACAATCACACAAGACACCCCCCCAAATTCACTCAATCAAAGAACCCCCCCAAAAGTGATGATTTGACACTTTATAATTAGTGCGTATACAATGGGCCACTTGCAAAAGATGACAAAGTGGACTTCTGATTACAATTTTACAACTACCTCAATAAGCCCAAAAGAGACTCAAACTGAAAATGCAAGAGATCTAACTAAGATCCAAGCAATTTACAAGTACCTAATAGGCCAAATAAGACCAATATCTGAAAGTACAATTTTCACTCAAAATCTCTAAATTCTGATCATTGATTATGAAAGTAGACAAAAAAACATGCACTTAAAAAAAAAATAGCACCTGAAAAGGAGGTTGTACGAGCTCAAACGAGGCCTTTGAAGTTGCAGAATTGAGGATTGGACAAGTACAGCTAAAAGAATCTGAAAATTTCAAAAAAATTGTGCATCAAAATCAGAAAATAACCACACCACTATGAAGATCACGAAATTTTAGCCCATTTCAAAAAAAATAGCACAAAAAAAGGAGCAAAAATGAGCAAGATATGGCCTTTGAAAGTTGGACTGCAAAACTGAAAAAGCTCAATGGAGAGGGGTCAAAAAATTTCAAAAGGCTGCTGATGTGGCGCTGACATCAGCAAGTCACTGTCTTAAATTTGATGGCCATATGATTATCACAAAAACTTTGCCTCTATGCTGATTGGGCGTCCATATTGTATGAACTGTTGACTGGGCAATTGACTAGGCATACGGATCTGACAAGGAGCGATGACTGTGCGTATGGTGGTCGACCGCGGGCCAGTGGCCGCCTGCCACGTGGCGGACGTGGGTCCATTGATTTAGTGGACGTCGGCGGGCCGGGGTCGCCGGAGGCGGGCCAGAAGCCTAGGGAAGCCGGCGGCGGAAGTGAGGCGGTCGGTGGGACCTGCTGAGGCGGCGGCGGGGTGAGCGGTCGCTATGAGGCGGGGAGGACAAGTGCCGTCGGTGGGATGTTGACCGGCGGCAGGGCCCAGCCGGCGGATGAACTGGTGGGAGTACCACAGGGTACACGGCCAAAGCGGGCATAGAGACCGGGAAGTACGAGCGGCGTAGCCTACAAACGACAGAGTACGGGGGGGTCTGCGGACCCCCAAACAACCAAATTTTTTTTTTTTTTGTTTTTTTTTTAAAAATTTTTTTGATCGCCTTTTTTGATTCTTTTTCGAATTTTTTTCAAAAAAAATTGATCGCCCTTTTTCTGAAAATTTTCCTTTTTTTTTTGAAAAAAATAATTAAAAATTTTCGAAATCCGTACGATAATAGCCAAAATGGGGAATTTTTTTTTTTCACCAAAATAGGTCGACTTTATAGTCGAAATTTATGGAAACAGCCTCTCGGATTCAACGGTGATGTCCAAATCGCTGTATGACGCCCCCAAAAAATGAAGATCCCCAAATCCGAAAATAGAAGCCTCCAAAATGTCTCTAAAAAACTAATCAATGAAGCCCCAATAGCTCTGATACCATGTAGGATTTTGCCAAGATCAAGGGCATAATGAAAAGCATAAAAGAGAGACAATACAATGACAAGAACAAACTGTATTCTCATCAATATGCAAATGATCAATTGGATTAACCAATACAATGAATATAGGCCTGATTATATAGGCAAGGCCATATGGATGTATGAGCACACAAATATGACATGTGGCTCAATGAGAAACAAGGGTAGGTAAGAAATACTAGGGGTAGGTAGGAGAAATAATATAATATTCCACAAGAGGTGGATGACCCACCAAATGTGGAGTGTAACAACAAAACAAGACCACAAAAGGTGGAATTTCTCCTACAAGCTCTATCCCTATGTGCACACTTCCCTAAGTGTCTCAAATCCAAACTATGAAGAAATGCATTATCCTAAGTTAACTTAAGTAAAGTGTAATAATATCCATAATGAATATTTATTTACACCAACACACATGAGTATTGCCATCAATGCCAAAGGGGGAGATTGTTGGCAATTGACACTCATTTGGTGGTCACCTTCTGAGGTGAATTGCATTTTGGGTTGTCATTAATGGCAACTCATCTTCAGGAGATGGTATTTCTTCATCTGGATCCATAACTTTATCATTTTGTCTAGATAAGGCCAACCGGTATACACCCTATGGTTTACACTTGTTAACCGGTTATTCTTGCTACTAGTAATTCATATTATGGGGTAAAGTTATTGGAGGAATTGAAGGTAGCATGCAAGGCCGACATCAAGAAATATCTTTGGGATAATTTATAATACTCTTTATGATCTGGAAACCAACAGGTTAAATTTTATTGTAAAGGTCGACATGATGAACAAGTTATAAGGGTATTTAAAGGAGATCACTTAGCGATGGAATATATACTAACAAATGATGTGATTTGAGATGCGAAATGGTATGCAAATTTATCAGCGAATGAGAATATATGTGTGCAGTTACACATGCGCAATCTTAATCGGTACCAGAATAGAGTTTCAGTATCACCGGTTCAATTGAAGTATACAGAGATACAACCGGAACTTATCCAGCATGGTCAAATGCATCATTTAAGTTTACTTTTGTTATAAATCATTATGTAATTCTTTGTAAGTCAATAAGACTTCCATATATGTGTATTTGAGTAGTGAACTCTAGGCAGTAAGCATGTATGCATGTGCATACCCCTCTATGTAATATTTGTATACTTTGATCAAGTATATAGATATTATGGGTATCAACCCCACCGTGGTGTTTCCCTTTATAGGGTTTTCCACATATAAATATTGGTGTTATGGTATTGCTTTATGTGTTCATTAGTGTATGCACTTTAATTTTATATTTTGTCATCTGATTGATCAGCAATAAGTTCAGAAATTCATTCACCAATAGAACATTGATTATTGTTGGTGTAAATAAATATTCATTTTGGATATTATTACACTTACTTAAGTTAACTTAGGATAATGCATCTCTTCGTAGTTTGGATTTGAGACACTCAGGGAAGTGTGCACATAGGGATAGAGCTTGTAGGAGAAATTCCACCTTTTGTGGTCTTATTTTGTTGTTACACTCCACATTCGATGGGTCATCCACCTCTTGTGGAATATTATATTATTTCTCCTACCTACCCTTAATATTTCTTACCTACCCTTGTTTCTCATTGAGCCACATGTCATATTTGTGTGCTCATACATCCATATGGCCTTGCCTATATAATCAGGCCTATATTCATTGTATTGGTTAATCCAATTGATCATTTGCATATTGATGAGAATACAGTTTGTTCTTGTCATTGTATTGTCTCTCTTTTATGCTTTTCATTATGCCCTTGATCTTGGCAAAATCCTACATGGTATCAGAGCTATTGGGGCTTCATTGATTAGTTTTTGGAGACATCGTGGAAGGCTTCTATTTTTGGATCTGAGGAACTACGCTTTTTGGAGGCATCTTAGAGCGTTTTCGACCTCGCCATTGCGTTTGGGAGGCCATTTCCATAAAAATCGAGTATAAATTCATATGGCCTTGCCTATATAAGAAGGCCTATATTCATTGTATTGGTGAATCCAGTTGATCATTTTCATATTGATGAGAATACAGTTTGTTCTTGTCATTCTTTTGTCTCTATTTTTATACTTTTCATTGTGCCCTTGATCTTGGAAAAATCTCACATGGTATCAGAGCCATTGGGGCTTCATTGATTGGTTTTTGGAGACATCGTGGAAGGCTTCTATTTTTGGATCTGAGGAACTACGCTTTTTGGAGGCATCTTAGAGCGTTTTTGACCTCGCCATTGCATTTGGGAGGCCGTTTCCATAAAAATCGAGTATAAATTTGACCTATTTTGGTGAAAATCGATTTTTGGGTGTGGAGGAAATTTTCTGCCCAATTCGGACAGTATGGTATGGAATTTTCAGATTTTTTTCAAAAAAAAAATAAAATTATTTTCCAGTTTGAAATTTTTTTTTTGAAAAAAAATAAAAAATAAAAAATTTGAAAATTATTTTTGGGATTCGTACCTTTTGCCTAGTCAGCAGCGCACAGTTAGCGCCCAGTTAGTAGCACCTAGTCAGCGCCCAATCAGCATTTTCTTTGGAAATGTTTAGACCCCTCTCCGTTGAGCAGTTTGGATTTTTGGGTCAACTTTGGAGACCCATAACTTGCTCAATTTTGCTCCTTTTTGGGTGCAATTTTTTTTTATTTTTGTTAATTTTTTGTGCTCTTCAGAGTGGTGTGGTTATTTTCTAGTTTTGGTGCATAGGGTTTTCAAAATTTTTAGATTCTCTCAACTGTACCTGTCCAATCCTCAATTCTGCAACTTCAAAGGCCTCGTTTGAGCTCATATGACCTCCTTTTCAGGTGGCGTTTTTATTGAAAGTGCATGTTTTTTCATCTACTTTCATAATCTATGATCAGATTTCTGAGATTTTAAGTAGAAATTGTACTTTTAGATATTGGTCTTATTTGGCCTATTTGGTACTTGTAAATTGCTTGGATCTTAGTTTAGATCTCTTGCATTATTAGTTTGAGTCTCTTTTGGCCTTATTGAGACAATTGTAAAATTGAAATCAGAAGTCCACTTTGCTGTTTTTTGCAAGTGGCCCATTGTACATGCACTAAGTATAAAGTGCCAAATCATCACTTTTGGGGGGGTGTCTTGTGTGATTGTGCCTCTCTTTCTTTGTGCTCTATCATTTTTGTTGCAATGAGTCCTCATAAATTTCCACCTTTAACTTCACATAATTATGCATCATGAAAAATTAAAGTATGGAGCAAATTAATGGAAAAAGGTCTCACGCATTACATAGATGGAGCAATAGCAGCACCACCTGATCTTAACGCTGATCCTAATGCTCAGTTAGAATGGCTCACTAAGAATTGCATGGCTCTTGGAACTTTGCACAAGTATATATCAGATGACCTCATCTTTCATATTGAAAAGTGTACTACAATCAAAGATGCTTGGGATATGTTTCAGAAATTGTATGGTCAAGTTGATGAAACCAGAGGTTATAAGACTGACAATAAACTCACCAACTTGGATTCCAAGAGTTTTGATACAATCCAAGATTATGTCACCAAAGCAAATGAGCTAAGAGCAAAACTTAAGGATTGTGGAATTGACAAAAAAGATGCTCAGTTGATATTCAACTTGTTGGACAAGCTTGCACCAGAATATGCAGCATTTGTGTCTAGCTTCCAAACTCATCGTTTGACAATGGGGAGTTCCTATGTTATGCCTTCATTTGATGCTTTCACAGAAATGTTGATATTGGAACAATCTAAGTTGTTGAACATGGGGCTTCTCAAGTCTTCAAAGTCCCAGGCTTTGGTGGCTAATCAAGGGAATCAAGGAAGTCAAGGCAAAGATTCCAACAAGAAGAAGAAGCACTCCAAGTCTAAGCCACAACAGGAAAAAGGACAATTATCCTCTCCATCACAAGGCGATTTTTAATCCTCTTCCAAGAAGGGGACACCACCTAAGATGTATAAGCCAACTTGTGCATATTGCAAGAAGTATGGTCATGATGAGCATCGATGCCACACAAAACAAGTTGATGAGTTAACTAATCTTCTTAAGAAAAACAACATCAACTTGCCATCTGCCTACACAAAGAAGGATTCATCTCCTTCCTCTTCCTCATAGTCTAAGGGAAAAGGGCAAGCATTTGTGGCTACAACAAGTTCTTCACAACAGTGGATACTTGACTCAGGGGCCTCATATCACATGGGTTCTATAAAGGAGCAGTTTTCTTCATTGGAGCCATCTAAGTTACCTCACATTTACATAGGTGATGATACACAAGTAGAGGTTGAAGGGAAAGGTTCAGTTGACATGGATGATGGAACATTTGAGAATGTTCTCTATGTTCCTAACTTGTCTACCAATCTTCTCTCTATCTACCAAATCACTCACTATGGGAATGGGAAAAAGGCTGAGTTTACACCAGATTCAGTTGTGGTAAAGGAACTTGATGATGATGCCTTGGTAGTAGTGGGACAAGTCAATGACAACTCAAGGCTTTATTCATTCTCCCACTTTGTGCCAAGTTCACCTTCTAGGGCCTTGCTTACTCATTCAAATTTAGAAAGTAAGCTATGGCATGAGCGGTTTGGTCACCTCAACTACCGCTATCTTCAGCAGCTCAACACTAAAGACATGGTCACAGGTCTACCTCGAATCAGTTTTTCAGAGAGTGTATGTTAAGGTTGTTCCATGGGCAAGCATCCCGAGGAAAAGTTTGATAAGGGGAAAGCTTGGAGAGCGTTGGAAGTTCTTCAACTTGTTCACAACAATGTAGCAGGTCCATTTCCAGCACCTTCATTTAGCAAGGCCCGCTATGTCCTTACCTTCATTGATGACTACTCTCGCTTCACTTGGGTCTACTTTCTTATTCATAAGAGTGAAGTATTTGACAGATTTCAGGACTTCAAGACTCGTGTGGAGAAGCAATCCGGGAAAGTGGTGAAGATTCTTTGCACAGATAATGGAAGGGAATATGTGTACAAAAGACTTGAGGATTTTTTTACATTTGAGGGGATTGATCTTCAGCATTCTGTCGCATACACTCCACAGCAGAACGAAGTTGCAGAACACAAGAATAGAACTCTCAAAGAAATGGCTAGTTGTATGATACATGCACGTTCTCTTGATCCTGCTTTTTGGGCAGAGGCTATCAATTGTGCCACACACATCCAGAATCAGGTTCCTCACAAAGCTTTGCAAGGTATTACTCTTTTTGAGGCTTGGGTTGGTAGGAAACCGATTGTGATACATTTCAGAGTCTTTGGGTGTCCAGCATGGGCTTGCATACCTCCACAGAAGTGCAAGGCATTGGAACCTCAGAGTCAACCTTGCATATTTGTTGGATATCCTAAGGGTGTTAAGGCATATAGATTGATGGATCCTAAGACACATGAGGTGTTCATTGAGAGGAGTGTTCACTTTGAGGAAAGCTCTCCTAGCTTAGCCTCTCTACCTCCTCCACCTTCCTCCATCGTTGATAGTGATGCTAGTGATTCATATGATGAGACTCCTTCAACTCCGACTCACAGGGTTACACCTTCGCAGGGTCCACTTGCAGTTGAGGAGCCTCGTTCTCCACCTCCACCTAGACCTCGTTGGGCTCGACAGACACTTGAGTCTGCGGGTTCTCTTGTTGGGGATCCTTCAGATACATGGAGAACTTGATCACAACATCAGGATCTTCCACATGCATTCATTGCTACTGCTTCCGATCCATAGAAATTTCGGGAAGCATCAGGGGTTCCTGAGTGGGACCAAGCTATGGAGGAAGAATATAGTTCCTTGATGAGGAACAACACATGGGATTTAGTCCATCTCTCTAAGGGGAGAAAGATGGTTCGATGTAAGTGGATCTATCAGACCAAGTTTGCAGCGGATGGTAGTGTGAATAAGTACAAGGCTCGAGTTGTTGTGAAAGGTTTCTCCCAGGTAGCAGGTGTTGATTATACTGAGACCTTTGCACCCGTAGCCAAGATGAACTCCATTCGCTTGACACTTGCTATTGCTGCAACTCATGGTTGGGTTGTACATTAGATGGATGTGAAGAGTGCTTTTCTTCATGGTGATCTTGATGAGGAGATTTATATGGAGCAGCCATAGGGTTTCATCTAGGATACTTCCTTGGTTTGCAGACTAAGGAAATCTCTCTATAGCCTTAAGCAGGCCCCTAGGGCTTGGTATGCCAAGATGGATTCCTTTCTTCTCTTAGTAGGGTTCACCAGGTGTCATTCTGATCCGAATGTCTATATTTTGCAACAAGATGACTCTCACTTGATACTTGTGCTCTATGTTGATGATTTGATCATTACAGGGAGTACCACATCCATCATTAGCAGGGTCAAATATGCTTTGCATGATAGATTTGCTATGATTGACTTGGGTCTTTTGCACTACTTTCTCGGGATAGAGATTTCACAGTCACCTTCCGGGATTACACTATCACAGCCCAAGTATGCTCTTGATCTACTTGTACGCTTTCATATGGCTGATTGTAAGCCTGTACCAACTCCCTTTCTTTCAGGAGTCAAGCTTGAGGCTCAATGTTCTTCTCCACCAGTTGATGCCACTTTGTATCGTCATCTTGTGGGTAGTCTCATCTACTTGACCCATACACACCCTGATATTTCATTTGCAATTGGCATGGTTTCCCGCTTCCTGTAGGAACCACATGAGCTTCATTGGAAAGCTGCCAAATGCATCCTTCATTACATCCAGGGTACACAACACTATGGGATTCACTATGCAGCAGGCACAAGACTTCGCTTGGTTGGTTACACAGACTTTGATTGGGCTGGTGATCTTGATGATTGTAAGTCTACTTTCGATTACAATTTTCACCTTGGTTCAGGCCCCATTTGTTGGTAGAGCAAGAAGTAGAATGCTATTGCTCTTTCTTCGACTGAGGCTGAGTATCGAGGCGCTATTAATGCAGCGACTAAGACCATTTGGCTGCAAAAGATTCTCACAGAGTTTGGGTTCACCACTCCACGACCAACAGTTCTACATTGTGACAATCAGAGTGCTATTGCTATCTCGAAGAACCCGGTCCAGCATCAGCGGACCAAACACATGGAGATCCATATGCATTATATCCGAGAGTTGATTCAGGAGTAGGTCATTGATTTGCAATATTGTCCTACAGCGGAGCAGGTTGCAAACATATTCACCAAACCTTTCACCGAGAGTAAGTTCCAGCAGTTGCAAGCTCTCTTGGGGGTGCAAAATGTGTCATTAGGGAGGGTCAGCTGACTTCTCCTTCCTCTCTTATGGGGGGGACTTTTTCCTCTTTGACGTTTTGTCCTTCTTCTTTGAGAGTCTTTTGTACATTCATCTCTCTTTTGGGGGGGAGTTTTTTCCCACTGGGTTTTCTCCTTTTCTCCGTTTGTGAGAGATTGCATTGCATGGTTTTTCTTGCATTTGCATATTGTACATGGGTACCTATCATGGCCTAGTAGCCAGGACCCATCTTGCATTGTTGACTTGAGTCTTCATTCCCCTAAGTTGCACTTAAGGGGGGGTGTTGGTGTAAATAAATATTCATTATGGATATTATTACACTTTACTTAGGTTAACTTAGGATAATGCATTTCTTCGTAGTTTGGATTTGAGACACTTAGGGAAGTGTGCACATAGGGATAGAGCTCGTAGGATAAATTCCACCTTTTGTGGTCTTGTTTTGTTGTTACACTCCACATTCGGTGGGTCATCCACCTCTTGTGGAATATTTTTTTATTTCTCCTACCTACCCCTAGTGTTTCTTACCTACCCTTGTTTCTCATTGAGCCACATGTCATGATTGTGTGTTCGTACATTCATATGGCCTTGCCTATATAAGAAGGCCTATATTCATTGTATTGGTGAATCCAGTTTGTTCTTGTCATTCTTTTGTCTCTATTTTTATACTTTTCATTGTGCCCTTGATCTTGGCAAAATCTCACATTGTGAAAAATGATATTATCTCTGAGTATGCTCCCCCTTTGCTGTACATTCATGTAGTTATTTACATTTGTATACTCCCCCTATGATATACATTGATTTTTCACTGTAATCCTCCCCCTTTGACATCAATGAAAAAGCTGGGTAAATATATACAAGAAAATATGTACAAGTGAATTACACATATACCGGTCCCTATACATATTTCAAAAATGAAAAAATAAGTATCCCATCCTTTCTTAAGAGAATCTAGAATGGAGTTGAACACATTCAAGAGACTATGATAGTATTCAATGGCTTGGGATTCAGTCAGATCCTCCTACTACATATTTTGTATACACCCTGTCTTGTGACAAAGTAGGTTATCTAACCAGGGACCTATAAAATTTCAGAGCTCTGTGGCCCTGTTCTTATCACATTGTCCCTTTCCTTTTCTAACCTTAATATTTGATCCATGACTGCCAAAACTGGACCTTAAGGAGAACTTGTTAGGTTTGCTACTGGATTATAATCCATAATCTGCTTGTCTAGTGAGGCGGTGAGTTTTGAAAAATCTAGACAAGTCTTATATTCTTTACCTCCTTTCGCTAAGGCTTCATCAATAGATTTTAGACATGTGTGAAGTTTTGCCTTTTTCGTTGATATCATCTGCAAAAATGCCTATTTCTTGGCCTCAACAAATTTGTCTTTGGCCTCAAGTGTAGAGATTTTGACCAAAGAATAATACTGCTTAGGAATATATTCAATTATTTACTGGGGCTTTTCGGAAGATTTTGAGTTCTCATTTGCATGAAATTCTGGTACAAGCTGGTTCAAAACCTCACAACTGGACTGTATCAATTTCCCATCCTTTGATTCTTATTGAGCTAACTCCTAACTTGCTTGAGCTTGGAGTGCAGTAGTAGCCAAGAACTTTTCTGCTAGAGACATCAAGTGATAAGGCTTGTCAAAACTGATAGAGAATCCTGACACTTTCCCTTTGGCTTGTGTTAATGATGTGTCAATTACCAATCTAGAAGGGAAATCTGACTCTGTCCTTTTTCCTTTATCTTCAACATAAGTCTTTAGGGGTGTATTTGTTGATTCCTTTTCTGCTGAAGTCTACACTTCATGTACACCAATGGCTTCACCACTTGGTGCACCAATCTCTTTTGGTGCTTCCCCAGATTCCTTCTCTTTTGAACCTTTTCCCTTTTTAACCTCTACCTCAACATCCTGTACACTTGTATCCAAAGGATTCTGAGTATCCTCAGTATCAAAATTTGATTCCTAAGCTAATGGAGTAGTAACCGGTGGATCTGTTTTCTCATTTTGTTCTTATTTCCTTTTTGGTTCCTTATCCTTAGGCAATTGAATGTTCTGTGATTGTACAAAACTGGGACTAAGCTCATATCCTTTATTCAAAAAAATTCTTACCCATATATCAATTGTTTCTTTCCGAGTCTCTTCATGTTTTCCAAGCATTAAATTATTTATCCGATGTTTGGGTTTGAATTCTATCAAACCTGTCATACTTATTAAGTCTGCAACCTCTTGTGGAGTGATAGATGGGCAAAGATTAACCAAATCCCATTTCTTTCACATGTTTGTCCAAATTCTGTGCATGTAATTTTCTAGTTTCTAACTTATCATATAACTTTTTAGGCAAAATTTTCTCCAACCCTATTAATGTCCTAATGAATGAATCAAGATATAAAATAATAGACTCTTCTAGTTGTTTCTTATCCTTCTCATCAAATTCATCATAAAATATAGAAATGTTATTCAAATTGCCATCATTAATAATTTGATCTATGATTTCTTGGGTATCTAACTTCTTACTGGTCCTCTTCCTTGCTTCTGGTTTAGATGTCTCATCTCCTTTAGGCTTCCTCTTATGTACAATGGTAATCCCGGGAGTCTTTTTGGGTGGTTCCTTCTTCAGTTCCTTCTTTTGATCTTTCTTTTTATCACTGGAGGGTTGTCCTATGACAAATCTTGCAAATACACCTTTCTTCTTTGGAGCTTGTCTGATTTCTTCATCTGGTTCTGTCTCCTCTAAAGAAATTGAAACATATTCCCTTGCCATTTTTTGTTTTGTTTTCTTTGCTTCCTTAGGCTTGGGACTAGCAAGCTTTCCGAATGGTCCTTCCTATTGTTTAGATGGATTAGTTGTAACTGGGACAACATCAGGAGTGGCATGGGCTGCTTTCTTTGCGTCTCTCTCCTCTATTCTCTTCTTCTTCTTCTACTTCTTTTCTCTATGCCTCAAGGATTTTAACCTTCTGTTCCACTTTTGCCCTATCATGACCTTCACTAATTAGTTGTTCAACTGCAACTCTTGTCATTTTGTTTTTGTTGCTAGGTGCAACTTGTTCCTGGTGGACTTTCAATCCCTTCTCTTGTGCAGTACCAAATTTCTCTTCTTTCTCATCAACATGAGCTGTGAGTAGATGTTGTGCATATGCATCAAGTATGGCCACATCTACCTCATAGCCCATTGGCATAATCCAAACTATTCTAGGTTGAACAACTTCCATCATGCATTCATCCTTGTTAACCATAAAACAAATTGTGCCCTTATATTTTTCTACAATTTATTTAGGAATTCTTACTCTACTCTTCATCTCCTCTTGATTTTTTTTGAAAAAGGCCCACAAATTAGCCTTATGCTACTTGTCACCCTGCTGGTCTAGTATTTATGCAATTTGTGTAGCAACCGGTCTATCAAATGCCCATTGAATCTTTCCATAATCGAGTACCATATTTAGAAAGTAAAAGGTTAAACATATTATCAGAGAACCATATTGGAATGAAGTCTTCTTGTCTTTCTTGATCTTCCAGAGGTTGGTTGTCAATTATTTAAGCATCACACTACATAAGTTATAATGTGCATCTTCCCTCACCATCTGATATGCAATGTGAATGGTGGTTCCAAAGACTGAGTTCAGTTGGTTGGATTGGTAAACTTTATAGCCAATCACCATTGCTGCAAATTTTATATCAGGATCCTAGATATCATCAACTCGCATTGATCTTCCATCATATTTTGCACTGATGAGTTTGCATACATCTATGTTAAATATCTGTCAAAGCCCTAGCACATCTTTGACCTTGTACAAGCATGTGATATTCTTGATCACTTCTTCTATTATTTTGTACGATCAGTTCAACCATAAGAACTCCCCATGAATTCAGCTAAGGATGTTCCTCACCCATTCATCTTTGTCGAAGGACAAAAAATCCATGAACTGGGTAAAGCCCTTCCTCCTCAACCGTGCATGTTCTGGTTTGAGTTGATTGTCAGTGATAAGGTGATCAGTGAACACACAGGACATCTCATAATTCTTGATTTCTTCAATATTGCAATGAATATATGCCCTAATGTCTTTAGTGTAAAGAACAACATGACATGCACTTGAAAATGCCCCTAAAGGATCATCCAAAATTGATTTGTAAGGATGCTTCTTGAATTCAGGACATGGGCGGTTCTTGATTTCAACTACCAAAGGAGTATCAACATTCGATGGGGATGCCATGATAAATTTATAGGGTTTCAACAAATGGTAAATACCTTGATATCTTTCTGGATGATGAAATTCCTGTTGGATTCAGATGCTTATACAAATCACCTCAGAACTCTTGGGGTCAGTGCTACTTTTTGGCCAAAAAGTGGAAGCGTTTTCCTTGATTTTCAGTTTTGTCTCATTTGAGTTTAAATTTTGAAACACTTGGAGATTGAATCTTGAAAAAAGTCAGGAATATAAAAGTATCCCTCTAAGTCTACTTTCCAAATATGTAATTTATTTTAATACCCACATAATAAAAAATAACTTTTTGAATGGAGTTCTATAAACTATGTTTTAAAAATAGCTGTTTCAGGACCATACCATGCATATGTACGACCCACACTTTTTGACACAATTAATATTATTTTCTCAAACCATTTTGGGAAATGATTTGTAACACACTGAATATTGATGAGCATATTTTTTTGTATTTTGTTTTAAATATTTTTTAATGACTGTAATTATCTTTTAAAAAATTTGATGTGTATGACCCACATAATTTGACGTAAACTTAACATTTTTTGATTTTTTTTAAAAAGAAAATAATTTTGTGTAGATTGATGACATATAATTTTTTTTTTCAAAATTCATTAAAACAAAAAAGTTATAAAATTAACAAAATTAGTTAATACTTCAAGTTTATGGACCTGATTTAGTATAAATTAAATGAAAAAGTTGAAGAACCAGTCTTAGAACTTATGGAAAAGAACAAGAAGCTAACCGAAGGAATTAATCATCTCAAAAGAGAACAAGAAGGTTAGGCCCTGAGAATGACCGAGATACTAGAAGCCAACAAAAGTGCTAATGAAAGAAAAAGGGAGGCAAAATAAGAACTATCAAAAGCTGAAAGAGCCAAGAGGCTTGCTGAAGATGCCCTAAGAGAAAATGATGCAATCGTGATTGAGAAAGATGAAGAAATCTGAGTTCTAACTCAGGAGAATGAATATATACACAAACATCTGAATGACAATGCACAAGAAAAGGAGAAGTTGAAGAAAGAGATTGAACAACTTAAGAGTGAGTTAAAAATTGAGAATGAGAGAAATGAGGAGTTGAGAAAGTTCAATAAAATCTCTAAGAAGGTAGATAAACAATTGAAAGCTCAGAGAAGAACAAAGGATACAACCAGCCTTGGTTTCCCCGGTTTGGGTTCTATGGAAATTGGAGAATCATCTAAATCCAAAAAGATGAAGGATGATGAAAGAAACCATCCAGAAGGAAAAGGTATGAAGTCTTCCAAATTACCTTGTAATCATTGTGGAAAGTCGGGTCATAAGACCAATAACTGTAGAAACAAGCTGGTTAGTCAAAAGAAGACTTTCACCTTTGATGGTTATTGCCATAATTGTCATAAGTATGGCCACACTGCTTATGAGTGCAGATCTCAATCTAGCAGTATGTCAAATGGAAGAAGATTTACTAGACATTGCTTCACTTGCAATAAGTTTGGACACAAACCTGAAGAATGCAGGTTCAAGACAAATGTATCAAGATCATCGTTTAGACCGGTCAATCCTAACAAAAGGAGCAATCAATTGAATGCCACCTGTTTCACGTGTGGTAATCCTGGTCATGTTGTAGGAAATTGCAAGATGAGAATGGGTCAGAGAAACAATTTAGGACCATGGAGGACAACTGGTATGGCATGCTTTAACTGCCATAAGATCGACCACTTAGCCAAAGAATGCAGGAGCCGATCCTACAACCAGTCTGCAGACAAGAAACGATTTAACAAGAAGAAAGAGCAAAATGACCTGAAAGGAAAGAATACAATTGAAGAAATAAGAGATGAAATGAAAAAGACATGGATCAAGAAGGATGAAGGAAAAGAAGGACAAGGACATTCTGAAACCAAGTCATTATCCATCAGTGATGATAGTTCCTCTTCTAACTAGGCATACTGATGTCCAGGGGGAGCACATATGATAAGATTATTCTTGAATCCCCTCAACAAGTATATGGATGTGTTTATCTGCATAGTTGTGATGCATAAAAGATGGTCTAAAAGTTCTTAATTGAAGTTTGTCCTATGAGTTATTTATTTGAGTATCGGTATCAGCAACATATAACCGGTAAAGTCAAATCAGTGTACCTTAAGTTGTGAGTTTCAAATCTGATCGTTGGATCCCAGTGCCGCTTTTTTATTTACACTAAATTTTTGTAAACTTTCTTGATCTCCTTTGCAATGAAAGGCAATTTGAAATTTGCCAAGCTTTGTTTGTGCGGAAAATACAAGCAGAGCGATAGTGGTGTTTGGTATTTCCTAGAAAAGGGTTTTCAACCATGTCTGAGAAAAGCTTGTTTGAAGGTCATCATGGCAGTGTCGATATCTACTCCTGTGTTGGTTGAAGCAATCAAAGAACCCCAACCTGAGTTCAAGCTGCACCCGATGAAAGCAGGTGAAATCGATAAAACTGATGCTTTGTCATCTATGTCCTCTGGTGTACTATTGGTAAAAGATATTCGCTCCTACATTCATTGCAAGCTCGAAGAACTTGGAGATAAGTTCATTCAAAATGAGTTCGATGGGTTCTATGACAATGATAAATTGAAAGCAAAATTTCTACCTCTGAAGACAAAGGGTTTGGCTAATGCTGTTGACTTTCCTGATCAGTTTCATGGTGACTGGGTTAGATATGTATTGAGCAGGGTTCATGATTAATTTCTGTGGTTGGAAGGTCATGCACCGATCAAGATCACAAAGGAGGTGATTCGAAGAGTGATAGGGTTCAGTGCAACTGGTGAAGCATTAACCCTAAGAATGATTTCATCAATTGAAGTTACGGGTATGTGCACCAAGTTGTGGTACCAAAAGGGGGTCTTAAGATGACACTTTTTTTTTCTGAAATCAGCAAAGTCTGAACTTCAATGACAAATTGAAGATAGTTACACTCCAAATTTGAAGATGCAACAAGAACAAGAGTCAGAGTTCTTTGAGTCTACTTTATAAACTACTATTTTTTTTTGAAAATGGTGGAGATTAAGGGATTCAAAAAGGGGGGCCACAAAAAGTGGTCCTGTCTTTATGCAAAAAACATAACATAGCATTTGTTGTGGCCCCCCTAAAATGTTAACTTTTTTTTTGAATTTTTAAAATCGCTTCGGTGAGAAATTAGCTAACACCTTGAAGTTTATGCCAGAATTTTCAGCTAATTTTTTAATGAGTATATGATTTTTTACTAATTTTCGAAGTGGACACATCTTGAAAAATAGAAATTTGAGCGTGCTCCCCCCTAAAATCATTGAAAACAAATAAAAAATCAAAACTTTTTTTTAAAAATTGTGTAGAATGGACTCTAGTTTCTAAAAATGTAATTTTTTTCAAAATCTGATGAACGTGTAAAAATATAGACTCAAAATAGTGCATGTTGGTTTTTGACAAAAAAATGGACACACTAACAAAATAAATTATAGATGAAAGACTTAACGAAATCAAAATTTGAAATAAATTACATTTTTGGATAGCTAAGAGGGAGCTCAAGTTTACCACAGTATTTTTTTAAACTTCATTGAAACACGTGCAAACCTGACGGAGAGCACGACCAAAAATATGTCAAAATTTTCAATGTTCTGACAAAAACACATCTCTAGCCTGAAATGGTCGTCCAAACCTTTGGGTTGGATGCCCAAGGCAAATCCAAACCATAGGTTTGGTGTTTCCCAAAGCGGGACATTTGGCGCTCGCCAAATATGGTGAGTGCCCTATTTGGCGTGCGCCAAATATGCCGCTCGCCCTATTTGGCGTGCACCAAATGTGATGAATGGATATTCCATTTGGCGCGTGCCAAATGTGGTCCATATTCCACATTTGGAGCACGCCAAATGTGGATGAAGAGGGAGATAGCTCGAGGGATAGCAGAATAAGGGAATTGTGAGAGCTAGAAAGGGGAGGGACAAAGAAGAGTATGTATCTATAAGAATGAAGAGCCTGAGAAGAGGTAAGGGGAGAGAGAGAATATGAGATCTAGTTCATAGAGAGAGATGGAACTATGAGGGAAGGGAGATAAAGAAGGGAGAGGTGAGATGGGGGTTTCGATGTACACATTTTTCACTCTCCCTATTTGGTGCGCGCCAAATGTGGAATAGATACAAACTCTTCTTTGTCCCTCCCCTCTCTAGCTTTCACAATTCCCTTATTCTCCTATCCCTCGAGCTATCTCCCTCTTCATCCTTACACCCATCTAATTCCCTCTCTCACCTCTTTCCCTCAATTTTTTCCTCACTCCCTCCTCTCTCTAGGTCCTAAGGGGTCATAGGACACCATATGACCCCTAACGACACCTAAGGGGTCATGTGGTGTCCTAAGGGGTCATAGGACATCATATGACCTCTTAGGTTACCATAGGACCCATTACGACACCATATTTTGTCCTAAGTGGTCATAGGATACCATATGACCCCTCAGGACACCATAGGACACATAACGACACCATATGGTGTCTTAATGGGTCATATGACACCATATGACCCCTTAGGTGTTGTTACGGGTCATCTTGTGTCCTAAGAGGTTATATGGTGTCCTATGACCCCTTAGGACACCATATGACCCCTTAGGACACTATACAACCCATAACGACACCATATTGTGTCCTTAAGGGTCATATGGTGTCCTAAAGGGTCATAGGAAACCATATGACCCCTTACGACACCATACAACCCATAACAACACCCTATTGTGTCCTAAGGGGTCATATGGTGTCCTAAGGGGTCATAAGACACCATATGACCCCTTACGACACCATACGATCCATAACGACACCCTATTGTGTCCTAGGGAGTCATATGGTGTCCTAAGGGGTCATAAGACACCATATGACCCCTTAGGACACCATACAACCCATAATGACACCCTATTGTGTCCTAGGGGGTCATATGGTGTCTTAAGGGGTCATAGGACACCATATGACCCCTTATGACACCATACGACCCATAACGACACCTAAGGGGTCATATGGTGTCCTATGGCCCCATAGGACACCATATGACCCCTTAGGTGTCTATACAAACCATAACAACACCATATTGTGTCCTAAGGGGTCATAGGACACCATATGACCCCTTAGGACACCATATGACCCATAACGACACCATATTGTGTCCTAAGGGGTCATATGGTGTCCTAAGGGGTCATAAGACACCATATGACCCCGTAGGACACCATACGACCCATAACGACACCCTATTGTGTCCTAGGGGGTCATATGGTGTCCTACGGGGTCATAGGACACCATATGACCCCTTAACACCATACGCCCATAACGACACCTAAGGGGTCATATTGTGTCCTATGGCCCCATAGGACACCATTGACCCCTTAGGTGTCCATACGACCCATAACAACACCATATTGTGTCCTAAGGGGTCATAAGACACCATATGATCCCTTAGGACACCATACGACCCATAACGACACCATATTGTGTACTAACGGGTCATATGGTGTCCTAAGGGGTCATAGGACACCATATGACCCC
The DNA here is from genome assembly GCF_030272615.1 of Cryptomeria japonica. Lineage (NCBI taxonomy): Eukaryota > Viridiplantae > Streptophyta > Pinopsida > Cupressales > Cupressaceae > Cryptomeria > Cryptomeria japonica. The sequence continues at coordinate 315,719,410 of NC_081411.1, read as the reverse complement.
TTAGTACATCATACAAACTATAATGACACCGTATTGTGTCCTAAGGGGTCATATGGTGTCATAAGGGGTCATAAGATACCATATGACCCCTTAGGACACCATACGACCCATAACGACACCCTATTGTGTCCTAGGGTGTCATATGGTGTCCTAAGGTGTCATAGGACACCATACGACCCATAATGACACCTAAGGGGTCATATGGTGTCCTATAGCCTGATAGGACATCATATGACCCCTTAGGTGTCCATAGGACCCATAACAACACCATATAATGTCCTAAGGGGTCATATGGTGTCCTAAGGGGTCATAGGACACCATATGACCCCTTAGGACACCATACGACCCATAATGACACCGTATTGTGTCTTAAGGGGTCATATGGTGTCATAAGGGGTCATAAGACACCATATGACCCCTTAGGACACCATACAACCCATAACGACACCCTATTGTGTCGTTATGGGTCGTATGGTGTCTTAAGGGGTCAGAAGACACCATATGACCCCTTAGGACACCATACAACCCATAACGACACCCTATTGTGTCCTAGGGGGTCAGATGGTGTCCTAAGGGGTCATAGGACACCATATGACCCCTTATGACACCATACGACCCATAACGACACCAAAGGGGTCATATGGTGTAGGACACCATATGACCCCTTAGGTGTCCATACGACCCATAACGACACCATATTGTGTCCTAATGGGTCATATGGTGTCCTAAGGGGTCATAGGACACCATATGATCCCTTAGGACACCATACGACCCATAACGACACCATATTGTGTCATAAGGGGTCATATGGTGTCCTAAGGGGTCATAGGACAACATATGACCCCTTACAACACCATACAACCCACAATGACACCATATTATATCCTAAGGGGTCATAAGATACCATATGACCCCTTAGGACACCATACGACCCATAAAGACACCATATTGTGTCCTAAGGGGTCATATGGTGTCCTAAGGGGTCATAGGATACCATATGACCCCTTACAACACCATACGACCCATAAAGACACCATATTGTGTCCTAAGGGGTCATATGGTGTCCTAAGGGGTCATAAGATACCATATGACCCCTTAGGACACCATACGACCCATAACGACACCCTATTGTGTCCTAGGGGGTCATATGGTGTCCTAAGGGGTCATAGGACACCATATGACCCCTTACGACACCATACGACCCATAACAACACCTAAGGGGTCATATGGTGTCCTATGGCCCCATAGGACACCATATGACTGCTTAGGTGTCCATACGACCCATAACGACACCATATTGTGTCCTAATGGGTCATATGGTGTCCTAAGGGTTATAGGACACCATATGACCCCTTAGGACACCATACGACCCATAATGACACCGTATTGTGTCCTAAGGGGTCATATGGTGTCATAAGGGGTCATAAGACACCATATGACCCCTTAGGACACCATACAACCCATAATGACACCCTATTGTGTCCTAGGGGGTCTATGGTGTCCTAAGGGTCATAAGACACCACATGACCCCTTAGGACACCATACGACCCATAAAGACACCCTATTGTGTCCTAGGGGGTCATATGGTGTCCTAAGGGGTCATAGGACACCATATGACCCCTTATGACACCATACGACTCATAACGACACCTAAGGGGTCATATGGTGTCCTATGGCCCCATAGGACACCATATGACCCCTTAGGTGTCCATACGACCCATAACGACACCATATTGTGTCCTAATGGGTCATATGGTGTCCTAAGGGGTCATAGGATACCATATGACCCCTTAGAACACCATACGACCCATAACGACACCATATTGTGTCCTAAGGGGTCATAGGACACCATAAGACCCCTTAGGACACCATACGACCCACAACGACACCGTATTATGTCCTAAGGGGGTCATATGGTGTCCTAGGGGGTCATAGGACACCATATGACCCCTTAGGTGTGCTTACAACCCATAACGACACCATATTGTGTCCTAAGGGGTCATAAGACACCATATGACCCCTTAGGACACTATACGACCCATAACAACACCTAAGGGGTCATATGGTGTCCTAAGACACCATATTATGTCCTAAAGAGTCACATGGTTTAATTTTTATGGCTGTGGCTATCAAGCTATAGGGTATAGAGTAGAAATTTATCAAAGGTTAAAAAATTTCAATGGAAGTCATTTGGCTAGCGCCATATTTGGCGCTAGCCAAATGAGCTGCACAAAAAAAAAGGTTATAGGGTATAGAGTAGAAATTTATCAAAGGTAAAAAATTTCAATGGGTGCTAGCCAAATGAGTTGCACAAAAAAAAGGTTATAGGGTATATAGTTAGTGTTTAGTTTAAGGTAAAAAATTTCAATGGAAGTTATTTGGCTAGTGCCATATTTGTCGCTAGACAAATGAGCTGCACTAAAAAATGGTTATATGGGACCCTTGACCCGTGATCCAAGCCCACATTCTCTCATTTTGTCTTCTTTCTGCACATGATCAGTCAAAAAAATGCTTTTTGCATGGTGTTGACATTTTATGCAAGGTTATTTTATACATTTCATTAGCTCTCCACCACCTTTTTTTTCATTTGGCAACGTCAAAGCGGAAGAACATAGTTTTTTTAATCAAATTTGAATAATTGAGGTAATATTTTCTTGTTTTTAGAATTCAAATACTTATTAAGTGTTATTTTGTTTAAATGTTAGAGTAAAAGTGTGAGTCAAAATTGATTATAATCCTATTAGATTTACATTAGATTTAACAATGCATTTGAAGGAAGTTGCATAAGAAAATTAATTGTTTAGTGGTTTAAAACAAAATTTGCAATTTCATACATCCTTTTTAAGATCTTATGAAATAATTTAGAAAAGGAATACATGAAATAATTTCAATTTCATATATCCATTTTAACATATGCAACATCATCATCATGCTGAGGAAACGACCAAAAAATGTAACACCAGAAGAGCGTGAAGCTAAGAATGCAAAAAAAAGAGAAGGAATGAAGCGACTTTGTGAACAAAGGAAATTGAATGCCATAGAAGAAGAGGTGTCAATTGAAGAGGTTCCAATTGAAGAGGAACATGAAATATCCATCCAATCTAAGAGAGAGACAAAATTGGCCACACAAAGGCAACGGATGCAAAACCTTCGTGCAATGAGACAATTGAATCCTGAGGTTGAGAGCATGTCTACAACAATTCAAGTTGAAGGCACCCCATCTTTTACATATCAAGTTGAAGGCACACCACCTCTTATTGGCACACCGTTGGTGTCTACAACATCTCATATTGAATGCACTCCCTCTATGACATTTGACGTTGCAAGTACTTCATGACTGACATCAAGTATTGGAGCTACACCATCTTGTACACCTCAATTTCAAGGTATGTCATCATTTTCATCTCTGCTTGAAGGTATGCCACCTATCCCTAATGTTGTTGACATTCCTAATCTTGAGATAACTCAAAGTTTGAGAACACCTCCTAGAGTTTTGCATAGAAAGCCTAAGTATTTGATTGATATTGATGCTAATGTTTTGAAACCAATGGTTGACAAGTTTCCGAAGTGTACTTGTCAAAGACATGCTAACCGGATATGGAAAATATTTTTTGAGCCTTTAAATGAGACAGGAAGATGTCAACTATTTGTTGAAATGATGAGAAATTTGAAATTTAGGCCTATAATGAAGATTCTTGGGCTAAGAACATCGATTGAATCAAGCAACAAATCTATTGTGAAGAATCTGATGAATGCATATGATGCTGTTGGTTCTAACTCACGCACAAAAGATAGTAATGCCACACAAGGTGTCATTACATCAACAATTGTAAGCACTCAAACTAAGAAAGCTTTCCTCCTTAGAAAGACAAGTAAACAATTGAAGATAAGTAGACAAACTCTAATGAGAGCTTTGGGAAGGCGACAAAGAGCGGAGGATCCATATAATAATGAGTTATGGGCATTTTCTGGTAGATTACCATGGAAAGATAAAGCAATTGTTGAAGCCTTGAGATCCCTAATTGAAATTTTTAGAAGAATAACACAAGGGTCTCTCCAAATCAAAGAGATGTTGTAAGAAGGAGGATTGGTAGTAAAATCCATGATCCACATCCGAAACATTTTTTGGATATGACTCAAACACAATTTTTTGCCAAGTTTCAACATATGTATCCTCAAATAAAAATTAGTCAAAGGTTCTTTGAAATGGTAAAGCCTTTTTATGTCAAAATAAATCACACACGCACAACTTGTTGTTGTAGAGTACATATTGAATTTTCTAACCATTATGATGTTTATCAATGCATATGTATAGATTTGCATGCTAACAATGTTTTGCATGAATGCAACATAAATGGTCCATTGACATCTTCAAGGGAATTCATATCTAGCATCTTATGTGAAAGAGTAGATGGTCAAGTATATTACAATAAGTGTTGCTTGGATGGCACATGTGTTGATTGTGGTGGATTGTGACATTTACAAATTTGTCAACATATGGATACTGGACAAGAAATTGGTAATGAATTAGTAGAATTTGGAAAATATAAGACAGTGGCCTACATGCTAAAAGATGGAAAAGAAGCAAAAAGGTGTGAATTGGTTAGTGAGAAGATTCAAGTGTATCAATTTATGGGCATCTTTCATGAGAATATAGTGTATGAGTATGCAAGGCATAACCATCAAGCTCATTGGTTGGACTCACAATTTAAGCTATGCAAGGACATATTTCCACTTCATACAATCATTTCAATTGTTGACTTTGCAGAGAACTACACACTACAACCGCAGAATGAGGTGCAATCACAATATTACAACTCCACACAAGTTGCCATATTTGTGCATATAGCATTCATTCATGCACATGATAGTACGGGAGAGGATAGGAAGATATTGAGGGAGTATCATTTTTACATCAGTGATGATCGCTCACACTCTATAGAGTTTGTGCAAGGTTGTTTTCAGATATTCTACGATGATTTGGCTAGCCGAGGCATATCATTCCATCAACATATCATATGATCAAATAATTGTGCATCACAATTTAAGAACTCTCGGATGTTTTATTGGTTGAGTAGGATGCATAAGTTGATTACTATTCAACATATGTGGAATTTCTCTGAGGCTGGGCATGGAAAAGGGGAGCATGATGGTGCAGGAGCATGTATTAAAAGAGCTTTAGCACAAGAAGAGTTAAAGTACAAAGGGAATGCAAACTTGAAAGATGCAAAATCAATTGTTCAATGGTGCAATGGTACAATTGGTCCAGGTAATCAAGGTAAGTCTTTAGTTTGCAGATTTTTTTGGTTGGTAGATGATACTAACATTGCAAAATTAGAAGATTATTGTACATTGACATGATCGAGTGAGCTACACTCTTTCAAAATCTCTAATGCAGGTTCATGAACTATACATACGCGACGGATGACATGTTATTGTTCTTCATGTAGAGATGGTGCCTATAATGACTGTGAGTCAAAGGAGTGGGTGGACGAATGGTGTATGAGACCTCTAATCCCACTTGAGACATACTGACCTCTGAGTGCACTACAACTCACACAGATGGAAGCATCAATTGACTTTGACCATGTGTCAGATTTAGTCCAACCAGGTAAATTATCCACATGCAATTTTTGTACTTTAATATTTTACCTTAGTTGTTTGCTAAATTCTACTCAATTTATCATTGCAGGGCATGTTTATGCAGTAATTGCAGTTGAAGACAATGAAGAAAGAAAAAATTATTACCTGTGTCATTGTGTGGATGCAAAAAAGAAATTGGATCACCCTGTGGTAGATGGAGAAAATATTGAGTACCCCATAGGATCAGTAGTTGTTACTAGTACATGGCTTAGAAGGTACCTAGTGAAGAAGTCGAACTTGTGGTTGTTCAAGGACTTCGAGACACATAGGAAGATTCTTCATTATTCTAACCTTGTTGTAGCTTCAAATGTTCATTTGATCAGATATGGGGGTAGACCACTAAACAAGAACCTATGGAAGGTTCGTGAGTCTAACCATGAGGCCATACTAGACACGATAAAGAGTAGAGCAGATCCAGATGGTTCATTGGATTAAATGTAAATGTAAAAAATTGTAATATCAATCTTATTTGGATATATGTACATGACTTGTATTTTTGACTACTCGAGGCATTGTAATATAAAAAATTATGTTTTTGTCTTGTTTTGTGTGATTTTATGTAAATAATGTCATTTTGGACCATTAGAGATCACATGGGATCATTTCATGAAGTATACCCTGTTAATATGGTAAAATATGTAAAAAATGCTCATTTGTTGTCAATCACTCAAAGTGTGAAAAATTGTCAAAATTTGGCATGGTTTTTCTTAATGTTAGTGACATGTAAGAATGATCCATCTGATCCTGTGAGGTTGTGTTATGGCACTCTAAAAAATCCTCTCTTGGTTTGGGTAGACTTGGATCCAGTTGCTCGTGGCGACTTTTAATCGTTCGCGACAAAAAGCGACAGATGAGTTCAATGAAAAGTTGCACAATGCCCCATCTTTCAATCCGCCCGTCGCAGCACCGAATTATCAGCTCATACGCATTGGGGTGGTCAGGTTTACACTAGGAATTCCTTCTTTTTGCTCTCCAACTCACCTGATCATTGCGGGCCACACCCTAGCAGCCAAATCGCCCAAGTTCTCAAAATGCTCAAAGTTGTCAATATTCGGCATCGCGTTTCTCCGTGCCTGTTAATCATAAGAAGGATCCATCTAATCCTATAGGTTTGTGTTATGGAACTCTAAAAAATCCTCTCTCGGTTTGGGTAGACTCGGATCCAGTTGCTTGTGGTAACTCTTTCTCAGTCGTGACAAAAAGCGACATATGAGTTCAATGAAAAGTTGCATAATGCCCCATCTTTCAATCCGCTCGTCGTGGCACTGAACTGTCAGCTTGTATGCATCAGGGTGGCTGGGTTTACACTAGGAATTCCTTCTTTTTTCTCTCCAACTCGCCCGATCGTTGTGGGCCACACCTTAGCAGCCAAATCGCCGAAGTGCTCAAAATGCTCAAAGTTGTCAATATTCGGCATCACGTTTCTCCATGCCCGTTAATCATAAGAACAATCCATCTGATCCTATGGGGTCATGTTATGGCACTCTAAAAAATCCTCTCTCAATTTGGGTAGACTCGTATCTAGTTGCTCGTGGCGACTCTTTCTCGATCGCGACAAAAAGCGACAGATGAGTTGAATGAAAAGTTGCACAATGCCCCATCTTTCAATCCGCTCATCGCGGCACCAAACCATCATCTCGTACATGTTAGAGTGGTTGGTTTTACACTAGGAATGCCCTATTTTTTCTCTCCAACTCGCCTGATCGTTGCGGGCCACACCCTAGCAGCCAAATCGCCCAAGTGCTCAAAATGCTCAAAGTTGTCAATATTCAACATCACGTTTCTCCGTACCTGTTAATCATAAGAATGATCCATCTAATCCTATGAGGTTGTGTTATGGCACTCTAAAAAATCCTCTCTCAATTTGGGTAGACTTGGATCCAGTTGCTTGTGGCGACTCTTTCTCTGTCGCGATAAAAAGTGACAGATGAGTTCAATGAAAAGTTGCACAATGCCCCATCTTTCAATCCGCTCATTGTGACACTGAACCATCAGCTTGTATGCATTTGGGTGGCTAGGTTTATGCTAGGAATTCCTTCTTTTTTCTCTCCAACTCACCCGATCGTTGCGGGCCACACCCTAGCAGCCAAATCGCCCAAGTGCTCAAAATGCTCAAAGTTGTCAATATTCGGCATCGTGTTTCTTCATGCTCGTTAATCATAAGAACGATCCATATAATCCTACGGGGTCATGTTATGGCACTCTAAAAAATCCTCTCTCGGTTTGGGTAGACTCGGATCCAGTTGCTTGTGGCGACTCTTTCTCGGTCGCGATAAAAAGCGACAGATGAGTTCATTGAAAAATTGCACAATGCCCCATCTTTCAATCCGCTCATCGCGACACTGAACTGTTAGCTTGTACGCATTGGGGTGGTTGGGTTTATGCTAGGAATGCCTTCTTTTTGCTCTCCAACTCACCCAATCATTGCGGGCCACACCCTAGTAGCCAAATCACCCAAGTGCTCAAAATGCTCAAAGTTGTCAATATTCAGCATCACGTTTCTCCGTGCCTATTAATCATAAGATCCTATGAGGTCATGTTATGGCACTCTAAAAAATCCTCTCTCGGTTTGGGTAGACTCGGATCCAGTTGCTCGTGGTGACTCTTTCTTGATCGCGACAAAATGCGACAGATGAGTTCAATGAAAAGTTGCACAATGCCCCATCTTTCAATCCGCTCGTTGCGGCACCAAACCGTCAGCTCATACATGTTAGGGTGGTTGGGTTTACAATAGGAATTCCTTCTTTTTGCTCTCCAACTCGCTCGATCGTTGCGGGCCACACCCTAGCAGCCAAATCGCCCAAGTGCTCAAAATGCTCAAAGTTGTCAATATTCGACATCGCGTTTCTCCATGCTCGTTAATCATAAGAATGATCTATCTATTCCTACAGGGTCATGTTATGGTACTCTAAAAAAGCCTCTCTTAGTTTGGATAGAATCAGATCCAGTTGCTCATGGTGACTCTTTCTCAGTCGCGACAAAAATCGACATATGAGTTCAATGAAAAGTTGCACAATGCCCCATCTTTCAATCCGCTCGTCACGACACCAACTGGTCAGCTCATATGCATCAGGGTGGCTAGGTTTATGCTAGGAATTCCTTCTTTTTTCTCTCCAACTCACCTGATCGTTGCGGGCCACACCCTAGCAGCCAAATCGCCCAAGTGCTCAAAATGTTCAAAGTTATCAATATTCGGCATCACATTTCTCCGTGCCCGTTAATCGTAAGAATGATCCGTCTAATCCTACGGGGTCATGTTATGGTACTCTAAAAAATCCTCTCTCGGTTTGGGTAGACTTGGATCCAGTTGCTCTTGGTGACTCTTTCTCGGTCGCGACAAAAAGCGACAGATGAGTTCAATGAAAAGTTGCACAATGCCCCATCTTTGAATCTGCTCATCGCGGCACCGAACCATCATCTCATACATGTTGGGGCGGCCGGGTTTATGCTAGGAATGCCTTCTTTTTGCTCTCCATTTCGCCCGATCGTTGCGGGCCACACCCTAGCAGCCAAATCACCCAAATGCTCAAAATGCTCAAAGTTGTCAATATTCGGTATCACGTTTCTTTATGCCCGTTAATCATAAGAACGATCCATTTGATCCTACAGGGTCATGTTATGGATCCTCTCTCGGTTTGGGCAGACTCGGATCCAGTTTCTCGTGGCGACTCTTTCTTGGTCGGGACAAAAAGCGATAGATGAGTTCAATGAAAAGTTACACAATGCCCCATCTTTCAATCCACTCGTAGCGACACCGAACTGTCAACTCGTACACATCGGGGTGGCTGGGTTTATGCTAGGAATGCCTTCTTTTTTCTCTCCAACTCGCCCGATCATTGCGGGCCACACCCTAGCAGCCAAATTGCCCAAGTGCTCAAATTGCTCAAAGTTGTCAATATTCAGCATCGCGTTTCTCCGTGCCTGTTAATCATAAGAACAATCCGTCTAATCCTACGGGGTCGTGTTATGGCACTCTAAAAAATCCTCTCTCGGTTTGGGTAGACTCGGATCCAGTTGCTCGTGGCGACTCTTTCTCAGTTGCGACAAAAAGCGACAGATGAGTTCAATGAAAAGTTGCACAATGCCCCATCTTTCAATCTACTCGTCGCGGTACCGAACCGTCAACTTGTACACGTCAGGGTGGCTATGTTTACGCTAGGAATGCCTTCTTTTTTCTCTCCAACTCACCCAATCATTGTGGGCCACACCCTAGAAACCAAATCGCCCAAGTGCTCAAATTGCTCAAAGTTGTCAATATTCGGCATCAGGTTTCTTCGTGCCCGTTAACCATAAGAATTATCCGTTTGATCCTGCGGGGTCGTGTTGCGGAACCGAACCGTTAGCTCGTATGCATCAGGGTGGCTTGTGTCTCGGATTACAAACACATATTTAGGTTCAAAGCTTAAGTAATAATAAACTTTGTGCAATTATTCATCTAATCATTTGTACTGCAATTATGGATAACCATGATAAATGATTTGCATTAACCAAAAAGCTACAAATCCATGCAACATTGTATATCGTTAAAACTATCAAATATATCCAATACAAACAAATAGGCTTGCCAAAAGCCATATGGACTTAGAATTTCACATATTCATAAAACAAAACATATGTTCAAAATTGCTATAAAGGCATACAACATGATATCCAATAAAGTCAAATAGGGGCTTGCCAAAAGCCACATGGACATAGAATGTCACATATTCGTAATACAAAACATATGTTCGAATTTGCCATATAGGCATACAACATGGTATCCAATAAAGTCAAATAGGAGTTTGCCAAAAGCCATACGGCGATAGAATGTCACATATTCGTAATACAAAACATATGTTCAAAATTGCCATATAGGCATACAACATAGGACCCTATTCTATTCATTTCCCTCTAGGGGAAGGAAACAGATCACGAGATATCTTTGCCTGTCGAGGAGATGGAGATGTATATGATGCAGGTGTCTTTCGAGTACGTCCACTTGACCTCCTCTCCATACTTTTTTGTAACTCCACCTGATACAATGAAAAGAATGATGTTAGCATATACAAAAATTGAATTTTAGAATGACATATAATAGAATAGTCACTTACCGCATACAAATAATCATGATGTTCATCCACAATAGGTGCACGTTCATGATCTGGAGTGACAAGCCCCTCCTGTAAGCATCACAATATAAATTAAACTAAATACAAGTGTCGTTAAAATTTTCAATAACATATTATTAAGATAACAAATGTAATGCTAAATTTACTAAATTTACAAATATGTCTCATACTTCTATTAAAGTAGTTGAACTTGCTACTGCTGCAGCAACACCACGTTCCATTGACGTGTGGACAGAAGGAGGAGTCTTTGAATTCAACATCTGAAAATTAAACAAAGTATATTGATTAATCACCAAAACTATCTATATTATTTAATAACAATATTAAAGATAAATTGTTTACCTAGGTGAAAGATTGTCGATGAAATACACTACAAGGTGTTGATTGTGAAGCTCTAGCATCAAACTATTTGACATCGAAAATGAGTAATTAGAAAATCATTCACATAAGGTTCAACTATCTACATATAATAATTATATTTTTTCACTCGTTGTATTCCTATGGAGTCAACAAAGTAGTGAAAAAGGGTGCTGCAGGAATGTTGCTAGTATTGTGAACACTTTGACCCTGATTTTTTATCATAATAATTTACTAATTTAGATATATTCTCAAATTTACATATAAGATTTAATAAAAAGAATGAAATGAACTTGTAATGAAATTCACTTGGGTATCAATGCCAAATGTTTCATTCAGCAAGGATTCTGTCATGACAATGTTCTTTGTAGCAAACTCCGCTCGTGCATGTGCATTCTCAGAACTATTAGGATCGTAAGTGTAAAGAGAACCACAAGATCGATAAAAATGAGCTGGAACTCGATGCCTAGAAGAATCAACATCATCACTCACATCACCCTCTACTAGAGGACTAGCATACTATATAAGGGTATGAGTGAGTGAGCTAATCGAGTCTAGAGTTTTGACCTCAATACTCTCCTTCACGATGGAAGGAACAATAACATGCTCCACCATAGGTCTGGCCAAGGGTCTTGGTGGGAGATTTGGATCACGCTGTACACCCTCTCTATCATGCGAGGAACCCCCACCTCTACCTTGGAAATCTAGAAAATCAAAATAGTTTGGGATCTCATTAAGGACAAACTCACAGTACAGTTTTCTCAAAAAGTATTGGGGTACCTCATGATTATTGCATGGGGGCTGATCAAATACCATCCACCACCTATCCCAAAATTTTTTCTTAATCCCTTCATGATGACACCAATGAATAGGGAATCTCCTACATCTAGGGTGTAAAGGCTGATTCGTTCGGGGGTTCGTAAAAAGAGCACACAAGTCAAATTTATTAATTTTCTTTTTCTTCACTACCACATATGATAATTTGTCAGCATAAAATTGCTTTTGCTCTTCCTTCTTACGGGACCAAAAATTTATTTGCCCACTCATAGATTGTATGTGAGATACAATAGATTGCAAAGAACTAGCAAGGTTTGTCCTACGGGAGTTTGTTCTAGTGGGATCTTTTAGCCTTGTGATTAAACCTTCAAGCTCTTTTTGGCTATTTTCTATTTGACCTAATAGGTTTTCTTGTGTACCTATGGGGTGTCTAGGGATTGTAGGAGGTTCTTGATGTGCTTCTTCTTCAATATGGTCTTCATGAGGAGCTGATTGATGTGCTTCTTCTTCACTATGGTCTTCATGAGGAGGTGATTGAGTGTTTTCAAATCTCATTTTCTGATAATGAAAATAAATTTAAATCAATAAACCTAGTTTAATCTTCAAATTAATAAAAAAAAATGACAATAAGAAAATAAAAATACATAGCTCTTCGAGCTCTTCGAGCTCTTCGAGCTCTTCGATGGCATGGTGGCATTTTGATGAGAGATGGACAACTTTGTGCCCAATTTCAAGCTTTTACAAAGGGTGAGTGCAAGAAAATAGCACCCAAAAATGCCAAAATGCGGGTTTGGAATGCAGAAATGTGGAGCAAGGTTTTTTTGCTATTTATAATGCACATACGCCTTATAAGGCATGCGCACTATAGGGCGCGCGCCCTATAGTGCATGCGCCTTATGCGCTTTTTAATTTTTTTTTGAAGTGTGGCACCTTTTTGGTACCACAACTTCGTGCATATACCCTTACCCAGTTAACCAAATCCCAGTGTGATAGTAGAGCAATGCCAATCACTCATATTGAGGATGCCAAAGTAAGATTTGCCTCTACAGTGTTGGGATACATGGTTTATCAATCAAGCCAGATGAATAGTGTGTTGAGCGGTGCCATCCATGCTAGATACCGAATTATCAAAGAAGATGCAATATATGATATATGTGAGATGATTCAAAGTCAATTCATGGTGAACATGGAAAGAATAAAGAAGGACAAGAAGCAGTCTTTCAAATATGGGTCACTACCGGTATGTATATTTTTCTATGTGCAAAGATATTTTCCCGGTAAGGATAGTGTAGTATGGTCATAGGAGAAGCCTATTATGGTTCAAATAGGTGAAATGATTAGGGATTTGGGAAATAAATTTGGGGAAGCAATATGGGGTTATTTTAAGGAATTCCAAATTAGGATGCACAAGAGAGAAAGAATTCCAATTGGAATAGTGCAGAAATACAAAGACAACATCTATTTTCTTGTAGACACAGATTATTGTACTATTCAAGCAATTCAATGTAGAAATGTTTGGGTTCCACCTATAGGTTATGAGGTTGCAATAGATCTTGTTAAAATTTATATCAATATGCTTCTGTCTAAACCGGTAGACTCGAAGGCAAAGAGGTTTGGAACATATGAGGAGGCAAGCTCTAAAATTAAACAGGAACTTCAGGTGCCTATCATAAAAAGAAAAGTAAGGAAAATGATTGATACCCTTGATAAGAAATATGGAGGCGAAGCATTCGGTGCCACTACCTCCACCGGTGCAAGTGTACAAACATGGGTCACACCTGCTTAAGATGAAGAATCAACAGGTGGAAAGAGGAAAGTGACAAGGACAAAACCCAAGGGGACTGCAACAACCAAGCCTGCAACATACTCAAAGGAAAAGGATCTAAGTACTCTGGTATCTTCACCAAGTAAAGATAGATCAATAGGAGTGACTTACACGAGAAAGAAAAATAGTGATCCAAAGCTTAAAAAGAATGAGAAAGAAGGTGATATCACTGACACCTTATTAGATGTGGAAATAAAGGAGGTTAGAAGAAGTGGGAGGAACAAAGCTCCAACAATTGATGATTTAGTGCATGGGATCAAAGAGTTTGGATGTCTGGGCTGTGTTTGAAGGAGATATTCCATCAGTAATGAAGAAGACAAAATGAAAATTGAAGATTCTTTGATCTAGAACTTGCACAAGTTTTGTAGAACTCCTAGTGAGTTATATGGCATTATCCCATCAGACTTGCTAGATCAAATTGAAGGGAGATGGAAGACAACACTAGCTACTGAAAAGGAACTTAGAATAAAAGCACTCATGGAAGTGCAACATGACTTCGACCTTGATCAAGATTCACTGGTGGCTGAAGCATGCATTCAACATTTCAAAATAAGGAATAGAACTGGGAGAGTGGCAGTAAGAGAAGTGGGAGAAGTACATGTTGAAGGTGTTACCTTGTGGAAGGAAATTATGAACCAGAAAAAGAAAGTTGAAGAAGAAATTGAAAAAGATACAAAATAGGACAAAGGTACAACTATCCTTGACAAAGGAAAAGCTAAGGAAAAAGACTTCATTGAAGGATTTAATACTTTTTCAGTTGAGGACATCATAGGAAATGTTGTGTCAGACATCCCCAATCTGACAAAGTTTATCGAACAACTAGTCCATACTTCACTGGTGAAGGAAGTTGATAAAACTAAGCTTTCTGGTCAAGATGAAGTGTTAGTTGAAGACATTCCATATGAGGATACACCTCACAGGACCCCATTGACACCAAATCCTATTCTCTCAAAAGAAGGAAAAGAAGAAGAAAGGAAGACATAGGAAGAGAAGAGAACAAATGAAGGAAAAGAGGAAGAGAAAAAAATAGAGGAAGGAAAAGAGGAAGAGAAGAAAGCAGAAGGAAAAGAGGAAGAAAAGAAAATAGAGGAAGAGAAGAGAAAAGAGGAAGGAAAAGAGAAAGAGAAGAAAATAGAGGAAGGAAAAGAGGAAGAGAAGAAAGCAGAAGAAGGAAAAGAGGAAGAGAAGAAAATAAAGGATAACATAGTAGTGATTAATACACCTTCGACAAAGAGGAAGTTGGACTTAAACAATTCTCTCCGATCTCATCCCAGACATTATAGTTGATGATGCTGCACCCATTATTGATCAGATGTATACTCTGGTTAAAGCAATCAGTTTAGAGGCAACCGATCTGGAGAAGGTTGCAGTAAGGCAATATGAAACAAAGCGAGGAGATAACCTAATGGAGCAAATAACAGCTGGAAAATTTTCTCTTTCCACTAGAACAAAAGAAGTTAAGACCATACTGCAACAAGTTGGCCAACTACTGATTTTCTTGCTTTAATCAAAGACTTAGAAGATGAAATAAATTAGACTCAAAAGGAGATTCAAGATCTGGTAAGCTAGTTTGATCCTCTTAGCAGGTCAACATCAACCTTTATTGGAAAAGTCAAAATGCTCAATCATAAAATCAGAAGGTTGAAAGATGAAGAAGACAAAAGAAGTCTCAGTTTGTTAGAGCTCCAGTGCTATTTAGCACCAATTATTGATTTCATGCAACTGAACATTAATGAAGCAGACCGCCTAATACATGTACCTAACTGTAAGACAGTTGATGATATGGAGGTCTTCATTGCAGTCTTACATCACCACTTCACCATCATGAAACAAATTCAATCTTCATGGGAATATTCCTTGAGAGTGGCTCAAGAAAAATTTAAAGAGATTTTTGCTTTATTTTGACAATTTTTTTTTGGATAGTCTTTGTCATTGATGGCAAAAGGGGGAATTTTGGAATCTTGTTAGGAACAGGGGCCACCAAGAGCACAATTTTATATGACTGGTACATGGTCTGGTTGTCATTGTTGGCAGTATCATCTCCTTAGTCTTCATAGTCCATCGATAGTGAGTGGACCGGTAAGCAGTGAGTAACCGACAAGCAGTGAGTAGACCGGTAAACAATAAGAAGATCAGGTAGTGATGAGTAGATTGACATAGAAAAGGTTCACCCGCTAAGTAAAGAATAGATAGGTATACAAGAGAAAATCGGCTAGACAAGCTTTTATCGATACACCAGAAGACTCGGTAATTGACAGACTGGTAACGTTCAGTTACATCCAGATAAATTGGGAGTCTTCTCTAGTCAACCAACAAACTTATCGGCATGTCTGATTATATTGATGGAGATTCCTGCATGATTTCAGAGGCATAATTTAAGGCCTAACAATGGAATTTAGAAAGGTATGTTTTGGAGGCAAAGTTGGCGACAGACTAAAGGGTCTATAAATACACATCTCATTTTTGAGATTGTTGTTGTCAAAGTGAATGAAATTTACGTGAAAGTGGACACAGGGGGAGTTTAAGAGTCTGCAAAGCCAAATGATAGAAGACTAGTAGAGTGGAGTTTCACAGAGTGGTGACTCAAGTGACAGAGGATTGGCAGTGTGATATTCAAGGATCAACAAATTGGCAGAAGGCATAATTGATAGCTTGCTTTCAGGAAATCAGAGTTGTGTAGAAGAAACACAACCGATGTAGATCTAGTGTGATTCTTTAGTGTGATTTGACTAGGCTAATGTGTAGTAGTTTTAGCAAATCATCCATCTGTTGCTTTCTATCAACTCCAACTTAAATCCCTTAACTGGGTGGACTTTAACAAGTCCCATTATAAAAATCCCTTAACCGGGTGACATCTTGATTGATGTTTTAAGTCCTTTAACCAGGCTACCTTTAACAGGGTAAAGGCACTAACTGGCCTTGCTCAAAATCCCTTAACTAGGTGGCACCTAACAATGTCTTTGTAATCTCCTAACAGGGATGGCTCTTAACTGGGCGTACTCCAGAAGAGTAAAACTTTTGTGAGTTCCTACTCACACCGTGGTTTTCTCCCTATTAGGTTTCCATGAGATAAATCTCTGTGTCTTTGTGCATCTTTTCATGTATGCTTAATCTTTTGTAGTAAATGCTTACATTGTTGAATGGTAAATTAGTTCAAGCTTAAAGTAAAAGTTTAAATTGGATAAAACTGGTAATGTATCGATTCACCCCTCCCCTCTCAGTACCGGTTGGGACTAACAACAACCCAGTTGTTACCAGTTGGATGTAATTGAATTTCATGCAATAAAACTACATGTTTTGCATTGCCTCCATCATATCTATGTATTTCTATTGTGTTTACTCTTTCTGACCAGTTTGGACTGATCTCCTTGAGGTCCCTCCTCACCGGTGACTGCTTCATAGGGCAAGAATAGATCAAAAATTTAAAATCCTTGAAGCCCAGAGAAAAGAAGAGCAGAAAAAGAAGAGAAAAGAGGAGATATAGGCAAAGAAAGTAGCTTAGGCCACACTTAATGTTGTCACAGTTACAATTGGACCACCTAAATAACAAGAAGGACCATCCAGCAAGCTTGCTAGCCCTAAGCCTAAGGAAGAAAAGAAAAGAAAAGAAAAACCGACAAGGGAATATGTCACAGTATCTTCAGAGGAGATAGAGTCATAAGAAGAAATTAGACAAGCTCCAAAGAAGAAAGGTGTTTTTGCAAGAGTTGTCAAAGGACAACCCTCCAGAGATAAAACGAAAGATCAAAAGAAGGAACTGGAGAAGGAGCAACCCAAGAAGACTCCTAAGATTACCATCGTACACAAAAGGAAGCCCAAAGGAGATGAGCAATCTAAACCAGAAACTAAGAGGAGAACCAGTAAGAAAAAGAGGTTAGATGCTCAAGAAATTATAGAACAAATTATTAATGATGGAAATATGAAAAACATTTCTGTATTTTATGATGAATTTGATGAAAATGATAAGAAATAGTTAGAAGAGGCCATTGTCTTATATCTTGATTCATTTAGTAGAATAGTGATAGAGTTGAATTTTTTTTTGCCCAAAGAACTGTATGATAGATTAGAAATGAGAAAATTACATGCACAAAATCTAGATAGACAAATGAAGGAAACATAATTGGTTACTATTTGCTCGTCCATCACTCCACAAGAGGCTGTAGATTTAATAAATAAGACATGTTTAACAGAATTCAAACCCAAACACCGGATAAACAATTTATTGTTGGAAAAATATGAAGAGATCCGAAAATAAATAATAGATATATGGTAATAATTCTTTTGAGTAAAGGAAATGAGCTTAGTCCCATCTTTGTATAGTCTCAAAACATTCAATTACCAAAGGATAAGGAACCAGAAAGGAAAGATTAACAAAATGTAAAAACTAATCCACCGATTACTACTCCTCCGGTTCATGAGTCAAATTTTATAAATGTACAAGACGTTGAGGAAGAGGTTGAAAAGGAAAAAGGTACATAAGAAAAGGAATCAGGGGAAGCACCAAAAGAGAGTGGTGCACCAAGTGGCGAAGCCACCAGTGCACATGAGATGCAGACTTCAACAGATAAGAAATTGATAGATATACCCTTGAAGACCTCTACTAAAGACCAAAGAAAAAGGGTAGAGTCAGATTTGCCTTCTGGATTGGCAACTAACACATCTTTAACAAAAGCTAAAGGGAAAATGTCAGGATTTTCTATCAGTTTTGACAAGCCTTACCACCTGATGTCACCAACAGAAAAGGTATAAGCTACAACTTCACTCCAAGATTAGGTGAGTTAGGAGTTATCCCAAGAAGAATCCAAGGACAAGCAATTGATATGGTCCAATTTTGATGTTTTGAACCAGCTTGTCCTAGAATTTCAAGAAGAAGAGAGCTCAAGCTCTTTCAAGAAACTTCAACAAATAATTGAGTACATTACTAAACAATATGATTCTTTGGTTAAAATTTCTACACTTGAGGCCAAAGACAAATTTGTTGAGGCTAGAAAGAAAACATTTTTGCAGATGATATCAACAGAAAAGGCAAAACTTCACACATTTCTACAGTCTATTGATGAAGCCTTAATAGAAGGAGGTAAAGTATAGATTTTTCAAAGCTCACTGCCTCCCTAGACTAAAGGCGAATTACTTCTGTAGTCACATAAATCTGTCCATTTTAATTAAATGAATATTTCGTATTTATTTGATTAAAAATCCACTAGCCATCAGTTAATTAAATTAATATTTAATTAATTCATCCCCAAACATTCTCCTATTAATTAAATAAATTATTCAATTTATTTTAATTAATTCATTAAATCCAATTCCAATCAATTAAATAAATAAAATTTATTTATTTAATAAAATCCCTTTTTCCTCTTTTAAATAAATTAAATAAAACATTTATTTAAATCATTATCCCCACCCCACTTGCATTTTCCTAAAAATGCAACTTGCACACATTTATTGAAATAAATGAATTTTTATTTTAAATAAAATCCTATTTTCCCTCACCCACCAAATCCACTTGCAAAAATATAATCCCCTTCTAGATTCTTCTAACCCCTTCCTAATTAGCCTAATCCATCCCCTAAATATTGTCACATTCCTAAGCAAAATGGAGTCACTTCTCAAAGTCTAAAAGTCTTTGATAACCATTAAAGGCTTTCAACCTTCAACCACTAAATGGCTCAAAGTCTTTGATAGCCATTAAAGGCTTCCAACTTTCAACCACTTAATCCCCCAAAGTCTCCAATAACCATTAATGGTTAATTCAACCCTCCCACATGGTTAAAACATTTGTTTTGACTCAACCTCTACCCAACCCAAGGGTCTCATCAAGCCTTTAATGCTTTGACCATGATTATCTCTTAATCATTTGCACAAAAGTTTATCCTTGGATTAACTCCTAATCCAGTGGGTAATCCTAATTTAGGCTTGACCCTTAGCCTTTAGATAACCATGAGGTCTTCTCAGGCCTTTAATGCCTCCAACCTCTTCTTTCAACCCAACCCTATGTTGACATTTGTCACCATTTCATTGGTGTCAATTGTGCACATGGATTCCCAACTTTCAAGCTTGACCCTTGATTAAACCATTCAATCCTGGCCATCCATTGCTCCATTTTTCCTATAAATAGAGCCCATTCCTTCATAATACAGATCCTGAAAACTTGTATGCATCTAAGCTATAGACATTTTAGAGAGCATTTAGCATAGCATAAACTAAATCTTGTCTTTTTGGTTAAAATACATCATTTTAGCATAAAATTAGCTTTTCATTTCATATGTAGAGCTATACTACAAATCTCAATCCTCCATAAGAATCCATAGTGCAAAAAGCTGCTGAGAGCTACACTATTTTGGAACTTGGAGAGGAGAGGAACAAGGGAGAAGAAGCTAAGGCCATGCTAAGAGGCAGTTGGAGATGCCTCACAATCTTTGTTTTGTTCATTAGATATATTAGCATGCTTTTTAGTGTCTCTTTTGGTATGCCTTCATAAATTAGTTTTTGATTGACTAACACTAATAGTTTTTGTGTCTTTGGTGTTGTTTATCATTTGCTAACCTTGTGCCATTTAGGAAGGCATCAACTTCAGATTTCACATTCTTACAATATGGCATCAAACCTAACAAGTTCTCTTGAAGGTTCAATTTTGGCAGTCATGGATCAAATATTAAAGTTAGAAAAGAGAAGGGACAATATGATAAGGAGAGCCACAAAGCTTCCAAAATTTATAGGTCCCCGGTTAGACAACCTGCTTTGTCATAAAATAGAGTGTATAACAAATATGCAGTAGGAGGATCCGACAGAATCCCAAGCTATTGAATACTATGCTAGTCTTTTGAATAGGTTCAACTCCATTCTAGATTCACTTAAGCAAGGATGTGATACTTTTCATTTTTAAAGACTTTGTATGCAGACATTTTGAAATATGTATAGAGACTAACATATATGTGTGTGTGTGTGTGTGTGTGTTTACACACACACACACACACACACACACACATATATGTATATATATATATATTTCCTCTTGTATATATTCACCCAACTTTTTTATTGATGTCAAAGGGGGAGGAGTATAGTTAAAAATGATTGAATATCACTAGGGGAGAGTACAAATGTAAATAGCTGCATGGATGTATAGGAAAGGGGGAGTACACTCAGAGATAATATCATTTTTCACATGAGTGTTTCTATCAATGCCAAAGAGGGGATTGTTGGAAATTGACACTCATCTGGTTGTCATCTTTTGAGGTGAATTGTATTTTTGGGTAGTCATTGATGGAAACTTATCTTTAGGAGATGGTATTTCTTCATATAGACTCATCACTTTATCATTTTGTCTAGCTAAGGCCAATCGGTATACACCCTATGGTTTACACTTGTTAACCGGTTATTCTTGGTATCAGTAATTCATATTATGGGACCCAATAAAGCCATTTGAGGAATTGAAGGTAGCGTGCCAGGCCGACACCAAATAATATCATCGAGATAATTTATAATATACTTTATGATCTGAGAGGAAGCTGACAGGTTTATTTTCATTGTGAAGGCCGACATGATGAACAAGTTATAAGGGTATATAAGAGAGATCACTTAGTGATGAATTATATATATTCATACGATGTGATTTGAGATGCAAAAATTCAGAGATTAATAGTATGCGAATTGATGAGCGAATGATAGTATATGTGCGTATTTGCATGTGCACAATTCTAATTGGTAGCAGAATAGAGTATCGGTATCACTAGTTCAATTGAAGAACTCAGAGCTACAACCAGAACTTACCTGCATGGTCAGATGCTTCATTTAAGTTCATTATTATTATAAATCATTATTTAAAGATATATAAGTCAATGAGACTTCCATATATGTGTATTTGAGTAGTGAACTCTAGGTGGTAAGCTTGTATGAATGTGCATACCCCTCTATATAATATTTGTATACCTTGATCAAGTATATATATATTGTGGGTACCCGCCCCATCGTGGTTTTTCCCTTTACAGGGTTTTCCATGTATAAATATTGGTGTTATGGTATTGCTTTATGTGTTTATTTGTTTATGCACTTTAATTTTATATTCTGTCATGTGGTTGATCAACAAAAAGTTTAGAGATTCTTTCACTGGTAGATCATCAACTCACCCCCCCTCTCAATGTTCTTGGATTCCAACAGGACCAAGCACATTGTTATACAGTATTAGTTTGATAGAGATATGGTTAAATATGGTAGGGTAAAGCTAGTTAATGTATAAAATTTGATGAATGTTGTTGACTCTTGAATTAAGAAAATAAGTATAGGGAATTCATATGGTGTTTAGAATCCATGGACCTTTTGGTACCTAGAATTTAGACCACATTGGTTATCCTCTCATTGCTCTTGCAAGGTGTTCAACAAATGGGAGATTGTTAGCAAAATTATTTTTCAACATTTCAATTATTAAAGGTTATTATTAATAGCTGAGGGTGGTGAATTGAAAGGGGGTAATATTCCTTGTGGGGTTCAGGGGGGATGACCTCACAATGAGGGGTATGAGGGCTATGTAGGTACCAATGATGGTTCCAAGGAAGTTCTATTGAATTTCACATTTTATGTATATTTTATCATTAGGTCACAAATATAATGGTAAATATTATGTTGGCTTTGTTTTCTTTAGAAGGAAAAACAATTTTATGATCATTTAATTGCAGTCGAGTATATTAATATATTATGAGAGTCTAATAGTTTTTTAATTACCTTTGGATCTCTAATTGGTGATACTCCTATGAGAAGCTTACTCAGAGAGTATATTGTAACATTACTGATTTTAGAATAATACAATGGGTGGATTTTGGAGTTTGGGGTTTTCCTTCTGAAAGGGGTTTCCTTGTGTAAATATGTCTAGTGATACTGCTATGAGAAGGTTACTTTGAGAGAATTTAGTAATATTACTAATTTTAGAATAATATATTGAGTGGATTTTAGAGTGTGATATTTTTCTCCCAAAGAAGTGGTTTCCACTTAAATCATTGTGTTGTGGTAAGTGATATATTTATATTTATTTTTTAAAATTTATATAATTATTTTTTTATCGATAATAAATATATATTTTAATAATATTATAAAAATTAAATATTTAAAAATCTTAGGTTTGTATAATAACTAAAATAAATAACATCTACCAGCCGCTTGAGACTATGAAAACTACAATAACCCTACATATGTAATTTAAAATTTTTTCATATAGTTTGTTACCATTATTATCCTTAAATCTCTAGAACCTCCTATCGACCATATACAACTATTAGAAAAAGAAACTATCTATAATTTTCAAAAAATTATAGCAAACCTGATGCCTCACCATTTACTCGGCTCTTCCTTTGCAGGCTTGAGAGGGTTGTTGTACCAGTAATCTTCTAGGTCGAATTTCAGTCCCTTCTCAATTTTCTTTTCCTTTGCCACCGCGATCGCTCTCTGCATTTTCTCTTGTCCATTGAGGAATTACTTCAAGACCTTCCACCTGATGTGCACCTCTATATTTTGCTCCTCTTTGTCACTTGTGGCACTCCATAGTATGAAGGGCTGAAGCAGGGGCTTGTACCCATCAACCTACAACCAATCTCCATGCCAAGCCACAAACCCCCTACCCGGTTCTACCATTGCATACATTATTGCCTTATGCACTGATGGATCACCCATTTCATCTCCTCCTTACTATCGAATTTCATTCCCCAAACGAGGAACATTGAGACAATATGGATGTTGGAATGATCTTGGTGCTCCATGCACATAAATTCTGTTTGGATTAAGGCATCTCAACCTTAGGATTCCCAAGAATATTATTTAATTATTTTTAATGGTCCTATGTGATGATTTTAGTTATTTAATGGAATATATTAAGTTTCCAAAGTGCAAAGGTTAATTGTAGGGCATGATAGCAAGTTGGGTGCAACAAGATTTAAGGTGAAAGGAAATTGTGACACTTGGCACAAGGAGGGAAATTTGGAGAAGTAAAATTATTAGGAGCTTCTCAAACCCCCCTCCAAGTGACATGTGGCAATTGAATTCTTTAGCACATTTTTGGAAAGATTTTCAGCAGGACCAAATCTTCTACTTGGATAGGCTTAGAGTAAAATGGAAAGTTCCAAATTAGCAAAAGGATTGTTTATCTGATCTTAGATGATTTATGTTTATGGAATAAATAATATTTATATTAAATACTATTTATGAAAGAGTTGTGCACAAAGGAAGTATCTAATTATATGTTGTAGATACATTGAATGTGGATGCTTTTGAGAAGCTGCTTCCTTTTGCATTGTAAGCTCTATAAATATAAGAATTGATAGAGGAGTTGTGGGGAGAGGAGTTTATTTTATAGGGGTTATATTGCCGGATTTTCTCCAGGATGGAGTAGGATGAAAATCTCCATGTTAAGGCCTAGAGCCTGAATATTATATTGTAACTGTATTTTGTTGCTAAAAAATACAATGGCTCTCTAGTTTTGGAGTGTGGGATTTTTTACCCAAAAGGGTTTTCCCTACGATAAATCTGTGTTCTATTCTTACATCTTTTTCTTTTATTTTATGATTCTATGTTGTTGAATCTAAATGTATGCATGCTGCCGAAACTACTCCTTGATCTGGCAAGATCTAAAATTGCAATTACTTTCCTCTAAGGGTTAATGTGGGAAATAAACTGTGCCTGATTATGCTTTATGGTATAGTAGTGTGCACTTGTAATTAATGTTGGATGTGCATACTAATCTCAAATGTCTTTTCTGGGGTACCCATTTTCCCTTGATTTTGTATCAGAGCCATGTTACAGGATTTGCACATTGCTTGCATGTGCATTTTGTTAGTTGCATGTACTTGCATGGAGTCGAATGTTGCTTGCATGTGAAGATCCTTGGTGTTTTGGAATTTGGGTATTCCTTTTGTGAAGATTTCTTATCCTGGAAAGCTTAAGGGAATCTAAAGGAATCAATCAATGATTGATCCAAGTTGGTGAGTGGAAGTTTTGTAGTTGTTTCAGTTTCAGGTGACAACACAAATTTTGAAGGATGGTTAAGATGGAGAAAATAGAGTTAGTCACGTTGAAATGATGTTGATCTGAAGCTCTTGTTTGATAGTTGAATAATTCTTGATGCACATGGTGTGTTTTTTATGCTTTGTGGTTTCATGCAACAAAGTTTTCATTTGTGAGTAGCTCCTTGGTGAAATGGAGAAGCTTGGGTTATTTCAACTATGAATTGATGTGCTTATGCTGGGTGCTTGCTTTTCCCAGTATTGGAAGGTGCTTCTTTTGTTACCCTGAATGCATGAAGGCTATGAAGTTGATCATTTGATGATTTGGAAGCTTCTAGAATAGCTTGTGGTTAAGGAGTTGACCTACAAATGGGTTTGGAGTTCCTTATCTACTTTTTCCTTATGGATGATTGTACTTGCATGACTCAGATTCATGTTCCTTGGATTTGAGGGGTTTATATATTTTACTTAAAAATATATGGTGATGCTCATCTATGATAGTATGTTGTTCCAGGGTAAGCTGTTTGGTGCTTTTTTAGACTTTCGAGTCTTCCAGATGTTAAGTGGGTATGGATGTGCATGGGTTTTCTCAAACACAATGGTTTTATAGGTTTTACATGCTCAAGAAAAAAAACTTGCGGTTTTGTGGAGCTACAGAGGAGACATTTTCAAGACCCCATTTCCTTTGGGGTGTTATTGGATGAGATAGTTGTAGTTCTGCATGCATGCTTTGTGCATGGCGAGAGGAGGTGAGATGCTGTCTTTGCATGGGGATGTTGGTACGTGATTAGTCAATCAAAATTTTTGTGGTGATTCTTGGTGGATTCCTAGACTATGGTGCTCGATGTGGACATGATTGGCGAATCAGATCTATGCTTGATTTGGTTTTTGAGTCATGTCATCTACATGATTATTCTCTTTGAGATCTTAGTTTCCATGTTGTTGATGTGATAGTGGGTTTGTATGTTGCAATGATTGGATCTATGAGTTATGCAATTGTATGGGCTAATCACCTATTTAGTTACAGTGGGATAACTCAGATGTGGACTATCTATATCCACGAGGTTTGATTTAGTGTTGATGTAGAGTTGTTAGTTGGCCTTGACTATGGTCACTTGTGCATTGGTGTGTTTTATCTAGGATGACAAGATGGATGATAAGTGAGTACTTGGATAGTTGGTTATGGGGTCTTGTAGAATGGTGTATTTCATTGGTTTAAAGATCTTGGTTTCACTTGGTGTGATTAGTTGTACACTTGCTTGTGTGTGGACCTAGATGATTTTCAGATTTGGCTGATGGTGTGTCATGTGCTTGGAGAGATCAATATCATGTTTCAGTGGGAGCTTTAATAATGACTGCATATTCATCACTTGGTGATGGATGATCTTCTTTAGTGATGCAGATGGTTTGGAGGGACTATTAGATCCTGTTGCTGCAGAAGGGTTCTTTTATCTTTTGCATGTACACTATTTGAGGATGTGTAACATCTTGCAACCATGGAGAGCTCTTGGAGTCTTTGGTGTGAGGTGCTGGTGGTGCTTGACAAGTGATGTTAGTTTAGATTACGTTGGTGTTATGTCATGGATTACTCTTGATTGTGCATTAGAGTTTGGCATGATACATTTCTCTTGAGACCATTGTGTGTTCACTTGGAGCACATGATCTCCTTGGGGGGATAGTAATATCATGATATCGTGATGGGTTCAAGATTCAACTGATTGGAGCTTTGATGGTAGTCTGGTGAGTTCTCTTTGTATTGGGTGCATTGGTCATATGCCTAAGAACTTCATGGAAGTGCAAAGATGCATTTGGAGTTTGTTATGGATTGATCATTTTTTGGTACTCATGGATACATGGAGACTTAGGTGAGGCTAAAGCTCTCTTGAGATGAGAGACATGTATTGAGATGTTTACTCTTGATGAGATTTCAGTTGGAAGTCCGATAAGCCTACACCTTGATTGGATGTGAGTTCAATAGAGACCTATGAGGATTTTTCTCTTGGATTAGTAATGATGACTTGTATGTCTTGGAGGAGCATTCTCATTCCCCACTCTTGGTCTACTCAGTGGTTTATAAATTGAGAGGTATTGTTTGTTGTTTCTCTTAGGTGGGTTATGCTTTTCTTTCATATTCATGGATCTTGAGCTAAAGCTAGATAGTTTGTGAGAGATGGATATCATGGTTATCTCCTTGGAATGTGTTTTATTTTATAATGGTCATAGGGGATGGTAGTGGGTTGATTTTGTGAAATGGGAAATGGAGTAGTTTGATCTTCTTTGTGAGGCTTACATCCATGTAGATTCATGATGCATATGTTATGATTGATCTCTTGAGGTTGAATGGGTTTGGATGTTGTTATGAATTTTCACATGGGGATATTAAGGAGATCTTACTTGGCACATATGACACTTAGAGGTGTTTGTAGAAGGATATGCTACATGTTAATGGTTTGCGGTTTCTCTCTTTGGTCTTAGTGATCTTCCTGGAGGTTCGGATTCACTTGGCATTGGATGTGAGGTTCTGTATGGAGATGCAGTGATCACTAGTTTGTGGTCATATGTTGTCACTTGGGTGATGACATGGAGGTTCCTGTATCTCTTTTCTTCAGTCAGATGTGGAGAACATGGAAGAACTATGGAGACTTGTTCAGAGAGATGTTTCTTGTAAGATTTTTGTTTGCAAGATGTGCATATCTTTGTGGGTGGTCCTTGGTACTACATGGTTCCAATCTCTATGTGTTGTGATTAGTAGACTTGATATGCCTTTGTTCTGTATAGATTCGACATTACCCATGCAATGGGAGTTCTTGGATGTGTTTGGTCTTCATTGACTAGTTTTGGACATGGAGCTTGAGGTTGCAGTTTTTTGGGTTGGTTATGTTGGTGGAATGAGTTTACTAATATTGTATACTTTTGAGGTATGTGTGATTGGATGGATTAACACTTGCTGTGGGTTAATTAGTTGGTCGGGAGCAGTCAATTTGATTGTTCTTCTAGCTGGTGTTTTATCTTGTTTTTTGGAGGATTACTTCAAAGTTGTGTTCTAGCTATGGGCTTTGAAGTTGATGTTGTTGATACTTTTGTATAGCTCGTGAGAGAAGTAGAGAGGTGGCAATATCCTGTAGCCTTTGATATCACTAAGATCTTATGCTTATTTTTTTTGGACTAGTGCATTTTCACCTTTGTTTGTTCCTTTTCTTCCATAGGTGGCTTGTTCAAGGATGGAAAGGATTGTTGCCTGAGATGGTGAACATCTTGGATGTAGCAACATATGTCTTGATAGAACATGAGAGCATTCTTGGGATTTATGTGGTTTTATAGATGACAGTGATGATGTGGTTTCATCAGGCGACTCTAAGCAGTGTAAATCTTGTGATGAGATGACTCCTGTAAGGTTTTTGTCAAGTGGGAGATTGTTGGGATTAAGGTGATTCAACCTTGGGATTCCCAAGAATATTATTTAATTATTTTTAATGGTCCTCTATGCTGATTTTATTTATTTAATGAAATATATTAAGTTTCCAAAGTGCCAAGCTTAATTGCGGGGCCCAATGGCAAGTTGGGTGCAAAAAGATTTGAGGTGAAAGGAAATTATGACACTTGGCACAAGGAGGGAACTTTGGAGAAGTAAAATTCTTAGGAGCTTTCCAAACTCCCCTCCAAGTGACATGTGACAATTGCATTCTTTATCAGGTTTTTGGAAAGATTTTCAGCAGGACCAAATCTTCCACTTGGATAGGTTTGGAGTAAAATGGAAAGTTCCAAATTAGCAAAAGGCTTGTTTATCTCACCTTAGATGATTTATAGTTTTAGAATAAATAATATTTGTATTAAAAATTATTTATGAAAGAGTTGTGCACAAAGGAAGTTTCTAATTATATGTTTTAGATACATTGAATGTGGACGCTTTTGAGAAGCTGCTTCCTTTTGCATTGTAAGCTCTATAAATATAAAAATTGCGAGAATAGTTGTTGGGAGAGGAGTTCATTTTACAGGGGTTATGCTGTTAGATTTTCTCCAAGATGGAGCAGGATGTAAATCTCCATGTTAAGGCCTAAAGCCTAAATATTGGATTGTAACTGTATTTTGTTGTTGAATAATACAATGGCTCTTTGGTTTTGAAGTGTGGGTTTTTTTACCTGAAAGGGTTTTCCCCATGATAAATATATGTTCTATTCTTTTGTCTTTTTCTTATGTTTTATGATTCCATGTTGTTAAATCTAAATGTATGCATGCTGCTAAAACTGCTCTTCGATTTGGCAAGATCTAAAATTGCAATTACTTTCCTCTAAGGGTTAATGTGGGAAATAAACTATCCTTTATTTCACTTTATGTCATAGTAGTGTGCACTTGTAATTAATGCTGGATGTGCATATTGATCTCAAATGTCTTTTCTAGGATACCCATTTTCCCTTCACATTCTTCACCTAGTAGAATGCCAATAATTAGAAAAAATATGAGTTCTTCGATTTTAAAAACACTCCATAGTCTCTTCTCTAAGAGTTTTCAAATAAAGGACAACTATTGTTTTTGAGTGATGAGAACAAATCCTACATCCATAGTTTTCCTTTGTCACCCTATACCTCACACCTTACTGCCATCCAACACCACACTCACAAAGCTAACTTTCGTTCACCAAATACCAATTTTCGATATCACTATAGGCAAAAATGAATACAATCTTTGTATTAAAATCACCCTACAATTCCAATCTAATCTCCCATTACAAGTCATTATTAATTTTGCTAGTGGTGACATCCAGTCTCTCGATCTCTTCAAAATTGAGATTTTAGAAATCTTCCCATGTTTCTCCATGATCCACAGGAAATGACATTGCCACCTTGTATAGTACATCAACTAACTCATCCCCCCATGCATCGTGTGGGTAATTTTATATTCATTAAAAGATTTTAAAATTTTGCAAATAAGATTGATATATTTGTTTAAATTTCAAGCCAATATTTTTCCTTATATTGCATTTATGATTACTAATGAATCGTCCTCTAAATGCAATTTTGTTACAGATAACTTTTTTTCTATTTTAATACCTTCCAGTACTTCTTGTGCTTCCACCTTGTTGTTTTCCCCCTCCATCAATTTCATGGCTCCTAATGCCACAATATTTCCTTAACAATCTCATGCAACATACCCTGCTCCAGAAGGCCCCAAGTTTCCTTTTGAAGCTCCATCAAAATTTACTTTGATGCAACTCTTTTCCAGCTTCCTCCACTCAACTTCTTATCTAACTGTTGATCTTGATTAGCCCAGAGAGGTCCATTAATAGGCATAATTTGTATAATTATAATTTTTTATTTTTTTTTGCATTACCCTCTTTGCAAGATTAATCTGGGAAGTTGTTTTCCAAACTTAGCTTCCTTACATACTTTATTTTATTAAGATATGTTTATTCTTATAAGACTATAAGTTAGTATAAGATGTGTCTAGTAACACATCTTCAGGGTATCCTTATTCAAAAGGTGTGTCTAAGCTATATGACCTAGTTTGTTCTTTCATTTCTATTTACTTTTACTATCAAGATCTAGGATTACCCTCCTTGGTCCATTAGAGTTAAAAGTGTAGAAGGGTTTATGACTCTTGTTAGTGGTTTGATAAATACCAACAATGCAATTATGAGTCTTTTTTGTTTTTGTTTGAATTAAGCTATGCTTCTTGAGTTTAGGTTATGAGTTGATTATCTTGGGATGTAAGAAATAATTTAGAGAACCAACGTTTCTTTTGACAAATATGTTAGAATGATTTTTTAGTAGGTTTGGGAAGCCACATTTATTTTATTTTATGTTATTTCTTAAATTATTGACTTTATTCTTCATTGAATTCCAATTTCTTCATGGAATATAAATGTCCTTTATTGCCATATTATTTTGTTTGGGTCTTACAACATGTCCTTGATCTTTTTTTATCTCTAATGGGATAAGATGATATATAATTCTCTTTAGATATTATATGATAACTCATTAATTATGGATTACCAATGTAGCTACTTAAACACCTTCAATTGTATATAAAAATAGAAACACATTGCCAAAACCAAAGCAATAGAAAATATAGAAAGAGAAGAAAGACAATTGATAATGACCATGGCTTAAGATTTGGTCTAGAGAAGCCATAAAAGGGAAATCTCTAACTAGATGGGTAAATGCTATCCATTATCTACTACATCTAGTCAATTAGAATCTATGTGATTAAGTTTAGTCTAAATCTAACAGGTTGCAACTTTTCAACAAGTGACATGAGTGATTCTATCCACCCAATTGGCTATGCCTCAAGATTGACTCTAGCATGACTGACCCCACACAATTCCTCTTTTAATGAAGGTAAACAAGAGGGCCAAGTCCCAAAACATATTGTAGAACTTCTTAAATAGATTCATGAGTGTCTCATTTAATGAAAATCAAGAACTCTAACCCCTTGAAGTTGAAAGCAACTAACAATTCTTTTAACTTTTCTTGCCACATTCAAAATATTTATGTTCATTAGATTCATCAATATAGTTTACCAAGGGTGGCTTGGCATTCACCAAAATAAATTGACTTTTAAAAAGGATTTAATTGTCGATACAAGCCAACTCTATTTTTAGAAGTAGTATACAAAATTTTCTTCATCCATAAATTTTTTTCGATAATCTAAAATTTTCAATAATCATGTATGTAGCTCTTTAATTCATTTATGTGATATAAAACCTATTCAATACTAAAATAAGCTTGAATTGAACTCTGATATAATTTTAAAAATACCCAATTATACATTGTACGTTTATCCCATTTATAAAATGAAAGATATTTGAAAATTTATTCTAACCCCTCAATCATGGAATTTTTTTTTTCATTTTTACGCTAACCAAGACCATTCATCTTGTCACTTTAGCAAAGCATACATCCCAATTCTCAATCTCAAGGCAAGAGATGTTTTAAAGATAAAGTTATATTCCCGTTAATCATTTCTTGGTTACGCTGTTGAGGAAAAGCAAAAAATTAAAACATCTATGGTCCCCAGATTGGCATAACTTAGTTTCACTTTACCAAAATAAAGTAGCATTATTCCGTTTATGGTCCCTCCTGTCGAGGATAATAACTATTCCTTCCTTCGTCCCAGGGTTTCTAAAATTCCTCCTCCAACTACTATAAGCTGTTTCCCGTTTGCTTAGTTTTGATCAAAGAAGATCAAGGAGCCCAGATTCAACGCTGTGCTTTAATTTTGGGTGTTTTGCATTGCTCGTTGTTATAACAGAATGGGTAACACTCTTTCATGCTGCGCTTGCATTTCTTCCTCAAATTATGAGGAGAATGCCGTTATGCTTCCTCCCGTGGTAGACTTGAGCCATCTTGACCAAGTAATCTCTTTCATCGAGACGCGCTTGAACGCCATTGACAAGGTATTTCTAATTATCTTCAATTCTTCATTCTTTTCACGTTTATTCCTTGTTTTGGGTATAACGTTTTCCTCCAGTTTAAATGTTATGTTTGTTTATAGTTAAAAACTCTGTTGAATGAATGGTAGGTCAAAAAGATAATTATATTAATTTATATTTAAGAAGTAATAATCTATTCGTGTTATCATTAAAAAGTGTGTGGTGTTCACCTCTTCTTAATCATGTTATTGCAGTCAGAAGAGAGCACGTCTAATGTAGAGGCTACTACTACTTCACCTGTAGTGGATTCTTCCATTAAGTATGGTTACATTTTGCTAGAAAATGTAATTAAGCGTGCTCATAAACATGCCTCTAAGGTAATAATAAATTTCCTTCCGTGCTTCAAAGATTCACAATTTGCCTCCCTAGCTTATTATTATTGTGGTTAGCATTTATAGAAGCTTTTTTTTCCGGATATTTCATTTTGACAGATTTTAAGTGGCGAAACCCGGAAGGCAGTTATTGATATATTGAAAGGAATAGCTCAAATCAATTGGGTTGTAGCAGGACTTGGGGTTGTGGCCTATGTGTTGGATCAAATGGACAAAATCTCCACCAACAAGAATGAATGTGCTCAATTTTTACGCTATATGTGTGGCTTGGCCAAACAAATTAAGCAGCTAGACAACCATTTAAACCAAGAAAAGTTGACAGATGTTGTTGTTTTCATTGTAAATGGATCTTTGTTTTGTATTTCACGAATGCAGTCTAACAATCTTTCTAGGTAAACATCTTCTTCAGCTACTTAATAGACTAACGGAAATAGTCAAATACAAACATTAATAAATTTTAGTTGGTACAGGTTTTTTTCTGTATCAATGGATGCAGAGGAGTTAAAGGGTCTTCAATCCCAATTGGCCCACACTTATCCAGATCTTACACTAGATGCTGTAATACAAATATTAAATCGGATACCTATCACTCTCCCTCCCACACAAGGAGCAGTCCCTAATGCAGGTATTCATATTATTTGTATTGTTTATAATATTTCATATAAAATATATGTCAAATTTATTTTTCTTTCAACAACACATATATACTTAAATCTAAAAATTAAAATATTTTTTTAAAATATAAATTGAATTTTATTTAAAGTAGGCATGATCTAAACTAAGCAAATTTATGTTCGATTTTTGAAGTTGGCATCGACGAGGCACGAGCTAAAGTAATCAAGTTACTTGACCTGGAGGATCAATCAAATACAAGAGGTGTGGTGTTGTATGGAGTTGGTGGCATAGGGAAGACAACCCTGGCAACTGCTGTCTTCACCTCTCTCAAACTCGACGCCTACAAACACTGCAGAATGAATATTCAACAAGACTGCTCAGAGTCCGATCTTAGGCAGCTGCAAGAACAGGTTTTAAGTGACCTGTTTGCACAAAAGATTCAGCCAAGGAATTGTGTTGAGGGTAAAGAACTTCTTTCCAGATTGTTAAGAGAAAGAGCCTCTCGGCGGGTCTTTTTGTTTATGGACAATGCTTTGAGAGGAAGCGATCTGGCCAAGCTTCTCCCAGAGGACCTTTCTTGCCTACCAAATGGAAGCAGGATACTAATAACCACAAGAAAGCTGAATGAGACTGATATGGTCGAAGAGGGAGGCGTCAAGCGCTATGCATATAGCGTAAACTATCTTTCAGACGCAGCATCAAAAAAGCTTCTGTGCTTGAAGGCTTTAGGCAGTGCTGACAAAGATTTTGGCAAAAGCTTAGATATTGATGGTCTTGTGAAACTATGCGGCGGCGTGCCTTTGGTGTTAGAGATGGTAGGCTCAAAATTGCGGAATCTTGGCAACGATGTCCGCGCTTGTGAAAGCACTACTGATTTTTTGAAGGATACACTTGTGAAAGGAGAGGGAGATCTGAGTGAAAAATTGGTGGATGCGGTGTACAACACTCTGGAAAATGATGTATACAAAGATGCATTTCTAGATATAGCAGCATTTTTTAATAAGTGGAGTCAGCAGAGTGTGAGTTGCATTGTCGGAGATGTTGCACTTAGAGCCATAGAAGATGCAGCCCTGGTAAGGATATCCGAAGAAGAGAAAGTGATTGTACACGATATCATTCAAGCACGAGGAAGAAAGTTATCAGAAGGGGATAGAATAACTGGCCACCAATCAATCCAACGTGTCCTGCAAGATACACAGGTACGCTTTGCCTATAAGTTGAGTTTGTAGAAATTTAAAAAGACATAAGTTGCTACAGCGAACTGAGAATTGCTTTTAACACACAGGAATCTTTTTTCATTCAAACTGATTACAAAAGTGAGCAAGGATTAATTGATCAGGGAGCAGAGGGAAAAAAAATTCATTACAATTGCTTAAATAAATGGAGGTCTTTGAAACAGAGAAAAATTCTAAAAGAGCTGTAAACTTGTTATGCAACTATCGCAAACTCATGCAAAATCTATATTTAAAACACCTAATTTTAATTGAGGCAAAAAAGTGCAGTTCTTTCCATGCGACTCTTCATGCAAAAGTGAAGAATGTAGTATTTTAACAGAGTTTAGCTAATGCTCTAGTTTCTTGTTTGGGTTTCATTCCGAGTTATCGAGTTTCTATTCCGTAATACACAAGCTTATTTTAAGTGTCAAAGAACACATTATTTTGCGTACTAGACAAGCAAATTGTTCAAAACGTTGTGAATTCTCTCTTTGACTGTGGAAGTATAACTCTTACACATTAAAACTTTGCAGAGGCTTGAAAAATTGAAAGGGATTTGGGTTCCTGATTGTCCTGAATTGTGGAGTCAACCTTCTACTGATGATTTTGACGGATTTCAACTTCAACCAAATCATCTGGAATTGGTGAAGAGATCTTTAAGAGTTTTGTACTTAGGTCATGGATACAAGTTCGATGGAGAAAGCAATGAAACCTTTCTAAATCTAGGTTCTCTTCCTGATGGTTTTGGACAGCTTAAATCTCTGCGCTTTCTGCACTTCCAACATTGTTCCGAGCTGAAGAGGCTGCCAGAAAGCTTCGGTACTCTCTCTGCATTGAAAATGCTGACTTTACTAGGGAGTAAATTAAATTGCCTTCCAGAAAGCTTCGGCCTGCTTAGTCGTTTGGAAGAGCTAGATATACAAGAATGTGAATGTTTAGAAGGCCTTCCGCAGTCATTCAGTCAGTTGAGTCGTCTGAAGAAGTTGAATATATCTTTTTGTAGGAAACTGTCGAGACTTCCTGATGGATTCGGTCAGCTCAAGTCTCTCACATATCTAAGCATGGGGTTCTGCGATAATCTGGAGATAGTTTATGATGATTTCGGGGAGCTCTCCTCTCTATGCGCAGTGAGTGCATTCAGTTGCCCTCGATTAGATGGCAAGGCAATTGACAAGCTTGTTGAGATGAAAAGTCTGATGTTCTTGAATATCGAGTTCAGCCCCATGTTGACACGGAGGTGGAAAGAAGTAAAGGCAAGACACCCTCTGTTAGTATACGGCGGAGCCTTTTTACATGTCGATTTCGAACATGCCGTGTCCAGTGCATTATTTGACAGACAGAGTCGATTCCTCCATAATGACGGCGACCTGTATTTTGCTGAGTGGTCCCCTGGCCAAGAACAAGAAGTGCCTATTGTATTGAGCATTTGTGATCTGTGTTGTGCTTCAAATAGGGCAGCTTTAGAGAGGGTGAAACAGAAAATTGCAGATCTGGCTTTGGAGGGATTGGACATTGTGTACGTGAGTATGGGGCAAAATATGGAAGGCATCCGCCAAAGTTTACTACACTTGCCTTTTGGCAGTCGTGCATTGATCACAGCTGACGAGAAATCAAAGAAGTTATTAGGATATTCTATTTGCGAACTAATATCGTATATGCAGTCAATAAGAGACCATACTCTTATCGCCAGAGCTGTCGTGTCTCTGGACGAAAAGGGAGAAAAGTATGTATGTCATTTTCAGTTGGTGAGCACAGATGTTGAAGAATTCACAGATATTGCGGGTGGTTTTAGCCGGTTCTTCTTTCCGGTGAAACAAATGGAGCGCTTTGTCAGAAACAATTAAAAAATAAATAATTGTATCATTGACTGTGTTTAATAAATAAATAATTGTTATATTTTAATTATCAATTAATTAAAAAACAGGATCAATGATACAATCTGAGTGCTGCATAGACACTGGTCATAAAATGAACCCGAATTCTTTCATTTCACATAAAAATAGAGTTTGAAGGTAATTATTATGTACAATAGTAATTTCATAAAACTGCCTGCTTACTCAATGTCTTTTGGATTTATGATAATTTATTTTTAAAGGTAGTTTTATATTAATAATTTTACAAGTTAACAACTCCATTATATAGATTTTTTATTCAGCTATTATCTAAAGTGTCATTCATTTAAAATATAAGTCACACTTTCACGATACTAGGCATGTATTTGTAGAGATAAAATCATTCATTATTAAAAGTATATAAAAATTAAAAAAATTATCACAATTCAAAATATTAATCACTTTTTCATTATACTTATAGAAATTTATAATATTATTTTAATTATTTTTTTATTAGAAAAAAGATAATAGTTAAAAAAATATTCTAAGATAAAAAAATTTTGCATATTATTTTTTTAATTTTTTTTAAATAAGAAAAATTAACTATTTATAATGACTTTTTATATATATTCACTATCCTGGAATTTGGAGGTGTCCTTGCCGAAGCAAGACTAATCCCCCAGTGTGTACAACCCACTCACAAGGTAGCAACACACACAGAGTTAACACATCCGGGGACTCGAACTCAAGACCATGGGGAGCATACCCACGCCTTAAGTTGCGATCCACGACCGGGTGAGCTATGACAACAATTATAATATAATATATGTTTTATATGGAATATTTGTATTGTATGCTATCTTTAAAATTTTATAATTTTTTTTTTTTAAATTACCTAAAAAATAAATATTCAACCTTTGTATGTGCTATTATAGAACATTGTAATTATTAGTGATGAAAAACATTATAATTTTTTACCATAAAATAATTATTTTAATACAAACAATTATTTCTATAAATCTATTTCATAAACTTTGAGGTTTATATCTATTTCTCACTTTAAAAATAATATTATAATATTTAAAAAAAAGAATTACAAGAAATTTAAATTCTAATTTTTTTGGAAAGGGCTTTGTTTTAATAGATTGTATAAAAGCGATCATTTTCTAAATCATCAACAATAACATAAAGCAAACCTATTAATAATAATATTAATTAAATAAAAATAAGCTCTCAGGGACTTGGTAGTCTACCTCTCCACTCAAGATGAGTACATAGCGTAAGGATGTCAAGTACCCCATAGATAACACAAAGTAGGTCATATAGGCTTCCTAACACCCTTTGGCAATCTCTATCTAAGGACACCTGAACAGGTTTTAGATGACAACATGATGCACTAATATCTCATATAGACAAAGTACAAAGTTTTGTATAGAGAGCTCAAAGTAATAGACATGTGTTCAAGATAAAATAAAATGAGGCGTATGTATAACATAAAGTAGAAAACAACTATATAAGTGGAAGAATCTGATTAATAAAAGGAGAGAGGAAGATGGTCTTAAAATAGATCCATGATTGAAACCTCTAGTAATAAGATCATCGCCAACAAAACCTCGGCACAAGAAAGCAAGCAAAAATGTTGGGGCTATCTTTAGAGGTCTACCACATTCAGACCCTCATTTTGTTGTTTCCACCTTCACAAGCAACCAAGATAGATTAATAGATAAACCAATAATAAAATAGAAAATAAAGAACAATGTAAATATGATAATGGAGATAACATAGAAGACGAAAGAACTCTCCTTACACACCCAAATCCAAGAGCTTTCAGAGTGAAGAAGATGAAGCACCAAATCCTCCTCAAGCACGAAGAAGAGCCAAGAATGATGGAAAATATCACTAGAAAGATTCAATGGCATGGGTAGAGAGCACCAAGAATGATCTTGAAGCTAGAGAGGCTCAAAATAAGTTTCTATAGAGCTAAACTAAAGCTAGAGAGGGAAATTATGTGTATAGGGAGAAAAACTGACGTTGGTGGTTGTTCAAAGGGGTATTACAAACTCTTCTAGTCATACGTGTAATGCTCAAACAACCACCTGTGGACTATAGATTCACATGATGATAGTGCAACACAAATATCTCTGTGGTGCACTGTGTTCATGAGCCATACGGTCAACAAGGTTGGAGAAAGGGCTAAGATAGAGGGTGGTGGGGTAAGCCACTTGGATAAAAGGACAAAGAGGTGAAGAATATCTCCATTCAATGTAAAATGAAGGTGCTTATGTAGCATGAAATCACACATGGTCCAGTTTACAACACTACATGTTGTACCCACTTTAGCGAGAATATTACTATCACAAGATGTGAGCTAAAGTAGAGATATTTTAATGAGATATGAAAGGGAACCAAAATATTGTAACCATGCAGAGTTTCCCCCAAGGAAGAGACCTTAACATTTGTAAGATGTTGTTAGGCTATTTCATCAAAAAAACATGGTAGTTGTAGACAAACATGTTAGATGAAAAAAAAATTACGATAAAATGATACAATCAGACACTGAGATAATAGGATAGCAATCACTTGAGATGAAAAAGATTTCATTGGTATGGGTACGTAAGTTGTGTTATGCTAGATAACCATATGATACTTGGCAACCATAGATAGATAATGGTTTGGCCCCACAAAAGGAAAAAGATCAAGTGGATTGGCCCCCATAAAGGTGATAAAAATAAAGATCAAGTGGATTTGGCCCCATAAAGGCTATAGATAATTAGAGATCAAGTGGATTGGCCCCCACAAAGGCAACAGATAAAAATAAATCATTGGATAAATATACTAAGATAATCAAGATGCAACTGGAGAAATAAAATTGAAATGCAAATATGTAGAGATATGAAAGACCCCCCACCCCATTTAGAATGGTATGTGTGAAATGCATGTCATTCTAGGGAGAAGAGATGTTGTGTCATGTCAACATAAAGATATTTTTAGGTGGAATATCATCTTCAATGGATGCAACATGTAAGACCCACAACATCAACAAAAACACAAAGGCACAGGGAGATCCGCTAATAGCATGAGAACCCATATAAGTAAGATGAGAAAATGTATATAGCTACATATGATTATTTCATCATGGTGTCAAACTTTACGAATCATATGAATAAGACACATGAAATCAAAGATAAACAAAAAATTGGGTCAACAAGGAAGAGAGCCTAAATACCCTCAACACTTTGCATCATCCTTGATATTCAAAATCAAGATACGATAAATAAAAGAAGAGCGAATAGCAAATAGAAGAAGGGCACAATAGATAATCCCCTATATTTTAGCAACAAGATAGAAACTTGGGTCCTCAAGAAGAGAACAAACAAATAAAAATAGTCAACCTCCCATTTCTAAGCACCAACAGAGTAACTTGAGTCCTTTGAGAAGGAAGAAACATCTAAACCAAGCATAAGAGAACATAGAAAGGCACACCCTACTCTAAAAGATTAGAAAGAGTCACTATCCTATAAGTTTTCCACCAATAGGTCATCATCCTCCCAATATTGATCATATGGGGTGAGGGAATGAGCCCAAAGAGGGACAACAATAAGGGTAACACCAACAACAAGAGCCAGGGATGATGCAGCTTCCACATTCTCACCTGAAAGCTCCTAAGAGGAAAGGGTCAATGATCATATGAAGATCATGTACAATGCTAGAATATACTTTAACGAGTCAAACAAATGCCCCTCAATAAGAGAGGTAAGTGACTCAACCCAAGGCGGTGAAACAGGAGTTGTATTGTTGACCTCCAAAAGATGGGTGAAGACAAACTCCAGAGAAGGTGGAACCTCCTCAACAAAACAAATAGAAATAAGTAAAGTAGCGAACATTGAAATAAGAAAAGAAACAAAAATTGAAGGCATCAAAGTTGACTTCCAAGGATGAAACTCAGACATGGTGCCCTACTTAAACTTTTTCTTAGGTTTCTATGGAGGTCAAGGCCTTCGATCAATTGTAGCAGGCTCGAGTACCCTGAGAAAACTCTAATACAAAAGTGACTATAAAATAGGTAAAGTAGACAAAGCTGAACTAGACACAACTTGTGTATGCAACATGTCAATGGGATAGAAAAATGGAGGAGCATTAGGCAAGGAAGTGATGAGGGGAGTCTCCAAGGTGAAAGGAAACTTGCAGCCAACTTTTTGACAATTTCCACATAACCCAATTTAGATCTTAATCAAATCAACACATAGAAGCCATATGCAAAGAATAGAAAACATGCCCATGAAAATGTGACACAATATATACCTTGGGAAAACCCTCATGAGGGAAAAACCCAGCTTCCAAAAGCATCATCCACCATGTATCATCAAAAATGATACAATACAATACAACTATGGAAAGCTTTTGAAACCCAACCATAAAAAGCCATCAACAAACAGTCCATGTGACCAAGCATGAATCTACACATCTCATGTCATGCTTCCTTCTTCACAAATGCTAACCTGGCTAACTAACCAACCCAAACAACTAGCCTTGTGGTTGCTTTTATAAACACAAGCTCCCACAAAACCACCAAGTGGTATTAGATCAAAACCATGTGACAATAAAATATAATATATTTCTTACCTACACTTGACCCACATTTAATATTGGGTACTTCATCACAATTACATTCTTGAATATTAAAGTGCTTGACTAAAGTGTTGGGATTTGAGTATCTTTTATGTCCAATTTAGATGGTTGGACTGGTGTAATGCTTAATTTGGTGTTTTTAAGTTGACATCCATTCCATCAATGCTTTTGCTATGTGTTTATAAGGGCCAAAAAAGGCCTAAATAACTGAGAGTATGTATAACTTCATTTAGGTTATATAAGTCTACTAGGAAATAGATTTGATTTGTGGGTTGAAAATGTTAGCATTCATGAGGAGGTTTGTTGTTGTTTGTTTGTTATGGGTATTGTTATCAAATTCTCTTATGGAGAAGCAAGAATAAATGAAAGTTTTGGCCAAATGTATCTGGTCATGCTTTTCATGGTTGACAGAAGATTGTTTTATGAATATATGCTCTAAATTGTTTTTGCAAAATCTCATTTGGAATCAATAAAATCTAGAGAATAAACACACTTTTGGATGAAGATGCCTGTTATTTTGGTTAAGAGTAAGTTGTATCACGACCAACAAAATTATTTTTACACCATTCAACAATATCATTAGAATTGTGTATGGTGTTACCTGTACAGAAGCTCTTGCTTTAGAAAATTGGACAACCCATGCACATACAATTATATATTTAAATTAATCTATGAAGAGAATTAAAACTGTACACGAATATGAAGAGAATTTACCTACAAGTTCATGCTGGCTAAGTGCACGCTTCACACATGCTCTTGCTCCATCATGCTCTCCTTTTCCATGTAGACTCTCAAAGAAGTTCCACAAAAACTTTATGCTACACCGAGCATGTTGTAAGGATAACCAATTAAAATATTTTGCAGACTTAAATTGCCCTGACATGAATAACATATATATATTTAAACTTTTAACCTGTTATACAATCAAATAATATATGAGAAAAAAATCAAATTACAATCAATTTCAAATCTAATGTACTTACCGGCACGTCCATCTGACCAAATCCAATGTTGCGTACATTCTATCCCACAATCTTTAATATCTTCAAAAGATATTTCAAAACAATGTGCTACATAGCTCCTATCATGACACCTATCATCACTGATATATAAATGAACCTCCTTGATGATAGTGCATTCATTTTCAATACTCTTTATACCATCCACTTGAAATTGTGCACGTCTATAGCAAACTTGTACAAATATTGCAACTTGATCGGAATGATAATATTGACTTTGAATTTCTATGTGAGGACTAAATGTATAGTTCTCAGAGAAATCTACAATTGAAAGAATACAATCTGGTGGAAAACAATTCTTTGAATCATGAAACTGTTCAGTGTGCCATCTTGCACCATGACAATGTTGGATATGTGGATATATCATATTACGAAATCTATCTATAGACTAAATGTAGGGAAATTCACTCTCTTTCAACATATTTTTTTTGGATTCAGTTCCTGACTTAGTTTGGTATGTCTCTTATTCAAATATCTTCCATATAACTAGTGCATGAATACCAATATTCTCAGTTTGCAACACAAACTTACTCAAAACTCCACAATCATTGCATTCACCTTTTATACATTGTATTTTGAACTCATCTAAATCTTCTAATTTATCACATAAAATAGACTTCACAAATTGTGTTGTACTTATAGGAATGACTAGATTTGGATTAATTGTTGCCATGAAATTCTTATATGATTGCAAGTATAGGTTCAAAATTCAACATGATTTCGACAACAACAAGTTTCACGTACCTTATTTATGCCTACAAAGCAAGGACGCAATCTCTCAAATGTCCTTTGGCAAATCTTTACATCTGAAAATTCTTGCTTGAATGCTTCAAACAATTCACTTTGTGTTGTATCTAAGAAATGTTTTGGATGTGTAATCTTTTTACCATCTTCATCTATCATCTATATAGTTTCCCTTCTATTGGAAGAAACAAGAGATTGGTTGGTCCAATAATCAATGACCTGTCTTTTCACATCTTCAGAAATTCTGTCTTTTCTAGGAAACCTGTAGATATTTACCCAATTCTTTTCAATGTTTTCATCCAACATATTTCTCTTCCTAATGTATCTTTGAACAATTCTTCTAGATACATGCATTAATTGAGAAATTGCATTAACTTTATTTCTACGAGTCAATTTATTACTAGTAATCATAGTCATCAATGCTCTATGTGCAACACTTAAATCAACACATTGACTTGTGTTGTCAATACAATTCAATTCTTCTTGTAAATTTTTAATTATATTTTCTTTTACTAATGTATCAGGAGAACATTTCTTATTATCAACACCCAACAACTCCAAAACAGGCTTCATTTCCCTTTTCCTAAATAACTTAGCAAATAATTGTGCTCTTCCAATAATAGACTTATTTTTAAAATAATCATCCCACAATTTATTACAATGAAATTTTAATGTGCTTTTAGGTATCATATCCTCAGATGGAATTTTATTGAAAAAACTATCTTCATCCATTTCTATCAAGTTTTCCATACCAGAAGAAAAAAAAATTGAACTTGAGCCTGTATCGATTTCATCTCGTACTTGAGTAGATGTTTCTTGAATATCATCATGTTGATCTTGAACATCAATGGATTGTTGTTGACAACGTTTTATATGACCTTTCATCTTATCGTCCCTTTTACGATCATACAACCTTGATCTAGTCCTCTTATTCCCCATTGCAAAAAATATTTAGATCTTCAAAATTTTGTGCTTTTAACCTAAAAACAAAAACATGCAAAT
Source organism: Cryptomeria japonica (assembly GCF_030272615.1). Classification (NCBI taxonomy): domain Eukaryota; kingdom Viridiplantae; phylum Streptophyta; class Pinopsida; order Cupressales; family Cupressaceae; genus Cryptomeria; species Cryptomeria japonica. Next base: position 315,675,893 of record NC_081411.1, on the reverse strand, counting down.
GTACCATATATAAGAACAAAACATATTTGTGCGCACCTTTCAAGTTATTTTAAATTCTAGAAGTTATCTGTATACATATATATACTTATCACAACAATGTTAGAGTTAAATCTATAAATATAGACTTCATTTGTAAACTATGAAAGTTAAATAAGTTATATAGTTACTTTTCCTTGGTCTTAACAAACAAAATATAATTAATGAAATGTAAATTTAATTTTGCATTCTTAAACTTTATACTTTGAATAAATGAAACATGTGTAAATTTCATCTATTTAGATCATTTGACTTGAACTCCACTTTTAAAACTTTAGAAAATAAAAAAATAATGTTCAAGAAATAAGACCTAGTTTCTACCAAACATAAGATAAAGAGTAAGAAATTAAGTCTAGTTGGATTCTACATTTGACTATGCAATGTACATATGAACGCGATTTAATAACATTAATTGCTTGAAATCTAGAGTAGCTAATATATAGAGAATTTGAGTCAAGTATTTGTTTCAAAAAAATTATAATTAAGTATTAAATAGTGTTGAATATACTCAATTTCATTAGTGTTTAATATATATTTTACAAATTCACTATTTAGTTCTTTTAAGTATGTAAATAAGAATAAATCTATGCATATATATGAACACGTATAAATGAATCCATACACGTAAATAAAAATGGATAAATGCTTAAAAACATATGGAATCCATGTACATGTAAATAAAAGATTCAAGATAAGATACACATGATTGAATCCACAATTAACGTTTAATAGAAAAAATAGAAAAAATAAAGTGTAATATAATATACTTGAAAATAAATGATTGAATCCACAATTAATGATTAATAAAATGAAGTTTAATTAAATCTAAAAAATATAAATAATTTTTAAAAAACCTTCAAATATTTGTATATTTGAACATAATTGAAAAAATAATTTAAAATAACATAATTAAAAATAAACGATTGAAGCATAATTAATGAATAATAAAATAAAGTTTTAAAAAATCTAAAAAATATTTAATTTCCCAAAAAAATCCAATATTGTAAATTAAGCATGATTGAAAAAAATAATTTAAAATAGCATACTTGGAAAGGGTAAACGCCTTTGAAAAAAAAATCAAAATCTTCACCCCTTTATAAAATTAGAAATAATTGCCCCTTTATAATCTTCCTCCTCGATCAAAAATTCCACTTTATTTTAGGAAAAAAAAATGATTTTATTCAAAAATCACTTTTATTATTTTCGCACTTGATTGAAATTGATTTTTTTATTGGAAAAAAAATATTATTTTATATGGGGTTGAAGCGACCGATCCCTTGTACAATTGGTCGCGTCGGTCTCTATAGTTCCAGCCAGAACACATTCGACCGAAACGCTTCCGGTCGAAACTATCTATGTGGAATGCCAAGTGGCAGCCACATCAACAAAAATGTTGATTTTCTGAAACTTGTGACTTCTGCAAAAAAAATCAATAGGTAAATTAAATTTATTAAAAAAACTAAAAATACCCTTTTGTAGAGATTGAAGTCAGGATTCTACTCATATAATTTTCATAATGTTTCGATTATATTTAATATATACAAAATTAAAAATACTACAAGTAGGTATTCTTTTGTTCGGTAAGAGACTAGTTTGAAAAACAAAAAAAAATATCGAATAACTTCAAATTTTTTTTTAAAAATATGGTTCACTAGAGGAGAGAGTCTTCTCCAAAAGGGTATTTTTTTCATTTTTTGATTATCATAAATTGAATAGACAAATTATGGTGGGAGACAAAAACTGTCAAATTCGGGTATATTCGACTTCCAAATGCTATAACAAACAAAATATACATCAATTTTTTTTTTTGATACACTATATATATATATGTCTTCTATAAGGAATATCAAATCGAAAAAAAATAAGTTGATTTACATTTTCTTTTGTGGTGGGAACTAAACCCCCTGTTTTTCAGCATTTTTCAGCAATAAAAAAATGGTCTTTAAAGCTAAAAAAACATATAAATTATTGAAAAAAAAAATTTGAAAAATAGTAAACTTAAACTTCACCAAATTTTATGCATTTCATCAGTTTACATCATCTTCAAATTCAAAATAAAAATGCCACTTTTATGACGACGAAATTGAACAGTTGTTGTTGTATTAACCTTTTCCTTTGTAAAAGTGTGACACGGGTTTGTACTTTTACCCGTACGTACACACATTTCTCAACCAATCCTATATTTTCTCCACCATCCCTAAATATTGGGAGGGAGTTGAGTCTTCTTGTCCTCATATCCCTAGATTTCTTTCAACCATCCTATATCCTCTCAAGTCTTCAATTTGGTCAAGGTGAGTCTTTTGACACTTGTCTTCTCCTTCCATCTTTCTCTCTCACCTTTCAACCTCATGTTCATAGCCATCCCAACTATAAGATCTAATCTGCACCGTTGATCTCTTCCATGTAGGATTATGCCTTTGAAAATCTATAAAAAGAGGTCTCCTAATGCATTTTGAATCTAATAGTTCAAATGGAGAACTAAGAGTCTTTGCCTTTGCATCCGTAAGTTTAAGCATTTTGAGTATCTGAGCATTTTAGGAGTTTTTTTATGTTATTATCTTGCATGATAGCTCAAATCATTTAGCATAATCGTATCCAACTATCAGTTATCTTTTCATTCCACGTTTCCATATTGGAAGCCACACAGTGCATGTCTGAGAGCAATTATTTGCAACCAAGAACAATGGGGATAGGACACAATGAGACAGGAAGGTAAAGGTATAATTTTTATGTTTTCATGCTTTGTTCCTTTACTTTGTTTCATTGGTTGATATTGGATTTTTCATGTAGCTTTCATTATCATTATTTGTTGAAAAAATAACAAGTTGTAGGCTTACTCTAAAGATTAATTCCAAGTTGACACAACTATCTTGATTGAACAAAAATCAATTATGAAGTGATAAAGATGGAGTACATTGCACAAGTCAATTGATGTTGAGTGATATGTCTGAGAGATGAATTCATTTGCTAATAAATGTAGTTTCTTCCCATGTCTGTGTTTTTTGTTTACGATTTTAAGTGGTTGTCAAATATCGAATAACGAATAAGGATAATCTTCTTTTCAGGAAAAACCATGTTTTTAAAGTAATTTGGCCAAAGACCTTGATCATTGAAATAGTTTAATTTCCTAGAAAAATTTATTAATATGTTTCTATGTCATATCCTTATAATAAGACAATGCATTCCATAATTATGAGTGCATGTTGATGTATCAAGTTGCACTAGGATTCTCTCCTACCTTTTAATTCAAAGTAGTTAGGCATTGCAAGATCACGTATTCTTTAGGGTAGGAAGAATCCTAAGGAACACAACCTTTGTGGTTGGGTTGAAAATTACTTGAACTATGTCTTGTCTCTTAGGCTTTGTAGATGACAGTATGGGTTAATAGTGGTTGGAGACTTTATTTATTATGTTCTCAAATATTACTTATATGTTATTTATGTTTATACAACAATATTGTATGATGTGGATTGCAAGGCATAGGAACCTAATTTATAGTATTTATATTTCATGTGCTAATACCTAGTTAGGCACTTTATATATGAGGTAGAAATTTATTGAAGTTATTTCATTCCATATCTATATCTATACAAATTTGAGCATTTGTTTACTCTATGAGATAGTTAAGGGTTGTGTGAAGTTGAGATAATATTTATCTTTGAGAAAGTATTATGATGAGATGGGCATGAGAGCCTAGGTCACACGAATAGCTAGGTGGATCCACTAACTATGCAAATGATTGCAAGTATGGATGGATGACCTATGAACACACCAAGTACAATGTGAGAAAAGAGTATGTATGAATAGTTTTCTCATAAAATTTATATATATGTGATCAAGGTATGATCTAATTTAAAGCTATTTTTGGATGGAATTTGTAGGTCATAAATGATCATTTTGACTCAAACATTAAACATTGAGATGATTTATCTATTCCATATTGATATTCGTGAACAAGAAAAAAAATCATGCAATTATGTATAAGGACATGTCAAGAGTGTTGATAATAAGTATCTAGTAACATGGTCAACTCACCATACTACTAAGGTATGCTAAGTTCAAGTATAAATGTGCATTAATGTAATTTTAAAGTTATGGAAACATGCGAAATATTTATGTTGATTGAAGAATCGAGACAACTAAATTTTGTTTGGGCAAGAAGAATATTTCATATAATCTTTATTTTGATTTCGAGTTCTAAACTAGACTGATGTTCTAATGTTGTTTACATAAGTTCTATAGACAAGAAAACACCATCGTGAGGGAGAGAACATTGTTGGTGAAGAAGTAGCCTAGCCTGGTAAAAAAAAATGAATGGTAATAATCAAATTCACACACACTCACTTAGAAATTTTCTTTGAGAATGACTATTTGATGAATATGTGTGTGAAAATAAAGAAATGTGTTTTCATTATTTTGAGTATTTACAAATGAAATTTTGATTGCATTACTTGATGAAAAAGCTAACCATATTAGTGAGAATCTTGTTGGCCTTGTTTTGGGTATGATGATAAAATTTCGATTAATGTATTAGGGCGATGAATATCTTAAGGGGGAAAGGATGTCACATCCTAATTTCTTTCAAAAATTAATTTTTATATAAATCTAATTATTTTCCATTTAATTATGATTATCATTTTATGAATATTATATCGAAACATTATTTTCACAAAAAATTAATTTATATTTAAATGAATTGTTAATATTATTGCACTCTATATACATTTATTTTAAATAATATTCATAATCTCATGTTCTATGTTGAAGTTATGAATAACAAGAATCCTGGTTGATTTACTTGCATGACTATGTAAGAAAATCATACAATTTGACAATATGGACAAAGGTTTCAAAAGAAAAGTTTGGCATAGCAAAAAGAGAATATATACCTTGACACACTCAAGAAATTATGCTAACGTGTAGATTATTATCGTAAAGACATTTAAATGAAAAATTCTTTTATGTTTGATCATCCTAGGCACTATAGTATCCACAAAGGTAGAAATAGAGGATATCTCATTAGTTTTATATTGCATACTATTAGTGCACGCAAATCAGCTTTTCCTCCATGTTTTATGGAATTATTATGGTAGATTTTTATTTAAATCTTATAATTTGGATAAAATTGTTTTTTGTTTAGTTGTTAAGCTAATTAAGGAATATCTCTGTTTTTTCAGTTTTATTTATGTTTTTTCTTCGTTTTTACTTTGATGAAAGCTTTATATACTTTGTAATTTATTTGTAAACAAATCAATCAATTAATGAAATAGTTTTATTTGTATTTTTGCTCTCAAATTTTCTCTCTATTCTGCAAGTTTACTTCTTTCTTTCTAGCTAGATCTTACTGTATTGTGCACATTTAGATAAATTTTTGCATGGTATTAGAGCACATGGTTGTTGGAAAGAAGAAGCATTAACAATCTTTTGTAGTTTTTGAAGATTAGAATTCTTTTAGAATGAAATTTTTTAATGTCTTGAGGGTTGTCTGTTAATTTTGTTTATGTATTCATGAACTGAAATAAAGTTCCAAAAGGGAGTAATCTAAGTCTAGAATGGGAATTAAATATCATCCATCTGTCATAACTTTGGAAGAATGAAATTACAAGTCTTGGCATGATGGAAGCCTAAAGTATTGTCGATGGATTCATCTATTGCCACATTTGTATGGGCTTATTCATGAACCTAGTACTTGTTGACTAAAATATGCATGAGAAAGTAGAAATGATCATGTCTTAGGATTAATTGGTTTAAGTGTTGTAGACCATATATCATGGGCTCTATCACACATTGAGTTCCCTCACACTCTTTGGGCCACCTTATGGGAAATGTATGGAGATACCACTGAACCTCCATTCCCAGATGATCCAACTATAGATATTCTTCTCTCCCTTAATAATGATGATGATCTATGTATGATGATGACACCGAAGAGGAAATTGCTTATTGGAAGAGTCTTGATTGTCTTGATTACACAAAGACATCTCCTCCTACTTCTCCTCTTTCTACACCTCCAGTATTGGCAGCTATTCAATCACCTCCACCTACCAGTTTGATAGAGATTTTGGCTTCTCTGAATGCTACCTTAGATTCTCTTTAGCGGGTTCATTCTTGTCCACTTGATGAATGAGATATCATCCTATCAGACATTTACCATTTGTTTGTTGAATCTCTCCTTGATCATGATGACAACATTGAGGATACATGCCATCTCTCCAATGTCATCTCACATCAAGATGCATATTATTTTGGTTTGGATTCTCTTTCTCTCTCTCAGCCACTCCATGCTACTATTTTGACACATCCCGATTCACATCCGAACAAATCTCACACTTCAGTGGTCACTATTCTTGAATCTTCTATGGTAGAGTCACAATTTAGCATTAAATTGGAAAAATATGAGTATTTTTTAGAACCATTCATTTTGATTCCTTCATATATTTCACCTATGGGAATTCAGTAGTTTGACAGTTCGAGGTTTCTACCTTCCAAAAAGAAGAGGCATCATTTGTTGGAAAGGAACCTATTATGGCATTCGCCATGCTACATTTTGTATTGACATTCTTTCTCTTCTTTGTGGAGGCACAAATGGGCCCTATCTTTTCATCTTCACTTTCTACTTGGGGTGAAGGACATTGCAGCATATAAGTTGCCATGCAAAATCAATGTAAATTTTGAGGGGGGTTTTTGTTCCCATTGGGTTTTCCTTCTTTCCTCTTTTCTTTCCTTAGGCTTTAGTCACCTTAGTTATACTTGAGGGGGGGTGTTAGTGAGTGCAAATAAACTTTTCCTTCATTTTTTATGGGATTATTATCATAGATTTCTATTTTAATCCCATGACTTGGATATAACTTTTTTTTTTGCTTAATTAATTGTTAACCTAACTAAGGAATATCTCTGTTTTTTCAGTTTTATTCCTATTTTTCCTTCATTTTTTGCTTTGACGAAGGCTCTATATACTTTGTAATTTATTTGTAAATAAATCGATCAATTAATGAAATAGTTTTATTTATATTTTTGCTCTCAAATTTTCTCTCTATTCTGCAAGTTTACTTCTTTCTTTCTAGCTATATCTTACTATGTTGTGCAAGTTTAGATAAAAATTTACACATACAAAATGTACTTTAGAAACATTTATCAATTTCCCATTATTATGCTCTTGAGTTGGTATACTAGATTTAGCTTGTGTACCCACATTGAAGAATAGTCCAATCCTGAAGCTGGTCCCTATTTATGTAGACTCATTAGCGATGTAGTTTTTTAGGGAAATAGAAAATACAAAGGATCAATCCCTTGGTGGCATATTAAGTCTCTATTAATATTTAGTCCTCTATTGATATTGTTGACTTGTAGTTCTATGTTACTTCCCTATAATCAACACTATGATGCATATTAGAATAAGCCAAATTGGAGAGATGATATGACTATGCTTAGTAAAATTGTTGAGGTTATCAAATGTTTATCCTCTATATGATAGGATATTAGTAGTGAGTTATTATTAGAAAATCTAGAATAAATCATATAAGGTACCATAAGGGAGAATTTATATATTAATGTAATAAAAGTTCAAAGAATGTATTGAGAAGTTAGGAAGTAAATGCTAAGGAAGGAATCATTTTGTAGGAAAATATCATTGATTTGATTATTAAAATAAGAAATCTTAAATGACTATTGAGTATTCTAAGTAGAACTGTAAAATTAGTATAGAAAGAGATTCAATAGGATGTATACTAGATTCTAAAGAAAGATTATAATAAAAGGTAAGGTGAGTAATATAGGAAATAATTATATTTGGTCAACCTCTATAAATTTTAGGTCATCTATAGTACATTATTGTATATTTATCCTTTGCGTGACACTATTGACAAGGATAACATTTGATTTAAGGTTAATTATTGAAATAATAATCCTATACAAGGTTGTGTTTTCATTTTATCCTTTAATGTTTGATTTATACATGTATATATATCCTTAAAATGTATACACATATATTTATGTATTTATAATTATATATGTATAAATATACTATACATATTTGTGTTATACCTTCTTCATTAAAAACTAAATATTCTTTAAATGATAAAATCTCATATATTTCTATTATAAGTTTGTATGTTTATTGAGACATGAGTTAGTTATTATTGCATTAGAAACGAGATAATTTATTAAACATATAGACTACTTGTCGCATCAGTGATAGTGTATTTATCATCTTGCATAATATCATTTCTCACATTATCATAGCAGGAGAATCATGCATTAGCTTCATCAAGGTGACATATGCCTACAAGAAAATGGATAGATACATGACCCTTTATGCTCCTATGTGATCATGTGTGCATTTATGTGCTCTTATATGCTCATATGTAACTGGAGTCTTCTTGGAATATTTTGGAAATCATGTAATTGATTTCATTTAGATAAGTAAATATGTTCAATTAGAATACCACATAATTCCATTACTTTTGTCAATATTACTTTGCTATTCTTCTGTGTACTAGATCGAGTACCTTTCGTGTCATGAAAGATTCTAAGAAAGTGTTAAAACTTCATGGTAGAGCGAAAACACGGTCTGACAATGTTCTCACCCATGATGTACTTTCAGGAGGCAAATTTTAGGAGTTCCTGCTAGGAAGGTTTTCATGTTTTGTTCATATGTATTCAATGTACTTGACCTTATGGTCTATTGTAAAAGATTATTTCTCCTTATTTAATGTCTTGTTGTTGGCTTATTGTACTAAATATTCATGTCACTATATAATTACCATGTTGTAAATCTTGTATATTTGAACACATGTCATGGATCTATGCTTATTTGGTGTAATTTGTGAATTATGTTTATTATTAATTATAGAGATAATTACAATTGAGGAGGTAATTGATTTGGATAGCCTTTGAAAAAAAAATTAGTCTTGCAAGCCTTAGCGAGTGCTTCTTGCAAAGAGATTTGAATATTCTATTCTATGCATATATGATCTTATGTATTTTATTCTCCTTTCAACAATGGAAAATTTGTAGCGTTCTATACTCATAATTTCAAAAATCATTTGTTCTTGTTTGTTATAGATTCAAGTTTTTTTTATTTCTGGTATTAATATATGAATTGGGACTTTTAAGTCATTTGTTTTGCTCTTTTAAAAGTTTTCCATTATGTTGTTATTATCACACCATGCTTTCATAAAAGCTGAAATGATATTTCAAATCTCAATGCATCAAGTCAAGATGAGATAGTTTTTTAATTTCATTTCAAAGATATTTTATCCCTTTTCTCAAAAGTTCAAAACAATAGAAAAAAATGACTTCTATAAAACTCATATGTTATTTTGTGAGTCATAGCCACATATTTATAAAAAATTCCATTATTGATACTTGAGTGGAAATTTGAACATCAACACTCATCACACATATAATCTAGTTCAAATTAATTAAAATCTTATAAAATCCATCTGATTTTAACTAAACTAATAAAAAAACATTTCAAATAATAAGTTTAAAATTATTATCAATTTGTATACTGAATAAATAAATTAAACATTATACGATGATATAATTCAATTGAAAGGCATCTACAATCATATAAGGGATGTTAAAAATCTATGTCAATAAATACATTATGTTATTTATTTTGACTCTCATCTACAATTGTTGTAACGTTTTGTGCACCATTATCTGTTAATGTGTGGATTTTTAGGATTAATAGCTTTGGTGGTGGTCTCCTTTATTAAGACAAAATCCCTCCATCTTGGTAATGATACAATGTCACCCTCTTTGTTATGTTACCAAATCTTATAAGTCGTGTTTTCATTACTTTGGTTGATAGGAAAATCATAGCATGTTGTTTTCCACCCTTCATATGAATTATTAATTTTTCCTTGACTATTATGGATTGAAAGTAGTCATTCCTTAAAATTGATTGGGTATTCCAATCAATTAATTATTTTTCTATCATGTTTTGTTGACACATCTTTACAATTTAGTGTTTATTCAACTTTGTACAACTATTGCTACAATGAAGTTTCTAAGCCGATTGAGATAACAGCCCACATCTCTATTTTTTTAATTTCTTTGTGCTTTGAATGGTACTATTCTTATATTTATATCCAACTAAAAGATATTGTTTCTTTTGCAAAGGATTCCTTTGCTATTTATGATTTTTTTTATTAATATTTTAGTTCAGTCAAATAATTTTTTTTTGGAGTGACATGTTGTACAAATATGAATCACCCCACATGAGTAGTAGATATGGATATGGTTGGATTGCTAATAATGCTATTTAGTCATGACCTATGTGTATGCATATTATTTATTATTCATTCATTTAAGGAGGCTTGACTTTAGAGGAAATGGACTCGGCTAGAGAGGTCATGACTAAGAATACAACTTGATAAAAAAGTATCTTTTTGAATATGATTCTCTTAAATTTTATAAATGAATTTTTAACTTCCAAATCAACTAATAGCCTAAAGTTGAGTGTAGAACATATATTATCAGTATATGTTTTTTATTATATAAGCAGGGAGAGGGCCCTAATCCCTACCAAGAAACATTAGTTAAGAACACCCACCGATAAAAACAACAACTAGCCCAAAAATAGCCACAAAATACGAAGCAGGTTATTTAAACAAAAACCACAGTAGAACCCATCCTTAATATTGTAAAGCGAAAAATCGTGAGCGAACCCTAAGTGTTCCTCCCACCACTCCAAGGAGAGGGGAAGGAGGTCACTAGGGTTGACGGTTTTCACTTAGGGGAGACTTTACATTCAAAAGAGGGGTTGAAACCCACAAGATCCAATCCCACCCAATGCAAGATTGGATTCTAAATGAGTTTCAAAGGTTATGACAGCAAGGCTACCCTCTTTTGTAAAGAATGTAGATAGAAGGATTAAGCTAGGGACACATGAAAAGTGAGAAAGATTCACTTATAAACAGAGATAGGAATATAGGATGAAGCTGCGGACCTGGAATTAGCAGTAAAATGTCGAGACGGCGCTGTCCTGCAAATTTGAGCAAAAGTTGATGGGACGATGGCGCCCGGCGTGCACACGGTCCTCCGAAAAATCTGCAAAACGAAGGGGGATCTGTTCGTCTCTGCACAAGGATTCCGGATCTTCAATTACATCCGCGTACCTGCAACCTACACACAGAAAAGAGAGGACGATTGGGGGGTTAGGGATTAGGGGTTTGCGCTTAGGTCAAACCCCGGTTTTGGAATTAACCAAGAAATGAGAAATTGCTGTAAATGTAAATGATTGTAATGTAAACAAGTACTTGATACCTTGTTGTAAGAATGTATGTATTCTTACATGCGAAGGTGTAAATGTTGTTGTATGTTGTATGTTGTATGTGATCTCCTCTTCAATGGTTGAATCCTTGTCTTGAATGCAACACCTAGCCTTGAATGGAAACTTAGAATGATCAATTGCTTGAAGGAATGCTTGAATGCTTGAATGCTTGAATGTTTGAGTATCGCTTCCACCTTTTTCCCTCTTACCAAAATGGGAGAGGAAATGTAGTTTATATACTTGTCAATTAGGGTTGATAGACTGATTTTTTTGACCTTAGGCCGACCTGGGAAGATTATTTTCCAATTTGCAAACATAAAGACCCGAGACCCAAAAGAGACCAGGCCCAAAAATAGGGCCAGGGACTAGAGTGCTGAGCGCCATGGTCCTAGGGGACCAGGGCGCTAGACGCCATGGTCCCACCTCCAGGGACAGCAGGGTGCAAGGAGGATCAAGCCAGGGTGCTGAAAAATGCAGTTTTTTGATGTCATGAACAAGTTTCAAGGTCTCCATTCAGGTTCAGTGTTGCGTCGCCATCGTGAAGACCCAAATGCAGTCAAAATTGCAAGTGTCGCAATTTTAGGACGCTACATTTAGCCCCCACTTTAGCGGGAGTATAAGCGTACGCTCATACTTCCGGTAAAGTATAAGGAAACCACATTGAAAGACTTTCACTACGTCAAGGAGGCAAGACACACCAAGCCCCCAGTGGACTAAGGATCTTACGACTTCGATTGACAAAGTAAAAGGGAAGATCATGAGGGAGAACCATGGTTGTCAATAGTAAGGTTCCCTCACTATGAGTCATGTAAGAGAAATACCAAAAATTTTCAAGGCAAAGCTAAGTTCGCCAAGAAATTTTCAAGTATCCTGAAGGGATAGACGGGGTGTATGCCCCCCTACGTTAAAGCGATCGCACATGCCTCAACGAGGGTGATTGCTTTAAGGTAGTGATACAGATAAGAAATGAGAAGAGAAAGGAGCACGTTATCACAAAGATTTAGCCCCCAAGTGTGAGATAAACCCAAGGATAATAGACACAAAACACAAAGCACGAGGTGAATTCACTTTCCTCGGGGTCAGTATGTTGTATGATAATTCATGTATATCATATGTATGTATGCATAATTGTTCTTCATTCCCCAATCAAGGAAGGTCACCTAGAAGAAGGGAACACATGTGTCTTTTGAGTCAACGTGAGAGAGACCAAAAGAGATCTCAATGCTTTGCATCATCCTCAAGTAGACAACACTAAGGACAACAAATAGAAGAATGAGAATAACACATAGAAGAAGTAACAAAAGAGAGGAGGAGAGAGTCTGCTATGCTAATGAAACTAGTCTAGCACGTCATCTACCCCCCGATCTTGCTGATCAATATTTCGGGAAGGCAGGAAGCACACTAGAGGAGGAACATTCAACACAGCAGATGGAGCTATCACAAGATCTAAACAAGGGCTATGTTCATGTTCCAAGCCACATTGTTCTTGTCTAGGAGCTAGGATAAGTGCTTTAGAAAATTCGTTAGATAAATGGTTATCAATATCAACAAATTCATAATCACTATCAGAAGCAATAGAAGTAACATTTTCATCATGAATAACATTTTCATCTATATCATCATCAAGATTTATAAAAATAGGATCTTTAATTCGCACAGGATCAAAACCATCATGCATCTTATGTTTAGGAGATTTTGGAGAAAATGGAATAATGCTTGTTGAAGGTGTTTTTGGGGATTGTAAAGTTTGAGAAGCAGCTGCCTGAACTCTAAGACGACGCTTTCATCGGCGTTCACGTGCAGAACGATTTTGTCTAGTCTTAGTAGGAAGTTGAGAAGATTGAGGAGGAGGAATGTTCTCATCCTTATCACTTGGGTGTTTAGGTTGTGGTTTCTTAGGTTGAATAATAGGAGAAGAGGAAGGTCTCTTCTCTCTATAAAAGGAAGGAGGAGGAATTGTTCCATATAAAGGAGGAATATTTGGTTTAGGAAGAAGACCAAGTCCATCATGATGAGGAGGTATAGGTCTGCTTTTAGAAAGTTTATTAGACACAGACATAGTCACATCCATAGGAATGGGTTGGGAATCTTCTTGAGGAAAGACATTAGTTTTATCTTTCAAAGGAAGAACTTCCTTCTCAAGGACGATAGGAATATCAAGTTTGGGTGTTCTAGGTTCACTTAGAGATAGGATCATATCTGTTTTCCACTTTTGATAAGATTTGAAAAGATGATCACTTCGCGGAGGAAGAGATTGGAATTGTTTAGGCCAAAAATAATCAATAGGAACACTAGAAGTTCTTTCAGCTGGTTTAAAGAGACTATGATTGATAGTAACAACTTCACCATTATGGGGAAATTTCAAACACTTGTGAATAGGAGAAGCAATAGCTTTCATGGAAGATAGCCAAGGATAGCCTAGCTTCACATGAAATTGTTCGGATGAAGGAATAATAGCAAAGCTCACATCAAGGGATTTGTTATGGACTTAAATAGGTAATGTAATAGAACCAAATGCAGGAGAAGAAAATGCATCAAATAATTTCACAATCACATCTGTTTTGTCATAGATCACTTCATTCAATTGTAAAGTAAAGAGAAATTCTTCAGTAATAACATTAACCATGCACGAAGGATCAATAAGCACTCCACGGCAAGGTGTATTCTTGACTTTTGCAACTATGTATAAAGGACCATCAGGTGCCCTGATAGTTTCACTAGAATCAAATGTGATGGAAGGTTCTTTAGGGTTTTCTTGCTGCTCTACAAAGTTAATCACATTCGGAGTCATAGACACAAGACCATCAGATGAGAAAGAGGAATCATTAGTCTCAATCACATTAGAGGTATGAGAAGGTAATGGATCAGTAAAAATCTTAAGATTTTGGTTAGGAGGAGCTACAGATGTATTGCCTTTATCATTCACTCCCGAAACAAAGATAGTATTATTATCAATCAAATCTTGAATTTTACCCTTTAAAGCAAAACATTTTTCAGTATCATGCCCAGGTTGACGATGAAATTGACAAAAAGATTTGTTATCAAAATAGGGTGAATTAATCTTTGCAGGATCTATTTGCCTTATAGGAGGAAGAGTAAGCACATTTTGTTCCAATAACTTATTCATAATACTATGCAATGATTCATTCAAAGGAGTAAACTTTCTTCCTTTCTTGAAAAACTTAGAAATAGGAGGCACACTTGATGCTGCATTCACATTGTTGTTGATGATGTTTTCATTGAATTTAATGGACTCTCTGTTCGGTTTAAACTTTCCAAATGGTTGTTGACTACTATCACCCTTATCACTCGGAGCCATAGGATTTGCTTGTTCCATTTGACTCACAGTCAGTTGATAATTGTGAAGAGTTGCACACAACTGTTGGAAAGAAGTAAACTCAGAAAACAAAAGTTTTTCTCTAATATCTTTTTGTAAATTAGAAATAAATATTCTTTGAATATCATTGTCAGGCATTGGAAAATAAATTTGAGCATACAAATGCTTATATCTACCAATGAAATCAGTCACTTTTTCTTTAACACCTTGTTTACAATGTATTAAATCAATCAAAGTAACTTTAGGACTTATATTGTTTTGAAATTGTTGAATAAAAGCATTTGCAAGTTGTTGGAAAGAATTAATAGAATAAGAAGGCAACGAGCAATACCATTGTAGGGCTTTATCTCTTAATGTTCTAGTAAACAGTTTTGCAAGTAACCTTTGGTCATAAGCAAAATCGGTACATATTGTTTGAAAAGTCTTAACATGTGTTAGAGGATCACCTTTACCATTATAAAGCTCCAAATGCGGGATTTCAACATGCTTAGGAGGGATAGCTCGAACAATGTCAAGAGAAAGTGGGCTCGCAACATCAAATGTGGGCACACTAAACTTAGATTGATTCATAGAGGCAATTTGTTGCTGTAAAGAAGAGACAGTTTGTGCAAGATTGTTAATGGTCGCTTCAGTCGAAGAGTTCATATTAGACGTGTTAGATTGTAATGGAGGTATTATGTTATTGAAAGAAGGTATTGATTGAGAGTAAGGAGGCGGGACACTATGATAGTTAGTCATAGGAGATGATTGGAAAAGAGGAGCACTACAAGGAGGAATGGAATGGTTAAATGAATTGCCCCCTTGCGCTAGGTTCATTTGTAGAGATGTAATAGGAACACTCATTGAAGGAATGAATGAAGAAGTCGGATTAAATGAAGGAAGAGGGTTAATTGAAGAAGAAGGATTGCCCCCATGATTGGTGATCATAGGCTAAATGTCTTGTATAGAAGTAGCCATTATGTTTGATGTAAAGGTAGGTATGCTAGCAATAGAAGTTGTCAAAGGAATAGAATGATTGACTTGAGTGGGAGGTTGTGTATAACCTAAAGTTTCGGCACAACTCTTCATAGGCATCACATTCGAATCCACAATGTGTGCAATACCACGCAAAATATCAATTCCATTCTTATCACTTTGAACCATACGTTTTAGACCCTCAATTAATGAAAGAGCTTGACTATCAGGATACTCTTGAGACATCCATTGCTGAAAACCATCAAATTGGTTATCCAATTTTGAAAGTTGTTCTACAGAAACCTCATGGAGAGCTTCTTCATCATTAGGAGGATTAGAGGAATTACCCGTGTCCTCGTTAAAAAGGCTATTCAAATTAGGTTCCATCTCCTTAGTAATTAAACCTTGGAAAGACTTAATTCTACGGCTTTGTCTAACGGGAATTGTGTAAGTAGGGCTTATTGTTGTAAAACTCATGCACTAGAGAGGGAGAAAATTTTGAATTTAGAGGTAGCAAATTTCAATAAAATCAACCAATCTCCTAGATTTAGGCTATTAAATGCAATCACGACAATCTCCTGAAATTTCAGAAAAAATGTCAAGGACCGTGGCGCTCGGAGTGCACATGGTCCTCGCAACTTTTTTCAAAATTTTCAGGGATGAAAGTTATGATGATTTTAAAGCTAATCTGTAAAAATTGAGTGATTTTATGATCTGTAGATAGGCCAAATTAAAGTTGCAATCTCAAAATTGAACCCTACCAAGATTGTTGAAAAATGCAAAATTTGAATTTTGAAAAAGAGAGGGAAACTGAAATTTTGAATTTTATGATTTTAGAGGGAATACCAAAAGCAATGTAAGTTTTGAAATTTTAAAAGTTGACTCAATTTCACGCAAAATTCAATTTTGAAAGTGGAAATCAAAGTTGTTGCAATTAAACACTTAATTTCAAAAGTCACAAATTGCAAGAATTTGAATAAAGCACTGAAATTTCGAATGAACGCCAACACGCTTTTCAGATTTAGGACAGTAAAAACACAATTTTGACACAAAATTTCAATTTCAATAATTTTTGAATGATTGGAAGCCTTAGTCCAAGCAATCCCTAGACCAACTTTGACTTTAATTTTGAAAGTGTTAGAATTGATGAAATCAGCCAAAATTCTGGATTTTAGTAGAAAAATACAGTAAGATCTAGCTCCCGAAATTTCGAAAAAAATGTCGAGGACGATGGCGCTCGGGGTGCACACGGTCCTCGCAACTTTTTTCCAAATTTTCAGGGATGGAAGATATTATGATTTTGTTGCGGAATCCAAAGTTATAGCTGATTTGGAGATGTTTTGATCAGTGAAATTATCAGTCAAAGGTTGAATCAAGAGGGTTTTAAAAATTAGGGTTTAGACACTTAACCACTTAATTTTCAGAATTAAAGCACAAATATGAATTGACAATTTGTAATAGAAGGGTAGATCGGAAACAAACATTAATAATTAAACATTTCACAAGCTCAATTACTAAAAAGAAAATTTAGGGTTTTTATGCAATTAACCTCTAAAATTTGCAAAAGATCAAACATAGAAATGTAATCAAGGCATCCAATTTTCAGATCTAACCATGAATAATTAGAAAGGATTTTCACGTCGGGTTCACCAAAATGTAAAGCGGAAAATCGCGAGTGAACCCTAAGTGTTCCTCCCACCACTCCAAGGAGAGGGGAAGGAGGTCACTAGGGTTGACGGTTTTCACTTAGGGGAGACTTTACATTCAAAAGAGGGGTTGAAACCCACAAGATCCAATCCCACCCAATGCAAGATTGGATTCTAAATGAGTTTCAAGGGTTATGACAGCAAGGCTACCCTCTTTTGTAAAGAATGTAGATAGAAGGATTAAGCTAGGGACACATGAAAAGTGAGAAAGATTCACTTATAAACAAAGATAGGAATATAGGATGAAGTTGCAGACCTGGAATTAGCAGTAAAATGTCGAGACGACACTGTCCTGCAAATTTGAGCAAAAGTTGACGGGACGATGGCGCCCGGCGTGCACACGGTCCTCCGAAAAATCCGCGAAACGAAGGGGGATCTGTTCGTCTCTGCACAAGGATTTCGGATCTTCAATTATAGCCACGTACCTGCAACCTACACACAGAAAAGCGAGGACGATTGGGGGGTTAGGGATTAGGGGTTTGCCCTTAGGTCAAACCCTAGTTTTGGAATTAACCAAGAAATGAGAAATTGCTGTAAATGTAAATGATTGTAATGTAAACAAGTACTTGATACCTTGTTGTAAGAATTTTTGTATTCTTACATGCGAAGGTGTAAATGTTGTTGTATGTTGTATGTTGTATGTGATCTCCTCTTCAATGGTTGAATCCTTGTCTTGAATGCAACACCTAGCCTTGAATGGAGACTTAGAATGATCAATTGCTTGAAGGAATGCTTGAATGCTTGAATGCTTGAATGTTTGAGTATCGCTTCCGCCTTTTTCCCTCTTACCAAAATGGGAGAGGAAATTTAGTTTATATACTTGTCAATTAGGGTTGATAGACTGATTTTTCCGACCTTAGGCCGACCTGGGAAGATTATTTTCCAATTTGCAAACATAAAGACCCAAGACCCAAAAGAGACCGGGCCCAAAAATAGGGCCAGGGACCAGGGCGCTGGGCGCCATGGTCCCACCTCCAGGGACAGCAGGGTGCAAGGAGGATCAGGCCAGGGTGCTGAAAAATGCAGTTTTTTGATGTCATGAACAAGTTTCGGGGTCTCCATTCAGGTTCAGTGTTGTGTCGCCATCGTGAAGACCCAAATGCAGTCGAAATTGCAAGTGTCGCAATTTTAGGACGCTACAAATATATAATCAAAACCATCATGATTAAACTAAACATAACAACCACCATTAACAATAGGTCTTTTAACTTCATATTTAAACTATCTATTTAAATGCCCTACTTAAACTTAATAAGCCATGACACCTAGGCATAAATAAAGTCATAGAAACATAATAGTCCATATATAACCATAAAGCTAAAACCAGTCGATAGAAACTAAGATGGCACACAAGCACCACAACCTAAAGAACAACAAAAATGAAGTTGAGAACATAAAGACTTAGTTTTTGGGCCCCAAGATGATTCCCTGGATCTTAACAAGCTCTCGTAGGTTGTTTTTCTAGCCTCCCCAAGAGAAAAGTTTCCTTTAGTATCTTCCTTCTTGACCTTGCTAGTCTGTGCATTCTTTTTGAGCTATTTTTTAATCTAAGTTTAGCCAATCACCATACCCATAATTATTTGTCGCATGATTCCATCAGTGATAGTTTTGAGGGTTTCATATCATCTCCAAAATGTTTATTGTTTACTCTAGATTCCTTCACGTTCCTTTCTATATCCATTGTTTTATTCTGCAGATCGGCCACTTGCACTTTCAAATTGGCTACCAAGTCATTATCCATGTCATTGGCATTTGTTATCTCTTGGATATCCTTGTTAATATCTCTAATATCACCTTCCTTTTCTCCTAAGATCTATCTATCTTTTTTCATCTATTCCTCATTATCTTTGTCCTCTTCTTCCACAACCACATTATCCCCACTAACTTCCTCTATCTCCTCTTTTTGCTCACTATAATCCTCATAATCTGAGTCCTTGATGTTTTCCTCTGCTTCAGGTGTATATTTCTCTTCAAAGTAAACATCAAATTCCTTGTCTTCTATCAAATGTTTTTTTTGTCCTTCTCTTTAAGCCTAGTAGACATGCATCCACCATGACTAATCTCTTGCTTATCATTCCCTTTCTTTTTGTTCCCCTCATATTTTCTTCCAGGTCAGGATCCTCCAAATTAATGGTTATGTTTTTTCTTTTGCTAGCTTTAGAATCCAATTTCCTAGCTTTCAAACGTCCTAATTTAGCAGCAGTAGATTTCCTTTTTTCAGGGGTAACTTGTAAGAGCTTTTTTTTTTGGCAAAGATGGTATGGTTTTTCTTAGCTTTGATTTTTTTCACCTAGAGGATTTAGATTTGTCAGCAAAATGGGGCTTTCTTTTAATGAGTTCTATTTTCACAGAACTACTGGGTTTGATAGGGGAATTATTTTGGGTAAGCATCCTACTTGCATGTGGGCTCTAAGAAAATACATGCTTATGGGCAAGTGCACCAAAATGGGGGACCAAAAGAGTGCCAATTTTTTTTTGGCCCCCATCAAGCCCTTTGGCGCAAGCGAAATAAGGAATGCACCCTACTTGGCACGCGCCAAATAGGTTTGGCATGTCGAACCTAAGGTTTGGTCATGCCAAATCTATTTGGCATGCACCAGATATGGCGAGTACCGAATGGTATTCCATTTTGACAAGTGCATTTTCCTTTTGAAAATCACAAATTGTCTTTCCCTTTCACTCTCTCTCTCTTTAACTTATACTTTAAGATATATTTTATGTATATATAGGCAGCATGTTTGAGAGTGGTTTCAGATCTCTAGGAGTTATAATATAGATTCTAGTTTTTAGAGTATTCATATAAATTTCAAGCTTAGTCAAATTTCAATAATCAGCATGCTCATTTCACCATTCTCTCTCTGGTCTCTCCCTCTCTTTCCCTGCATTCTCCCCCCTTCTCTCTCTCTCTCTCACAAGTTTCTCCCTCTCTTTCCCTCCCTCCCTCTCTTGCACTTGGGCTTTCTCTCCCTCAACCCCCACATTCCACCCTCTCTCTCCCACACTCTCTCCCTCCCTCTCTCCCTCTCTGTGGTTAATGGAAAGAAAAGAAAATACCACACAGAGAGATACCAGAGAGAAAGTGAGAGAGATGGAGGGAGGAAGGGAGTGGGTGATGGAAAGAAAGGAAAATATCGAGAGAGAGAGAGAGAAAGAGAGAGACCAGAGAGAGAGAAATCAAGTGGGAGAGATGGAGAAAGGGAGGGGTTTATGGAAAGAGAGGGATATATCAGGGAGAGATGGAGGATGGGATAGAAAGAGAGGAAGAGAAGAGAGCGAGAAAGAAATTAAGTGAGTGAGGGAGGAAGGGTTTGAGGAAAATAGAGAGCCCAAGTGAGAGAGATGGAGGGAGGTAGGGGTTGATGAAAAGAGAGGGAGAGACCAAAGAGAGAGCCCAAGTAAGAGATAGAGGGAGCAAGGTAGGGGTAGAGAGAGAGATTAAAATTGAAGGAGAGAGTGAGGGAGGAAGGAATGGATTAAGGGAGAGACCTAAGAGAGATATAGAGAGAGAGATGGAAGGAGGAAGGAAGGGGTTGATGGAAAGAGAGAGATATAATAGGGAGAGAGGGTGGAAGGTATGGAAAGAGAGGGGGAGAGAGATTAAGTGAGAGAGGAAGAGGTAGGGGTTGAGGAAGAGAGAGTCATAGTGAGAGAGATGGAGGGAGGGAGGTAGGGGTTGATCAAAAGAGAGAGGAGATAAAGGAAGGGGTTGATGAAAAGAGAGGGAGAGAACAGAGAGAGAGAGAGAGGTGATGGAAATAGAAAGAGACACCTAAGAGAAAGATCAAGTGAGAGAAATGGAGGAAGGAAGGAAGAGGTTGATGGAAAGAGAGGGATATACTAGGAAGAGATCCTAGAGAGAGAACCTAAGTGAGATAGGGTGAGAGAGAGAGGGTAAGGAGGGGTTGATGAAAAGAGAGGGAGAGACTTGAGAGAGAGATATCCCTACCTTCCTCCCTCCCTCTCTCTCTCTCCTTCCCTCAACCCCTCTCTCTCACTTTAGCTCTCTCTCTCTATCATCCCCTCTGTTCCTACCTCCCTCTCTCTCTTATGGGCTCTCTCTATTGCTAACTCTAGTCTCTTCCTCACTTTCCATAAATATCTCTCTCAACCCTTCCCTTCCTCCCTCCCTCTCTCTCACTTGGGCTCTCTCTAGTCTCTTACCCATTTTCTATCTCATCATCCCTCTCACTAGGGCTCTCTCTTTCTCTCTTAGGTCTCTCTCTCTCTATCTCTTAGGTCTCTCTCTCTTAGGTTAGGCTTTGAAGGGAGAGAGGGAGATGGAAGAGAGAGGATGGGGGAGAGAGAGGGAAAGAGAGGGAGAGATACTTGAGAGAGATAGTCTTGAGAGAGAAAGACAAAGGGAGGGGGAGGAAGAGAGGGAGAGAATGCAAGAGACAGAAACTTGAGAGAGAGAGAGAGAGGGGGGGAGAGAGAATGGAAGATATCTAGATAGAGGGTGAGAGGGAGAGACTCGAAAGAGAGAGAAAAAGTGAGTGGGAGGGAGAGAGGGAAAGAAAGCTAGAGGAAATGAGAGATAGACAACTAATAAAAAGAGAAAGGGAGGGGGAGGGAGAGAAGGAGAGGTAGAGAATGGGAGACAGAGAGATACACTTGAGAGAGGAGGAGAGAGAGATAGACATATAGAACGTGACAGGGAGAGAGACTTAAGAGAGATAAAAATACACTTGAGAGAAAGAAATGGAGTGGGAGGGAGAGAGAGAAAGAAGGTTAGAGGGAAAGAGAGAGAAACTTGAGAGAAAAAGAGAAAGGTGGGTGAGGGAGAGAGATAGAGGTAGAGATAGACAAACAAACAAATAGAGACAAAGACATAATGGGAGGGAGAGATGGAGAGGCAATAGAGAGGATGGGGAGGGAGAGAGACTTGAGATAGAAAGAGAGGGTGAGAGGGAGATATACTTGACGGAGAAAGAGAAAGGAAGTAGGAGATGTTAGATATTTCAGATAATCAAAAGACAATTGAGAAGGGGTTGGATGTGAATTGTCCACCATGATTTGATCTCAAACATTTAATCTTCAATCCTGTCTCAGTTTCCACTTTAGCCTTAAAGATTTTAAAATTTTTAAATGCTTCAGATTTTTCTCTCAAAAAAATAACCCACATCATTCTAGAATAATCATCAATGATTAACATGAAATATCTATCACCATGAAAACTTTTAACTCTAGAAGGGCCACACAAATCAGTGTGAATAAGATCAAGAACATCATTTGATTTATCTTGTATACTCCTAAAAGATGTTCTGACCTGTTTACCCATATGACATTATTTACATACTAGATTATAAGGCTTCATAATCTTAGATAAATCTCTAACAGCCTTAGTTGAACTAATCTTCACAATGCAATCAAAATTCACATGGCACAACCTTTTATGCTATAACCAACTCTCATCAATCTATGTAATCAAACATGTCTTCTCATCGGAGTTTAAATGAAATATGTTACCTTTTGTCTGTGTACAGGTTGCAATCTCCAAGCCAGATCTATTAATGATTTTGCATTTTCCATCCTTGAACTATAATTGAAATCCCTTATCTACCAATTATCCTACACTCAAAAGATTATGCTTCAAACCTGCAACATAATAAACATTGTTAGTATTGTTCTTACCATCCAATGATATAGTTCCTTTTCCTTTGATCATACCTTCCTTATCATCTCCAAATCTAACTAGTCCACCATCAATTTCTTGCAAAGACAGAAACTTCCCTTTATCTCCAGTCATATGATGTGAACAACCACTGTCAATTAAACATTCATCCTTATCCTTAATTTTAGCAGCAAGTGCCTTCTCCTTAGGTACATTCTCTTCCAGTGTCGGATCATCTTCCTTGATAGCCAAGAATACCCATTCTTTCCCATTGTCAGATCCACTAGCAGAGTCTTCTGCCAGTTCATCATTTGAATCAATAATGCCTTCCTCATCCACTATGTAGCATGATTTGTCTCTGTTTTTCTTGAATCTATACTTGTTTGGATATCCAGGTACTAATACATTTGGACTAGATTTTTGACCGAGGTTTCCGACGGAGAAGGTATATTATGGCCAAATTTGAATTTTTTTGAAAAAACGCCCGCATTCGTCGTAATTCCGACGGAAATTTCCCATTTGGTTTCGACGAAGAAGGCATTAGCAATGAGAATTTTCTTTTTTTCAAAAAAGTGCTCGAGTTCATCGTAATTCCGATGACAAAGACCATTACTTAAAAAAAAAGAGGCGGGGAATTAATTTGTGAATTGCAATCCCACGTAGGTGTCTGTGGTGACTTCAACCCCCAAGAACATCAAACCCGTGTCGAAGGCAATCCCGCGCAGGAGGTAGATTCAAACTGCCCTAGTTTTTAATTTCATGTTGCAAAAAATATACATGTGGTGGTTAATTGTCCTAGTTTAATCTTGTAAAACCATAGAACTATGAGTGAGGAGTGAGTGTTCAATTTTGTAGCAGCAATCCCTTCCTCCCATATACGTGCGTGTTGATTGTTCACATGAGATCACATCTCTTTGCGGCATCGTATCAAACAATTCATGAGCCTTGTCCATGTTTCCACATTTTGCATTCATGTCAAGCAAGGCATTTGCAAGTACAACACCTAACAAAATTCCTCTATCCATTATGCTTTGATGGATGTCCATACCCTATTCCAAAGCTCCCATTTTTGCATAGGCAGGGAGGATGCTGGAAAAGGTTGTGGAATTTGGCTTTATGCCTTCCAATTTCATTTTCTTGAAAGTGTCTAAAGCCTTTTTGACAAATCCATTTTGTGCATAATCCAGCAATCGTTGCAGTCCACAAGACAACATTTCTTTCAAGTATTCTAACAAACAGTTCACATGCCTTGTCTATGCTTCCACATTTTGCATACATGTCTACCAGGACAGTTGCAACTACAACATCTGACAAAATTCCTCTATCCTTTATGCTTCAATGAATGTCCATACGCTGTTCCAAATCTCCCATTTTGGCACAGGGAGGGAGGATAGTAGCAATGGTCATGGAATTTGGCTTTACATTTGCCGATTGCATTTGCTTGAAATTTTCTAAAGCCTTCTCAACAAATCCATTTTGTGCAGTTGCAACTACATCTGACAAAATTCCTCTATCTTTTATGCTTTGATGGATGTCCATACCCTGTTCCAAAGCTCCCATTTTGACATAGGCTGGGAGTATGCTGGCAAACGTAACTAAAGAAATGCAATGATCAACTCCAAAGACATCAAACCACTACTAACAAAACCGAGAGTCTAAAATATGATAGGGAATAGTGTGAGTTGTCCTGAAATAAAATATTTTATTTTCAATTTCAACTTAAACATAATTACTCAGCCATTTAATGTTATTAATAAGTGTTTAATTTATGAAAGAGATAAATGTTTGGCCACAAGTACATGAGTTATTAAATTCACACAAATAAGTGAATTTGATATTCAAAACTATCTACAATGAATTCAATTCTTGTCCATTAGTCATTTATGTTTGCAATAAGCATCTTTCTTTGTTTTTCTTAATCTTTATTCATAGTTATGTGCATATTTCACATTCTATAATTAGGATATCAATTGCTATGGTTGAATACTAGCATGATATTTGTGTTGTGGTATAGATGCATGGAAACATAATTATGGGATTGTTATATTATAGAGATCATAAATCTAGATATCGCATATTAGTTCTAGCTCTTCTTGGATTGAGTCTAAAGTTGACATAAAGTCATAAAGCCATTACTAGAAGATCTATCCATTTTTAGTAAAGACAATTGAAAAAATCATTTTGATATTGAGAGTTTCTTATATGTTTACCTATTGATCATTATTAAGCCATAATATTTAGGTCTATTTATCTCTCTTGCAAAACCTTTGCAAGTGTCCTAGATTGTCCCTACTACTCACTCTTCAATGAAATAGTGGAGTTCTAAATATTTGTTGCACAAGATGGTGTTGAACGTATCAACAAGGATAGCATGGAAGGCATGTTCAAGCTTCTACTTGTAAAACTTACAACAAATGATTTGTTGATAGAAGAAATTCTTGAAATAGGAATACAATCGAAAGACAAGTAAGTACATACAAACCTCCTCAGTTGAAAGTAAAATCTGTGTATAAAAAGAGTACATTGAATCCCAATCCATAAACACAATAGAGATACCGATGGAGACTTAATTGGATGCAGCATGTTGCACCAAAGTTGTTAGAGTATGCTAAGCTAGTACATAATGTTTCCTAAAGCCATATTAGTATTTTAACCAGATCATTATCTACCAAAACTAACTATAGTAATCCTTTTGAGGATTCATTTCATGGTGCTAGATGATAGTTCTGATACTTAATATAAGTACAAATCTGATAGCCAACAAGATGAGAGGAGGGGGGTGAATCATACAAACTTAATCATTAATGAAAACATTAGATTCAACCTCAGTAACATATATTAGTCATACAATAAAAATTGTCAAACATGCAAACTCAAAAGCATATGAACAATGTAAACCTCATAACACCAGATTTAACGTGGAAACCCAAATAGGGAAAAACCACTGTGGGATTTCGGACCCACTAAGAAATATACTCTTCTAGAGTATGCTCGGTTAAAAGCAAATCCTGTTAAAGATTACAAAACACATTGCTAGATGTGACCCGGTTAAGGGATTTCCCTCAGATCTGTTAGGATCTTCACTCTGTTAGAAGTGACCTTGTCAAAGGATTTCAAACACTCATTTAGAATGTCACCTTGTTAGAGGATTTACTTATAAGACTATTAAGTCCACTCGGTTAAGAGATTTCCTGTTACTTTCACAAGCTAACAGTAATACAATCTATCTGCAACTTTACATCTAAAATGCTAAAGCAGATTCTTATTTGTTCAACACAATCTAGACATAGAACTATTCTTCTCTATCTGTTGGGCATCAATACTCTGTTATTCCAACAGGTCTTCAAGCTTCTATGCTCGGTGATCACTATGTAGCATCCCTATGCATACACTTGCCCACCTACATTGTTTATCAACAGTTTCCTATTTATAAACAATCATCTAACCGCTTAATCTCTTTGATCACATTTTTCATGATCAATCATAGCCATCAAATCTTTAATTTTGTCTAGGTTCATTGTATCTTACGATCTGAAAAATGTTTTACCCTACCTCGAAACTTGCACAATCATCTTAGAACTTGTGTTAGGGTAATGCGGTTCAATCTGAGCTATAGATCTTCTTGTTGACTTTCCATTGCCTTAGATTTGTTAACAAACTTCTTCCACGGCTTGCCAATCATTGATCTGGTCCAGCTCATCAGCTTCTTTCATTAAATATCACATGTAACCATTTAATGCATTCTGTTATAGCTCGGTTACAACTTGGTGAATACTAAACTTTACTCGGTAGACATTCTGTCTTCATTAACCAACTGCGATAACCTTAGGGTTTACTGACTAGGTTCCTTAGGGTTTACCGACTAGGTTCTTTAGCTGATAACATAGTGTAGTATTAACCTTTACATTTTACAACATATGTATGATGTTAAAACAATTTAAAACATCAAGATCTCATCATTGTCTGACTCGGTAGAGTTGCCCATTGAATAACTTATCCCTTTATTCATCATATTCTTTCCTGTGTCTTTACCGACTTCTTTATAATCTTCATATCATATTTCTTAAGATATGGCAACATCATACTGAATTAGAAAATCAATTTCTTGACATCAATGACAAAATAATAATATCAAGACAGTAAAACATCTTTAATTAGTTATGTCCATAATCATCAACAACCTTCTCAATATCCTTGTTATATTGCCAACAATCTCCCCCTTTGGCATTGATGGCAAAACCAATTGATTTGACTATTAAGAATTCAGATTGCTGTGATTCTGAAATGCTGAAATGCTCTCCCCCATACATTAGACTTCTCTTCTGGTTTTCTTTCAATCTTCTCAGGTCTTCTCCTCCTGGTAGTCTTCTCCTCCTTGGGTAGGTCTTCTCTTCCTGGTAGTCTTCTCCCCCTTTGACAACAATGCCAAAAAAGAAAAGAACTAAAACATAAGTTGTTTCTGTAAGAAGTTATTTCCTGTTGATGTGTATCAACTGAGTCTCGGACAGAGCATTTGTTTACAATTCCTGTTCCTTGTATCATTTTCTATATTATACCAATATTGTTTCAGTACACTTTCAGAAAAGCATTCTTAAAGTGTATCACTCCAGCATCAGCTCCCTAAAATATATTCAATAGATTCATCGAAGTGATGCTTTCACCAAGCTCAGTTAGTGAGTAGGAGATAGGGGTAGGACCCCTAACTTACTTCTGAGATATTCAAAAGTGTCCTTTGGTAGTGGCTTGGTGAAGATATTAGCTATTTGTTCCTTTGTGTTAACATATTCCAACACCACTTTCTTTTCATGAGCTTCTTCTCTAAGATAGTTATATTTGATAGATATGTGCTTTGTCTTAGAGTGCATAATAGGGTTCTTTGAAATATTAAGGGCACTAGTATTGTCGCAGAATATAGTTACTGGCTCGGTAACTTTCTCATTTATACCTTCCAACAATTGTTTGATCCATGCAATGCTGGTACAATTCTGTTGGTGTAAATAATTATTCATCATGGATATTATTACACTTACTTAAGTTTACTTAGGATAATGCATTTCATAGTAGTTTGGATATGAGACACTTGGGTGTTTGTGTCACATTGGGATAGTGTGTGTAGGAGAAATTCCACCTCTTATGGTGTTGATCTTGTTATTACACTATCATATCCACTTATTGTGGAGTGATAATTCCACCTTCGGTGGGTGATCCACCTCATGTGGAATATTATATTATTTCTCCTACCTACCCACACATATTTCCTCCCTACCCTTGTTTCTTATTGAGCCACATGTCATATTTGTGTGCTCATACATATCCCTAGCCTTGCCTATATAAGCAGGCTCATCTACATTGTATGTAACAACAAATATAATCCAGTTGATTGTTCATCATTTTCTATTGATGAGAATACAGTTTATTCTTGTCCCATATTATGTCTCTATCTTGTACATTTCATTGACCTCTTGATCTTGGCAAAATCCAACATGGTATCAGAGCTATTTGGGGCTTCATTGATTCGTCTTGAAGAGGCATTATTGTGACGTCAAGAGGCAGATCTAAGGAGCATCATCATTTGGAGGCGTCCTAGACCAGATCCGACCTCTCCATTGCGTCCGGAAGGCCATTTCCATGAATTTTGGTTATAAAGTTGGCCTATTTTGACCCCCCCCGTGAATCGTACTCTGCAGTCGCCGTACTCTATCTCTGCAGAGCTGACTGTACCCTGTCGTCCACGCCGCGCGTACCCGTTCTGCGGAAAGTACCTGTCGCTGCAGGTACCCGCCGGTAGAAACCCCCGCCACGTGCTACTCCGAGCCAGCAGATCCCAGCAACCTCTGCCCGCAGGTTCTCCGCCGGCTTCCTCTCCCGGCAGCGCCCCTTGTTCTCCGCGCCGGCTCCTCCAGTCTCCAGCGCCCGCTGAGCGCCTCTTGCAGCACGCAGCATTCGCCGCCTCCACTCGAACGTCTCCGCTGCCAACGCCGCTTCCCGGTGCCACCCTCGCCTCCCTAGCCACCGTCAACCGGCCGCAGCCTCCTCCGCCACGCGGACAAGACCGGCAAGTCCACGCCCGCCACGTGGCAGGAGGCCACTGGCCCGTGGATATACCGTACACACAGTCATCCCCGTACGGACTACCACATCAGCAGCCACATCAACTTATCCAGTCAGCAAATCCGTACAGTACGAACCGTACAGTCAACAGGCCGAGTCGTCCGTCCGTACGGTACGAACGTCCAGTCAGCAGGGCGAAGTTTTGGCGACGGTCATACGGCCGTCAAATTTAATATAGTGTTTTGCTGACGTCAGCGCCACGTCAGCAGGGTTTGAAAATTTTTGGACCCCCTCTCATTTGCATTTTTGATTTTGCAGTTCAACTTCAAATGGCCATAACTTGCTCATTTTTGCTCCTTTTTTGGTGCAATTTTTTCTGAAATGGGCTAGAATTTCGTGCTCTCCGCAGTGGTGAAAGAATTTTTTGATTTTGATGCACGGATTTTTCAGAAAATGCAGTTTTTGGTGACTGTCCCTGAGTAATCCCAGTTTTTGCAACTTCAGAGGCTTCGTTTGGGGTCATCCGACCTCCTTTTTAGGTGCCATTTTTTTTGAAAGTGCGTATTTTTTCATCTACTTTCACATGATGCTATCAGATTGATGTCATTGTTAGTAAAAATTGTACTTTCAGATCTTAGCCATTTTTGGCTATCTTGGTACTTGTATATTTGCTTGAATCTCAGTTAGATTCATTGCACTATTGATTGAAGTCTCTTGTATCTCATTTGAGAAGTTGTAAAATTTGCATCATAAGCCCACTTTGTCTTGTTTTGCAAGTGGCTCATTGTAATCGCACTAAGTATAAAGTGCCAAAATCATCACTTTTGGGGGGGTACTTTGATTGATTGAATTTGGGGGGGTGTCTCTTGTGCTCTTGTGCTCTTGTGTTCTTTCCTTTTTGCTGCTATGGGTTCTTCTAAGTTTCCTCTCTTAACTCCACATAATTATGCTACTTGGAAAATTGATGCATGGAGTAAACTTATGGAAAAAGGACTCACTCATTACATTGATGGAACTATTGTTGCTCCAGCTGATCCTAAGGC
The DNA here is from genome assembly GCF_030272615.1 of Cryptomeria japonica. Lineage (NCBI taxonomy): Eukaryota > Viridiplantae > Streptophyta > Pinopsida > Cupressales > Cupressaceae > Cryptomeria > Cryptomeria japonica. The sequence continues at coordinate 315,645,874 of NC_081411.1, read as the reverse complement.
TGATCCAGTTGGTCACTTAGATTGGCTCACTAAAAATATCATGGCAATTGGTACCTTAAGAAAGTATGTATCAAAGGATCTCATTTTTCATATTGAGAAATGTACTCTAATCAAGGATGCTTGGCAAAAGTTTCAAGACTTGTATGGTCAAGTTGATGAGATTAGGGGATATCAAATTGATAGTGATCTCACCATGTTAGATCCCAAGAACTTTGATACTATACAAGATTATGTCACTAAGGCAAATGAGTTGAGGGCACAACTCAAAGATTGTGGCATTGATAAAAAGGATACTCAATTGATATTCAACTTGATAGGGAAGCTTCCACAAGAATATGCAGCATTTGTGTCTAGTTTCCAAACTCATAGGATGACAATGGGTTCAAGCTACAAAATGCCTACATTTGATGCTTTCAATGAAATGTTGATGATGGAACAAACTAAGTTGATAAGCATGGGCATTCTTAAGGCTTCTTCTAAGTCTCAAGCATTAGTGGCAAATCAAGGAAACAAAGGAAATCAAGGAAAGGACAACTCAAACAAGAAGAAATGGCAATCAAAGCCTAAAGAAAAAGCACAATCTTCTCCACAACAAGGAGATTCATCTTCTTCCAAGAAAGATAATTCACCAAAGAGAGAGAGACCTACTTGTGCTTATTGTAAAAAGATTGGTCATGAGGAACATCGTTGCCATACTAAGAAGATTGATGAGCTCACACATATCATCAAAAAGCATAACATTGATTTGCCTAAAGTCTACAAGAAGGATGATTCATCAACTTCTACTTCCTCACATTCAAAAGGAAAAGGGAAAGCATTCATGGCTTCTACAAGTGGAAAGACTCACTCTTTTGGAACAAGAAAAGGAAAAGCTCTATGTGCTACAACAAATCATACTTCAGAGAGATGGCTTCTAGATTCAGGGGCTTCTCATCATATGGCATCTTCACAATCTATGTTCTCTACATTTGAGCCTTGCACCATGCCACAGATTTTGATGGGCAATCATACATACATGGATGTGATTGGGAAAGGATCTATTGACATTGGGGATAACTCCTTCAATGATGTGTTCTGTGTACCCCACTTGACAAACAATCTCCTTTCTATCTATCAAATCACACATGGCGCAACTAAGAGAGTTGTGGAGTTCACACCTGACTCAATTTTCATTAGAGACATGGAGACTAGAGCTATCATTGCAACTGAGGTGGTTGATCATGCATCTCGGTTATACACCTTTTCAGATTTTGTTGATGATGATGATTTCACATTTGATGATTCTACACATGTTGATCACACTTATTGTGATGATTCATATTTTGAGGAGAACTTTGGACACTTGAACTTGGGGATTCTCACATGTAACCCAGTTCTTGAGTCTTGTACTTCATCTTCTCATATTGATATCACATTACCTATTGCACCTGATGATGCAGATAGTGCGACAGTTTTGCCTTCATGTGATTCAGTGCAGCAGGATATACATTGTCTTCCAGCTTCAGATTCATGGGATGATTACTTGACAGATATTAGAGGTTTGTTTATGGAATCCTACATTGCAGATTTGGGAGACATCATTGATGACATACATCTTCTCTTTGATGAAGGTGATCCTTCTTTGATTGTTGCGAGGGCACACTCTGACCCTCTTGTTCATTCTCTACATGATCATTCTTTCGAGGTTGACATGATTGTGGATACTTATGTACAGCAGTTGGAGGAGGTCTCTTTATGCTTTGAGGAGACACATGAGTCTTTGGATATTGTTCTACATTCATCTTTACTAGATGTTGGAGTGCCTTTTTCAGCAGTGTGGCACAGTTTACCACCTTTGGAAGGGGTATCTTTCAGCATTGACATGGGGACACTTGAGCAGTTTTCAGAGATTCCTTTCATCATGAGTTTTCTTCATACATCTTCCCTTCATGATTGGGGAGACTTCATGGATACACCTTTGGTTTTGTTTCTTCCTAAGGGGAGGAATGTTGTTCGACGTTCGTGGAGCAGTTTCTTCATACATCGAGCTTCTATCATTGGTGCAGATTCTTCATTGAGGGAGGATCACAGTTTGACTTCTCTTCTTCTCTCATATGGGGGGGACTTTTTCCTCACATGGGGTTTTGTTCCTCACATACTTCTTTGAGAGTTCTCTTGTATAGCTTTCATCTCTCTTTTGGGGGAGGGTTTTTTCCCATTGGGTTTTTCTCTCTTTCCCCACTTTGTGAGAGATTTCATTGCATTGTTTTGCATGCATTTGCATTTGTGCATGGGTACCTAACATGGCCTCGTAGCCGGGACCCATCTTGCATTGCTTAGTTGCATTGTAGACTTAAGTGCATTCCCCTAAGTTGCACTTAAGGGGGGGTGTTGGTATAATTATTCATCATGGATATTATTACACTTACTTAAGTTTACTTAGGATAATGCATTTCATAGTAGTTTGGATATGAGACACTTGGGTGTTTGTGTCACATTGGGATAGTGTGTGTAGGAGAAATTCCACCTCTTATGGTGTTGATCTTGTTATTACACTATCATATCCACTTATTGTGGAGTGATAATTCCACCTTCGGTGGGTGATCCACCTCATGTGGAATATTATATTATTTCTCCTACCTACCCACACATATTTCCTACCTACCCTTGTTTCTTATTGAGCCACATGTCATATTTGTGTGCTCATACATATCCCTAGCCTTGCCTATATAAGCAGGCTCATCTACATTGTATGTAACAACAAATATAATCCAGTTGATTGTTCATCATTTTCTATTGATGAGAATACAGTTTATTCTTGTCCCATATTATGTCTCTATCTTGTACATTTCATTGACCTCTTGATCTTGGCAAAATCCAACAAATTCAATGCTGCAGCAACATATTCAGCTTTGGTTTTTGACTGAGAAACACATCATTGTTTCTTGCTAAGCCAACTCACTAGTCTTTCTCCTAAGAAGAAAGCTCCTCCACTTGTGCTTTTCCTATCATCAATGTTGCCTGCCCAATCAACATTAGTATAGACTTTCAAATCAAAATCATTTCCTTTCTAATATACTAAGCCATAATCTTTAGTGCCTTTCAAGTATCTAAAAATTCTTTTGATTGTTGTCATGTGTATTTCCTTAGGATCTATAGAGAATCTTGCAACAATACCTACTGCATGTGCTATATCAGGCTTGCTGTGAACAACATATTGTAGTTTTCCAATCATGGATCGGTAGAGTGTCTCATCAATAGATGTAGATTCATCATTCTTTGATAGTTTGCAGTTTGTAGTCATAGGAGTACTTACTGGCTTTGAACCCTCCATTCCAAATTTCTTCAAGATTTCCTTTATGTATTTGGATTGAGTAATGAAAATTTCATTTTTCATTTGCAGTATCTGTAAGCCTATAAAATACTTTATCTCACCGATTAATGACATCTCAAATTCTTTTCTCATTTCATTACCAAAGTTCTTGCATAAAGAGTCAATTCCACAAAATATAATATCATCAACAAATATAACTGAGATTAGTATTCCATTTTCATCATTCTTCATGTACATGCTATTGTTCTCACTTGTCCTTATAAAACCAATCTTAATCAAATAAGAGTCCAGTCTTTCATACCATGCTCTAGGTGCTTGTTTCAGACCATATAAAGCTTTGTTCAATTTACATACCTGATCTTTATTATTGTCTTCAACAAATCTTTCAGGTTGTTCAATGAAAACTTCTTCTTCTAATATTCCATTCAGAAATGCAGATTTGACATCCATTTGATATACCTTGAAGTTTTTGAAAGTAGCATATGCCAACAATGTTCTAACTCCTTCAAGTCTAGCAACAGGTGCAAAAGTCTCACCATAATCAATTCCTTCTTCTTAGGCATAACCTTTGCAAACCAATCTTGCTTTGTTCCGAATGACCTCTCCTTTCTCATTTAGCTTGTTTCTGAAGATCCACTTTGTACCGATTACATTTTTATTCTTAGGTCTTGGGACTAGTGTCCATGTGTCATTCTTCTTGATTTGATCAATCTCTTCAGTCATAGCATTTATCCAATCTTCACTATTGAATGCCTCTTTTACTATTCTTGGTTCAAATTCAGATATCAAACATGTGTTCTGTCTCAGTTTGTTCCTTGTCATCACTAGATCATCCTTATCTCCTATAATCTGACTTGGTGCATGATGTCTTCTGACATATTTGGCTAATACAGGCTCGGTAGGCTCTATATGATCCTCTTCATCACTTGGTTACTGGATATCTTCCTCATTTCCTTCAACAGTTATCTCGGTAGGACTTTTTGGTTGCACATAGACAAATTCATCATAGTCTTCTGGTTCTTTGGAATTCCTGTCATCAGTTCTTTCTGCAAATTCATCAATTTTCACATTTGCACTTTCTACTATTTTGTTAGATGATTTGATCAAACATTTAAATGCTTTGCTTCTAGAAGAATATCCTAGAAATGTTCCTTCTTCACTTTTCTGATCAAACTTGCCATTTATATCATCTTTATGAACATAGCATTTGCTTCCAAAGATCTTAAAATAACTTACGTTAGGTTTCTTGCCATACCAAATTTCATAAGGTGTCTTCAAAGTACCTTTCTTCAATTGAACTCGGTTCAAGGTGTAAACAGTTGTGCTTATTGCTTCTCTTTAAAACTTTTGTGGAACCTTCTTCTCAATCATCAGTGTTCTAGCACAATCCATAATAGATCTGTTTCTTCTTTCAGCTATTCCATTCTGCTGTGGAGTCCTCGGTGTAGAGACTTGTCTTTTAATACCATGATCATTGCAAAATAGGTTGAACTCATTAGAAGTGACCTCTCCTCCTCTATCTGATCTAAGACATTTTAGTTGTCTTCCCGTTTCATTTTCAACTCTAGCCTTGTACCACTTAAACATTTGAAAAGCTTCTGATTTTTCCTTTAAAAACATTACTGACATCATCCTTGAATAATCATCCACAAATAATATGAAATACTTATCACCATAATAACTTTGAACTTTCATAGGACCACAAAGATCAGTGTGTACAAGATCTAAAATTCCCTTAGAAGTGTAGGACTTACTTGTAAAGCTGGATCTTGTCATCTTGCCCATTTGGCATCCTCGAAACATAGCATTCTCAGGTTTTTCAAGACTCGATAGACCTCTTACTCTGTGCTTCTTACTTATCTTGATCAAATTATCAAAATTAACATGACAAAACCTTTTATGCCATAACCAGGTGTTATCAATCTTTGCATGCAAACACTTGTTGTGAGTTGAGTCAAGGTGAAATGTATTACCTTTTGTTTGTGTCTCGGTAGCAGCTAACTTTCCATTCTTGTCATGAACTTTGACAATTCCTTTCTGAAATTCTATTCTGTAAACTGTGTTGTTTAGCTGTGCTACACTCAACAAATTATATTTCAAACCTTCAACCCTATAAACATCATTGCATCTTGCTTTATCAAGAAGTGTTATGGATCCTTTACCTCTTACCGGACATGGTGCATCATTACCAAATCTAACATAGCCTCCATCATAATCTTCTAACATAACAAACTTGTGTTTATCTCCTGTCATATGATGTGAGCATCCACTATCTATAATCCAAGAATCATTAGTGTTTATGTCAGATATTAGGGCTTCTTCTTCATACCTTTCTTCATCTGATCCATCATTGATAGCCACATAAACAACTTCCTTTGTATCAGTCTCATCTGATTTATTATCTTTAGATTCCTCATCAGCAATTAAGCAGGTCTTTCTATCTCTTCTTCTGAAGTCTCGGTGACCTCCGTAATGATTATCTTTTAGTCTGTCATCTCGATAATCTCTCTTTTCAGTGAAATCTTTGCCAGGACAGTTAGAAGCCATATGTCCAATCTTATCACAATTGAAACATTTCAAGGGTAGTTTTCCCTTATACTTACCTTTGCCTCTTGGTAACCTTTTGGCCAATAGTGCTTCAAACTCTTCTTGCTTTCTGATTTCTTCATACAGTTTGTGTACCTCCTCCATGTTCTTCTGAAATCTTTCACTTGCTCCACTATGATCTCCTCCAGAGTACTTATACTTTCTTTCATTGTAATCATTAGATTCATTTAGATGAAAAGAACTAAATGCAGATTCAACTTTATTTACCGATGACCCAGTGTTATCAAAATTACTTAACTCAAATGCATGTAGCTTACCAATAGTAGCATCCAAGAAAACTGGCATATTAGGTACAAACCTCAATTCATTGATTGCAGAGACTCAGATTGCATAGGCAGGTAGAAGGGTTCTTAACAACTTACTTGTCACATCCTTTTCTTCAATAGTTCCTCCTGCTCCTTTGATTTGATTTACAGTCTCCTTTAGTCTTGTACTGTACTGGGTTATGTTCTCACCTTCATTCATCCTCATAGATTCAAGTTGTCCTTTTAGACTATCAACTTTTGCTCTTTGAACATGTTCATCTCCTCCATATACAGATATGAGCTTAGTCCACATAGCCTTCACATCATTACAGCCTTCTAGATCATTAAACTCAGAATCGGTCAATGCAGATGTTATTTCAATCATTGCTTGAATGTGTTCTTGCTTTTCCTTTATCTCTTCCATAGTCAATGGATAGGTGCTCGGTGCAACAAAATCATTCTCCAGATAGTATATAGCATATTCTCCAACTCCCGATAGATGTAGCTTCATCCTTTTCTGGCATGTAGAGAAACTTGACTTATTTAGCTTAGGTGCATCCCTCTTATACATCTTTGGATCTTTAACTCAAGTGCCTTTAAACTTTCCTTTCAGAGTCCAAAGCTCTGATACCAATTGATAGTTCTGATACTTAATATAAGTACAGATCTGATAGCCAACAAGATGAGAGGGGGGGGGGTGAATCATACAAACTTAATCATTAATGAAAACATCAGATTCAACCTCGGTAACATATATTAGTCATACAATAAAAATTGTCAAACATGCAAACTCAAAAGCATATGAACAATATAAACCTCATAACACCAGATTTAACGTGGAAACCCAAATAGGGAAAAACCACTGTGGGATTTCGGACCCACTAAGAAATATACTCTTCTAGAGTATGCTCGGTTAAAAGCCAATCTTGTTAAAGATTACAAAACACATTGCTAGATGTGACCCGGTTAAGGGATTTCCCTCAGATCTGTTAGGATCTTCACTCTATTAGAAGTGACCTTGTCAAAGGATTTCAAACACTCATTTAGAATGTCACCTTGTTAGAGGATTTACTTATAAGACTGTTAAGTCCACTTAGTTAAGAGATTTCCTGTTACTTTCACAAGCTAACAGTAATACAATCTATCTGCAACTTTACATCTAAAATGCTAAAGCAGATTCTTATTTGTTCAACACAATCTAGACATAGAACTATTCTTGTCTATCTGCTGGGCATCAATACTCTATTATTCCAACAGGGCTTCAAGCTTCTGTGCTCGGTGATCACTATGTAGCATCCCTGTGCATACACTTGCCTGCCTACATTGTTTATCAACAGTTTCCTATTTATCAACAATCATCTAACCGCTTAATCTCCTTGATCACATTTTCCATGATCAATCATAGCCATCAGATCTTCAATTTTGTCCAGGTTCATTATATCTTATGATCCAAAAAACATTTTACCCTGCCTCAGAACTTGCACAATCATCTTGGAGCTTGTGTTAGGGTAATGCGGTTCAATTTGAGCTGTAGATCTTCTTGCCGACTTTCCATTGCCTTAGATTTGTTAACAAACTTCTTCCACGGCTTGCCAATCATTGATCCGCTCCAGCTCATTAGCTTCTTTCATTAAATATCACATGTAACCATTTAATGCATTCTGTTATAGCTCAGTTACAACTCAGTGAATACTAAACTTTACTCGGTAGACATTCTGTCTTCATTAATCGACTGCGATAACCTTAGGGTTTACCGACTAGGTTCTTTGGCTGATAACATAGTGTATTATTAACCTTTACATTTTACAACATATGTATGATGTTAAAACAATCTAAAACATCAAGATATCATCATTGTCTGACTCAGTAGAGTTGCCCATTGAATAACTTATCCCTTTATTCATCATATTCTTTCCTGTGTCTTTACCGACTTCTTTATAATCTTCATATCATATTTCTTAAGATATGGCAACATCATACTAAATTAGAAAATCAATTTCTTGACATCAATGACAAAATAATAATATCAAGATAGTAAAACATCTTTAATCAGTTATGTCCATAATCATCAACAACCTTCTCAATATCCTTGTTATATTGCCAACTATGCTAAGCTAGTACATAATGTTTCCTAAAGCCACATTAGTATTTTAACCAGATCATTATCTACCAAAACTAACTATAGTAATCCTTTTGAGGATTCATTTCATGGTGCTAGATCTTCATTTAGTTCCACTTCTTGTTGGAGAAAAGAATAGTTATTTAGATGAATATCCCATCAACAAAGGACAAGACCCTTTCTAGAATATAACAAATTCTACTCCAACAAAAGATCATGGGGGTTTCACTAGAGATATTGAATAAGAGATATACTTTTATTGCTGCATTAAAAGTATTGGCATGTTCTTCATTTATTGATGTAAACTCTCTATGACGCCACCACAACCAACAAAGGCGTAAAAAGTTGTTTGCAATGCATGTATTTTTAGGATTGTCCTTTCAGAAAACAAAATTAAAGTATGGAAGTAGGATCTGCCAGCTCCTGAGGGAATCTTGATGAAAAATAACTGTAAAATATTTAGGCGAGCTTATATGCAAAAAGTCATGCTTCTTGATGGGTTAATCTGCAGAAATAAGCATGAATTAAGTGGTAAAGGGGCTTCTGGAAACAAGAGGGACAGAGAGGTAGTGGAAGTGAAAACTTCTGGTGTCGCGTCTACTCCATCTCTGAATGGGAATGGCGAAGGTGTTGTAAGAGGAGCTGAGAAGGGTGTTGGAAGAAGTGGGGGTGTTTAAATTCCCCCATTTAAGATGGATCAAATGATGAAAGATGTGGAAGACAAGAGCAATGGGGAATACCAGCACATGACATGGGATGCCCTTCGAAAGAGTATCAATGGGTTAGTAAATAAGGTAAATGCATCTAACATCAAGAACATCATTCCAGAGTTGTTTGCAGAGAATCTCATCCATGGGAGGGGTCTATTTTGTAGGTCTTTTATGAAATCCCAAATGGCATCCCCTGGATTTATAGATGTTTTTGCTGCATTGGTTGTTGTGGTAAATACAAAATTTCCTAAAGTTGGCAATATGCTTTTGCGAAGAATTATTTTGCAGCTTAAGAGGGCATAGAAACGCAATGACAAGAACATGTTGATAGCAACAACCAAATTCATAGCTCATTTAGTGAATCAACAAGTTGCACATGAGATCATTGCCATGTAACTTCTCACCCTTTTACTAGAGAACCCTACAGATGATAGTGTAGAGGTTGTTGTTGGGTTCGTGAAAGAATGTGGTTCTTTGTTGCAAGACCTTTCACCCAAAGGTCTTTATGGGATTTTTGAAAGATTTAGAGGTATTCTCCATGAGGGGGAAATTGAAAAATGAGTACAGTTTTTAATTGAAGGCCTTTTTGCAATTCGCAAAGCTAAGTTCGAGGTTCATCCAGTTGTGCGTCCAGATCAGTTAACACATGAAGTTTTTCCTAGAAGATGAACTTGATCAAGAAGCTAGTTTGGATGTTTTCAAGCTAGATCCTGATTTCTTAGAGCATGAGGCAACCTATGAAAAACTGAAGAAAGATATCCTTGGAGATGCTTCTTCAGATGAAGCAAAAGGGGATAATGATTCAGGTGATGATGATGATGATGATGATGATGATGATGAAGAGGAAGGTGAGGAAGCACTGAGAATATAGGATGAGACAGAGACAAACTTGGTCAATTTAAGACGTTCAATTTATTTGACAATCATGTCAAGTTGTTATTTTGAGGAAGCTGGTCATAAGCTACAAAATATCAAGCTTGAACCTGGTCAAGAGAGAACATACCTTCATTATTATGGTCTTCTTGGGCAAAGATTCTGTATGATCAATAAAATTTATGAGGAATTTTTTGAAAAGTGTTTTGTACAACAATATTCTATGATACACAGTCAGGAAACAAATAAACTGCGTAATGTTGCAAAGTTTTTGGCCCACTTACTTCGTACAGATGCTCTTCCATGGCATTATCTTGCTTATATACATCTGACAGAGGAAGATACTACTTCCTCTTCCCGTATTTTTATACCAAGCTTCTCTTGTAGGAGATGGCAGAGCAACTTGGTATATTGTTGCTTAATGAAATGTTGAACAATCCAACAATGAAGGAGTCTTTTGATTCAACCTCTCCAAAGGACAATCCCAAAAATTCACGGTTTGCCATCAATTTCTTTACTTCTATTGGTCTTGGTGGTATCACTAAGAGTTTATGTGAGTATTTGAAAAATATGCCAAGGCTTGTAATGCAACAACAAAAGTCTATTCTTGTGTTAGATGAATCTACCTCTAATGACAATTCTTCTAGTTCATCAAGTTCGTCAGATTCTGATACATCAGACTCAAATTCTGAGAGTGAAACAGACAGTGAGAGCAGTAAGGAGTCGCCAAGAAAGAAAAATAATTCAAAGCATCACAATGAGTATGAAAAAATAAGAAGAAAGAAAAGGTCGAGGGCATCTAACTCGGAGGATGGAAGTGACAGTGAAAAAAATTAGAAGGAAAAAGAAAAGGAATTAAAAATATTTCTAGTCAGTTATTCAAGGCTCTAGTAGACACCGTTTTCCTGGACTGTGACAAACAAAAGAATCACTCCCAAGTGCTTTGGTTTTATAACAGATGATTATAAGATGCTACAATGTTGTCTTATGTATTTTAATAGCCACGTGTTTTAGAGTTCTGTACTTGATAGGTAATGGATAAACAGTGTTAGGAGGAGAAAATATTGAAGGCCAAGTGCAGATTGTGATAATACTAGATCAATGAATCCTATTATTTATTGAGTATTTCTTGTTTTCCATGTTGTGTGATGTACCATAAGCAAACTAGAAATCTAAATTCAATAAGATGCTCTGTTCAATGATGATAATTTCTATTTTCTTGCCTGTGAAGAAAGACAATGTCAGACAATATCAACGAAAAACAAAATAAGGAGACAATTGCTAAATTGTGGTCTAACTTGAAAAGAAAAGGTGATGGAAAATGTTATTGTCCATGCAAAATTTGTAAGGGGTTAAAGACTAGAAGACTTCTAATCAAAACAGTGAAGAAACATTGTAGGCTGCATGGTCACATTGAAGGTGGACATGATTATCATCCATTGGTAATTTTTTCATTATATCGTGGCGACAATTTATATACATAATAAATCACGTGATGATGAGATCATGATCACGGTTTATTTATGTTTATCAATTTTATATAGGTCAAGCACCCCGGAGGACATGGTATGGATCAACACAACCCTGAGAATATGGTTTTTGAAGTGGACGAACATGGAGGTGTGAATATCAAAGATGAAGATAATGATCCCATGGAAGATGACGATCATGAGCCAGAAAACACAATTGAAGATGATGGTACAAATACATTGATCCATGACTCATTTAGTACTCGCGTAGCTGATCATGATGATGAAGATGACCTTGATGTTGTTCATGATGTCCCTCTACTTGAGAAGGCATCTGAGGCCCTTTACGAAGGCTCGCAGGCAACTCTTCTCTCCGCTGTATTGTTGTTGGTGAACTTGAAGGTTATGAATGGTTTATCCAACATAACAATCTCATGTATGTTAAGGTATGTCATATATGTCATAATAAACTATGAATCATGTTGTACCATTAATATTCTTTATTATAACATATTATATTTTTTTGTTGTAGATTGATAGGTGAGTTTTTGTTACCACCATCAAATATTCTACCTCTCTCATACCAAGAATTATCTTCCATCATGAAAGATATTGGAATGGAGTATCAAGCAATAGATGCTTGTCCCAGTGATCATATTATATATCACAAACAACATGAATTTTGAACTGAATGCCCTGAATGTCATATCAGTAGATATCGAACAGATCAAATAACAAAAAGGGTTCCTCGCACGTTTCTTTGCTATATTCCCATTATTCCACGTATGCAACGATTATTCAAGTGCACTAGCTTGGCACAATTTATGGATTACCATGCATGCAATAGAAGTCAAGATGACATTATTTGAATGCCTACGGATGGTTCAGCATTGATGGACATAGAGGAAAAGTGGCCACACTTTAAAGAGAAACTTCGTAATCTCAGGCTTTCATTGGCAGCGGACGGTGTCAATCCATTTGGAGAGATGAGATCTATTTACTCAGTGTGGCCTGTTTTTGTTATCAACAATAACATTCCTCCATGGATGTCAATAAAGAGGGAGCACATAATGTTGGCAATGATTGTTCCAAGTATTTTGAGTTTAAATATAGTCATCTAAATTTAATTATAAATATTGCAGTAAAATGGTCATAATAATTATGTAATGTTTTTGTTCATTTGATTAGGTAAGTACCAAGTTAAAGATATGAATGTATATATCAAGCCTCTTATCGACGAGTTGTTGGAGTTATGGAATGGTGTCACTATGTATGATGTCTCTAGACCAATATGACAAAGACAATTTCAATTCCATGCGATGCTTCTATGGACAATACACGATGCCCTAGGGCTAACACATTTTTGTGGTATGTTATAGTGTTTAAGTTGTGCATGAACATTATAATTCAAAAAATTATCATATTTAATCCAATTTTGCATTATCTTGTAGGTCTTCAAACAAATGGAAAATTTGCATGTCCTGTTTGTGGTCCAAAGATGAAATCTCATCATTCAAAAAGTTTAGGAAAGCAGGTGTTTGATGAGTATAGGCACTTTCTCCACAAAAATCATAAGTATCGAAATACTGAAAAACATCTTTTCAATGGGAAAGAAGAGAATACATCAAAGCCACGAAGAATGACACCTCACTTGTGGAAGTTGGAATATAATAGAATTAATCATCAAGGTAATGCCATTCCATCTATTGGTTTGTCATAAAACATCTTTTCTATTTTGTTTTGTTTACTGATGATGTGATTGATGATCATGAAGGTCGTGAAGGCATTAATGACCACCTTCCTAAGGGACTAAAAATTTATCCCTGACAATTTAGTAGGTTGCCCTACTATGAGCAGTTACAAATTGTTCATTTGTTTGATAGTATGCATACTGGAAAGAATATAATAGAGACAATATGGAAAATATAGGATGGAAGGCGTGACAAAGAAAAAATTGTCAAAATATGTAGTGACATTCAGGATTCCAATCATGCAATGATAAATGTCATTCAATCAAATAGCCATGGAGACCAGATTAATATAAGTGACCTTCCTTGGTTATTAATAGACCAACAAAGCAATGCTATAAAAGAAGTCATACGAAAAATTTAATTTCCCATAGGATTTGCTGCGAACATAAACAATCTCATATCAAAGAAAAGTGAATTTGGGCCAAGGATGAAAATGCATGATTGGCATACCTTGATTAAGGTAATTCATGTTCTTGTGTTTTTAGTATGTATTTAAGTACTGTGCGTATGTGTACTTTTTATTTTGTTACAAAAAAATGAAAAGATAATTTTATAATTGTTGTAGTACGTTCTACCTCTATCTCTCCTAGACGACTTCGACAATAATGTCAAGCAAGTCATATATGATCTTGGAAAATACATGAGGTAAGTAGTGATATTTGTTTAATTTGTTGTATAGATATTATATTTGTGATTTGTTTTACTTGTTATGTAATATATTATTTTCCGTCTTGAATACCTTGTAGGTGGTTGTCATGTAAAGAAATCCATAAAGACGATATAAAATATTGGAAGAGAAAAATTCCTCATTTAATGTGTGAAATGCAAAAGTGTCTACCTCCAGCTTTTTTCAATGCACAAGAACACTACCTCATACACCAAGTTGAGGAGATTGAATTGTGTGGACCTGTACACACTAGGTCAATGTGGATGGTTGAGAGGCACTTGAAAATTTTGAAGGCTTTGGTTCGACAAAGAGCACATCCCGAGGGTTCTATGGTGGAGGGATATATGGTATACCAGACTATGGTGTACATTTCTAAATATCTTCCTAAGTTTGCAGCAAAGATCCAAGTGGATCGCATTTGGGATCCCAACACCATTAACAAATACGAAGGGGAGTACTTGACAGGGAAAGGTAGATTGAGGAAAGTGAGAGGTAATTATAAGATGTTATTGTATTTAATTCATTCTTAATCTTCAAAATAAATCAATTGTAAGATGTCTATTTATTTTTTGTATAGTTGGTCGAGAGTGGGATGCACTACATTTGTATATTGCAAACAATCTTGATTGGATGACGGTATGGATTGAACATTGTCAACATTTTGGACGCACATTAACATGGGAAGGTGTGGCTTCATTGGTTAAAGAAGCACATCGTAATGGAGATTCCAATGTTACGCAAAGGGAAATTTATTTAGCATATGGTTTAAGAGATAAACAGGTACGTATAAATTTATTAATTGCCCATATGTTTATCAACTCACAATGTAATAAATTTTACATGTTTGACATATCGCAGGTCAAACACCACAATGCTATGTGCTACAATGGTCATAAATTTTGCATTAAAAAGTTGGATGACACGAAGAAAACTTGTGATTCTGGCATCACTGCAGTCTTTGAGGTGACAAATATTTCATCGAGAAATGACATCCATCCTCAACAGTCTCAAAATCGATACTATGGAATTTTGGATGATATACTTGAGTGTGACTTTAATTCCTCCAAATTAGTTTTGTTTGTTGTCAAATGGTATAGGCTACGATTGAATAAAAATGATCCTGATAGAACTGTTATTGAACATGATAATGGTTATATAATGCTAAATACAAGGTCATTTGAACCAGTTGGGGATGAGCCCTATGTTCTTCCAAGCCAATGTGAGCAAGTATTTTACTCAAAGGTTCTACATAAACCGAGTTGGTCATTTGTTGTTAGACATGATCCAAGAGGAAGGCCGATAAAGTATAATGTGATGGAATAAGAAGATACCGAAGAAGAAGATATCGAAGAAGTAGAAGATGAAGTGGATGATGGTCACGATTGACAGTTTCACAATAACGATGAAGAAGAACAAGAAGAAGAAGAAGATGATGATGATGGTGATGGTGATGGTGATGGTGATGGTGATGATGGTGATGGTGATGGTGATGATGATGATGATGATGATGATGATGATGATGTTGGCGATGATGACCTTGATGTTCATGATGATGAAGAATGAAATGTATGAGGTATGCGATTAGTATATTATCTATTTAATATTGACTTCTTGATAGAATTTTTTTTACATAATTAATTCATTATGTTTTGAATTCTAATGCCATTACATAATTAATTCATGATGCACCTTTTAATTCATGAATCCAATATACCATTTTATTATGAAGTTTTTTTGCTAAGTCTATTGGTTTAATTTCGCTAACATTTTTTATATTTTTTCTTTGTCACAAGCTGACATGGATCCATCACATATCACAGATAGAGATGTAGCTTGCGACACTTCTACCAAGCAGGTAAACCTCATTGTAATTGTACAAATTAGATATAAGCAAACTGTTACATTGTTATGTTCTTTTTTTTAGTGATTCTTACTAATTTTGTAATTGTTAATGACATTCTTGACATAGACGGATGCTCGGGGAAAGGGAAAGGGAGTTGCAGTACCTGAGCACCTTTCTAGGGATGTGGAATCATTAGAGTTACATGATGATGATCCTGAAGATCTCACAGACCTTATGAAATTCTTTAAAATGCCTCTTATAAAAATTAGAAAAGAGATTGTTGCTTTGGCAGCCGTGCATCCTATCACTGATGAGATACGAGAGAGGGTGGCATTATTGATTCAGACAGCAGAAAACTTGCAAGTAAGTAGTAATGAAAGCTTTAATTATAACAAAAGTTCAATAATAGTTTATATTTTATTCTCTTTTATGTCATTAACTAAAATATGTATGTATTGTTTTTACAACAATTTATCTGCCCTCATCAAAGTCATTCCCACGATCAGGGTGTTACAGGATGTTCAAGTGATGATGATTTTGTTGTATTATCACTTGCTTGGCTTATCACTTTGAGTACCCAAAACACATCATACTTGATACTGTCAATTTTCAAAATAAAGGTTCATCCTTGTTTACAATTCTTGGACTTTTCATATATTTAATGTTTGATATATTTAATGCATTATTCTTTAGGCACTGTCAATGTTACTATACAAATGTCACCGCCGCCTCATCAGAGGTTACCCTCGCCTGTATTGCCGACTGTAATGTCGACAACACGTAGCATGCAGACATCCTCTAGTGCACGTCATATTGGCCTGCTTATTGTTGGTAGATCCCTCTTTTGCTCTATCTTCTATCATGTGTTTATTTCCCTTCAAGCGTTCTTTCTTGAATTCTAATGTCATTTCATAATGGATTCATTTTTTGCAGCAGGAGATGCACATGAGGATGTGCCAAAGGCGACTACTACTGATAACATACAATCATTTCCTGGATCTTCTCGTATTTGCTAGTATGGGAACGTTGCAGGCCACATTGGTGGTGAGCGACAAAGAAATGATTCCCTTAAAGATACAAAAGGTTCTAGGTACTTTAAAATTATTATTATATGTACTCTAATTGTAATTTACTTTATGATCACTCGTTGTGGACTAATGATCCCATGATTTTTTTGCAGGCAATGATATTTTCTATAAACATCTTAGTGACATTGCATTGCAGATATTTGGGCCCACCATACGTAAAAGGTGGTACATCATATGTGAACTAACCCTAATCCACTTTTGATTTCATATCATTGCTAGAATAGTTTTCCTTTGATCCATTTCTTGAAGTGTAATAAATGTAGCTTCAGTTCATTTCTAAATCTAACAGGTTTGTTTTTGCTTTGAAAGGTGGAATGACCAAGAAAAAAGGTTAAAAGATGAATTGACAAACCAAATGGTTGAGTGGTTTGGAAATGACACCTTTGACAAAACCAAGCTCCTTGAAAAAGCTGGCACATATCTAAAGTATGTGAGGGACCAATACAGGACCCATTTGGAGAGGAACCTAAAGTACGAGCGTCCCCCCATGATTCCAGAGAGAAAGTGGAAGGATTTGATTTTGGATTCCAAGGAGAAAATTGAAAGGAAAAAAGGAAATACACCACTAGATGCGAGAAGAAGGTATGGGATAAAATTAAGAATGTAATTATGTACTAATTAATTACTCTTTATATTTATATAATCTAACATATTTCAAACTTTTTATAGACTGAGTGACACGTCAAAGACAACCAAGACAAGGCAAGAAAAGCACGGGCGACACAAACTCGGCTCTGGTGGTTACATGAAACTTGTTGCACGAATTGTAAGTATCTCATGTAAATGAAATATTGCATCAAAATATTAATAAATTGCAAACATTTTTTTTTATCAAACAATGCAAGCAAAATTCACGGTACCAAGCAAAAATGCAGGGCTCTGAATTCAATAGAGCACCCACAGAAGATGACAAGAGAATTTCCTACCAACAAGGCTATTCAGTCGTGGCTGATAGGCTATGAGAATTGAGTGGGCATACACAACATTCGAGTGCATCCGTCACATAGGTAAATATGCTAAATGGAAGTTGTTTAAAATTGAATACTTTACCAATAATCTAATTGATGTTGAGTTCCAACATAAAGTGACTATATTTGTTTTAAATAAGCAAGCAATGATAACAATGTGCATATCATTGGAATGTAGCCTGCTAATTGTGAAACACCACCTGCACATGAAGGTCTGGATGTGCATCCCAGTAGTGGAGGTATTCGTTTTCTATTCAAATTTATTTATTTATCTATTAATACAATTAAACATCTTAATTTGTAATTAGAGTAGTAATTAATGTAACCTTTTTTGTTAATATTTTAGAGCATGTAGTTGGTGGTGAGCAAGTGGAGCATGATCTGGGTACACAACATCAAGAACATGATGTTCCCCACTCAGGTAAAGAGGACCACTGTTATAGCTTTAAACAAATATAATTGCAATTAGTGTTCAGCATTAATGTAACCTTTAGTATTTCAACTCTAGATGATCTAAAGGGTGTTCAACATGTTGAGGTTGAGGCTACACAAAATGATGTGGCCCCATTAGGTAAAGAGCACAACAATTATGTTCTCTAAATTAATGAAATACTTGTAACAGTAATAATTTTTTTATTTGAATTTAACCCATTTCTTTGTTATTGCAGCGGACCCCCCTTCACTTCAGTATCCTCATCCTCAGTATAGGACTAAGCATACATCAAGATCATGAGCAGTTGGTGGAACATCTATAGAGGGGGGAAATGATGAAGAAACCAATGTTCCACTTAGTCTTTTCATAGCTTCAAAGAAAAAACAAAGAAAGAAATGATTGTAATCTAACTTATTTGATAATGACTGATTTTTATGTGTTAGTGAATGTAATTATGTGCTAATTAATGGTTATGGATGATATGTGTTAATGAATATTGATGAATGTTGCATGTTAATTAATGTTAATCAATGTTATGTGTTAATGAACGTTGTGTGATATTAATGAATGAATACTATATTTTATTAATGGTAGAAAGAATGAATGAATGAATGTTATAAGATGTTAATGGGGAATTTAGAGTGATGTTAGGGAGGGGGAGGGGCCAAATGAGCTTCCACCTTCATGTGGTTGGCCCTGTTAATTAGAGAATATTAAACTATTCTCGACACCAAGTGAAGCTCAACAAGATAACACACTTTTCAATATTTCATTATGTTGCACAGTTAATCTTATTGAATATTGAATCTTAATTACAGAGTCCAATAGAGCCAACACGAACAACAACACCACGAGTTGCTGGGTATAATAAACTCCCATATTGTCTTGTATGTACACGAACAATATGAGTTGCTTCTAGTGTTGATATCCAAGGTAGGACTGCAAAAGTTATGAATATGCCTCATCCTTGTAAGTTTTTTTATTACTTGTAAGTAATGAATATGCCTCATCCTTGTAAGTTTTTTTATTACTTGTAAGTCATGAATGTTTCTCTTTAGTTGATTAAAATTAAATGAAAATCTTTAATGAATACACAAAACTATATACATATGCAGGCGCACCATGGTTGAGATGGTCCAACTCCCTAGTCTCACTCTATGACTAAGCTCATGCCATATCTAATCAAAGATATCTCAAATAAATCATCAGTGGAAAGCTGCAAAATGCCATTTTCATACATAAGCAAGACATACACAATTGGGCACAATTACCAAGAGAACGGTAAAAAGTGTTAGATTTTAGTAATCAGATTTGCAATTGCTTAACATATAGGTGCAAAAGTAGATAATGTACAGTAACAGAAATAAAGCACATAAATAGAGGTGCACACAACACAAGACTACCTTGGGAAAACCCCCCCCTTGGAGGAAAAATGAAAAACCCAACAACAACATATCTTCATATTTGATTATAATAGACAGAAATTATAGTTACAAGTCTATCCCAACTAAGGCACAATAGCAACAAATGACAATAGATAGAAACTGACTTATCTCAGTCCTTCAGATGCAAGGAAATCACAAGACAATGAATTCACTTTCCTTCAATGATGGTTCACTGTGCTTCTATGATGATATGTTGC
Source organism: Cryptomeria japonica (assembly GCF_030272615.1). Lineage (NCBI taxonomy): Eukaryota > Viridiplantae > Streptophyta > Pinopsida > Cupressales > Cupressaceae > Cryptomeria > Cryptomeria japonica. The sequence continues at coordinate 315,626,146 of NC_081411.1, read as the reverse complement.
ACTGCTCATCAATGATGTTCACTATCTCCATATAATAGATGCACAGTAGATGGATTTCACCCAGCAGATGTAATTCGCACCATACAATGACAATTCACTAACTCCTAACTGAGTTTGCAAACCTTCAAGGATAATTTGCACAGCTGGAGATTTCGCACATAGAGAAGATCTGAATTGCACTTTTGGAGCAGAGGTATTTTTTTGTGAACTTGATTGAATAGTTTGCTTCCAAAATGAATCTGTATTTATACGGGGTAGAGGGAATGCATATAGGGTCGTCCCAATACATTTTGGCACCTAAAATCACTTTAATTCACATGCCACATCATGAGGATAGGTCCACACATTAGCCCACATGTTTGGTAAATAGGTCCATGCGTTTTGAACATTATATGTTAGGAATATAAGGGAAGTAGGTCCCAGCCCTATAATGATCCGAACAACATTGGAATAGGGCCCAACCCTATTTGTTTTACATATTAGATTGAGATAGCGCCCAACCCTATTTAATCCTAATGGATTCAAATGTTGCCTTTGGCAATTATAATCCATTATAAATATTTTCCAAACTAGTTACAAAACAACAAAAAGTATGTTAGAGATTGTATCATGGATGCAAAAAATCTCTTCATTAATCCTTGACTCATGATTGCTATAATACTTCTTTAGACTTGTCATGTCATTTGTTGCACTTCTTCACTATTTTGGACTGAGTTTCAACTATGTATTTTCCTTGACTTATTATTGTACCTAGCTTTGTACTATCTTTGTAAGCTTCCTCTTTGAATTGTGGTTGTAGTTTTCATAATACCTTTTTAATGTTGCACTATTTGTAAGGAGGACAACTCCTAATGCATGTTGCAAATTATCTTTCTATAGTAAGCTTGCTACTTTCTCAACTTTTGATAAACCATGATGATATTTTGTTACTTTTCATCGAATACACTGTCTTACCTTATTCATAAGAATTTCGAATACTACATTCATATCTTGTGCATAGTATGGTTGAGTAGAAACCTCAAAGCATTCACTATAGAATATGATTGCTAGCCCATGAGGGCATAATAGCCAAGTATTGCAGCTATTCTATAGTGAATATGATTGCTCTCCCTATTCCAAACTATGTGGAGGCTTGATACAAAAAGTTTCAGTTGAAAAGTTAAATGAATTGTAACCTCTGAACCTTTATCTATTCCCTCAAAAATGAAACTTGCCATTTGAATTCCTTTCTCATATTGATTAGCTTAATAATATTTGTTCAATGTTTTTTATCGTTAAAAGATTACCTTCCTTTTAGATAAATTAGTTAGATTCTTATTATGTTGAAGAACATTTAGTTAGTTCTCTCCTTCAACTGAAGTAGTTATGTTTTATTTTGAAATACTCAATTTTTTATCTTAATATAGATCACATTTTATTTTCTTTAAGTATAGAATTAATGGAATATTACATATGGTATTAGAGCAACCAAGTTCGACATTGAACCTCAGGCTTTCGACCTATAAACAAAACTATATACATATGCAGGTGCACCATGGTTGAGATAATATGTAGGCGCACTATATACAAAACTATATTCGCAACTAAATTTTTTATTCAAATCCACAATATGAAACACAAAGTTTTATTGGAAGAACACAAGTAACCTTATCTCCTTTAGATAATATCACAAGCAACTGCCTATAGAAAGATGCAGCAATCCACAACATATACACAAAGGAAAGATGACTAATTATATTATGTATGTTCGCAAAATGGTACAATAGTAAGCCTGAGGCTATATTCTAATTCTTCTCTAATGATCCTTATTGTTACAAAAGTTCCCTCATTTATATGAGGGTATACATTGTCACCAAGCATCGTGGCTTTTCAGCACATAGCTATTAATTAGCACTTTTGTTAACAAACTGGAAGATAAACAAGTTCAGTATTCCTATGTGTGTAATGTACTTATCATCTTTATACATTAGAACGTCATTGTTTAGTGTCCTCATGTTTCTTTTTGTCTGGAAATGATTGGATAGAATATGGTTAACACAAAGTGACAATTCTTTGTCCCGATCCAACTCTTCTACTGCTCGATTCTTCTCATCACTGAACTCTTGTTTCCACTATTCCAATGATACTAACTCACCATTACTGTAAATAGAAGGCACCCTAGGGGTATTCCTATCATCTAGCCTCTAAAGCTCTTTCCTTAATTGATTTTCCAATTCATCATGGGACTTCAAGTAAGCCTCGACTTCAATTTTCTCACCTGGATTCATCAGACTGTTGTCATTCATCATGCATTCCAACCAAGATCTGATCCTTTCATGCTCTTTCAAAGCTTTGACTATTCTAGTGTATGTCTTCCAATAGATTTCTACAACCTGCACCATACTTTTGAATCTATGCTTAACGACCTTGAGAACTAACTTATCCATCTTTTGTTGTTCCTTTTTTAGTTGTCAAGATGTCTTTTTGGCCCTATTCCTCCAATACATAGAGTCTGTCAAGGCATCCATGGCATCTCTATCAACACCATATGTCATCCCTGTTTGACTGGTACCTGTATCAATCTGAAGCAATCTTTCTTGCAACCTCTATTTTCTTCATCAGTTTTCTCATATAGGCTTTTGTATGTAGAATTTTCTCGAACCAGAAACTCTATCTGATCTTGGTTCAATTTAGCGACATCTAAATTTAGTTTGACAGTAGTTCTAGGGTCAGTCTTTCCAACCTGCTACACCTTCAAATGTCCAAAAGCTTCTTCTGTATCAACCAATATAGGTCTTTTATCTTTGGGATAGATAGCCCACTATAGAAGAGCCTTCTAATCTGGATCATATCCTGATCCTCTAAAGAGTTTATCAATCTCTTTTGGCATCATTTGCTTACTTGGGTCCTATTTCTTAAGGAATCCATCAAACAACAAGGTAGAGTTCATGTCCCATCTAGAGTATAATAGCACACCAACTTCCTTAAGCAATTGTCTTCCCTTCTCAGGTGTCATTTCTCTCATCACAAGATCCATCTCCTCTTGTAACTTTTGAAGCTGCTACTCTTCTTCACTATTTCTCATGTTATTCCTAATTTGAGATCCTTTATGTTGATAGAGGAATGTGGTGAACTCCTTGGAAGCAATGAAGTCATTATTAGCAATGAAATCCTCATGCTCCAGGAACCTGATGTCAGCCACTTCTCAGACATTCAGTTGTCCTATTGCCAAGTCTATCGGTGTATCCTCTACATAACCACGGGGTAATCCTCTCAAGGAGTGAATGGAATGATGTCAGATGTGGAAGCAAGAGACATATGAGCCAAAGGCTCTGTATTCCTAATAGTATCAATGTAATCCCTAAAAATATGAGGTGAGACTCCCTCAAGTATTTCCAATTCATGCTCCATAAGTTTGTTGGCCAACTCCAAGGGGTCTTCAATCTTTCTTAGCATGTTCTCATCCATTTTCCTTCTAAAAAGCTTCCATTTATAAGCTTGCATTGCTTTCTCAAACTTTATTCGCTTCACTCTAGCATCTTCTCTACCAATGTTCTTAATGATGTCATCTGGTAGGTAAGATTTATGCTCTCCAAACTTCATCTTTTGTGATGATCGGGCTATCCTTATGTATCCTTCAGGATCAAAATTGGGCCTTGGATCCCCCATACCCATGCCATAATAATCCAATTTTGTCTGCAGCAGGCCATAACTCTTTGAACTTTTCAAAATCAAATATGAAAATACTAACAACCCAGGTACAATTGATTGTTTCCCATGGCTTGTCAGATGTTCTGTACTCACTATTGACAGTTGCCTCACAATTTCTAGACAAGCCACTCTATTAGGGACTATAATTGGTAGTAATTATGGTCTCCCTTTGAACCCATATACCCTGACTTGTGTGCAGTCTGAAAAACAATACCAATCTCCCCAATTATGTTCAATTGAGGGATCTTTAGTGAAATCTTTTGTTCTTAGGAATCTTTGAACCTTTGGTGCAAGGGCATGATCGCACAGGCATCCCAACAGTCTATATAATGGCTTGACAAAGAACTCCTCAAAATGCCAATATTGATTATTCACATACCTCTGGTCCCATGAAGAAACCCATAGTTGCATTGGTTTTCTCATCCCAACATTGTCATATGTCCTAACACATAACTCTTCTGGCCATAAACCTTCATCTTGGCCCACATACAATAGAATATGCATAAGTAAGGAATAATGCTTGAAATGAACATTGATGACATCCCCCTTTAACTTTTCTAACCCATGATTCAAAACCTCAACCAAATAAGCAGAAAAATCAAAGAAGCGGGGGTCCTTAGACTGCAAATTGGCACAACTAACCATGGCTGCAATATCCATCAAAGGATGAGATTTTATCCCTAGCACTTGGGTAACACGGTAATAGGTATACTTGAAATATGGATGGAAAGAGTTGACATCATAGGGAGTTTTGTCATCCTGACCTAGTGGCACTAAGGACCCTGGATTCCTAGGTCTATGTATAGGGAGTCTCCACATTTTGTAAATGTACTCTAGGTTAAAATATTCACTTGTTAACTTCTTGAGGTCAATAATTCTTCAAATCCCTAATTTAACTCGAACACGGTGTCAATAACCTCCTTTGTGATTGCAATAATTTCCTCACCCATGTAGCTATATATGGTCCTGGTTTAGGGTCATAATTGTTTGCCAATGCCTTCATGAGCTCCAAATTCACGAATACATTAGCCACAGCTGACCTTCCTAAGTTCAATTGCCATAAATTGCTGATAGGTTGAGGGGCAACTCTTCTGATGTACCTATATATATGAATAATTCATACCCTCTCACTTTTGTCCATATGTCTCCAAGATCCTCAAACCGGTCCTCCAGGCCTTCCTCATCAACTCTAATCTTCTTGGACCTTAAACTAGATAATGGCCACTGGTCAATCAAGTCCTGGGCCAAAGAACACCCTTCCCTTTTCTGTCTTTTAGGTTTTTCTTCTGTAGCAATAGGTTCTTTTCCCTTTTTGCTCTTATTAGTTTTAGATGATGATTCCATTTGAATTTTAAAAAAGAGGTCTGTGTGCAAACAACTTACTTGGAATTACTGAGCTTTATCTGTGAATTCGCCCAATTCTTGCTTTTAGTTCGTGGCTTATGAATTCCTTAATGTTGTGTCCTTTGATGTTGATCCACTACTTATGACATATTTAATCAATTAGTAATGGCGGTGTGGACAACGGTCACTCGAGCACACGTTTGAATTTAATGGCGATGTGACCTTCCGTGGGATTTATTTCTAATTTTTGCGGCAATCAATAATCATTTCGATGAGGATATGTCTTTCGATCATTTGTTTCTTTAGTCCATCGATCTCTTTGTTTCTATCAACAATACTTTTGTTTCGAATATTACTTCGATCAAGTATCTTTTCCCTTCATCAAAATACTGTATTTGATCAATATGGCTGTCTCCTCATCGAAACATATCTGATATCCATCAGGTCTTATGTCGAAGAAACCTTGGACTTTGCTATCCTCCTTTATTTTTCCATCGAAATACTTCTTTCATCGATATCACTATGCCCCGTCGATGAATGAGTCTATTATCTCACCGAAGCTTTTCTTTATTTTCCCTTATCATTCTTCACTGATAAAGTTACATCGGCAAAACCACGCATATCAAGAACATGCCTTTTAACCTCCTCAAAACCTATATCCTCATCGATATCTTTTATTGATGTAGCTTCCTTTTGTCTAATCGATATTATTCTTTCGATGAAAACGCTACTTTTGATGGGTCCTTTTTATGTTGCACCAATAGTATTATTTCCTCGAGAACTTTTCCTATCGATGAAGACCCTCTAAGCTTTCTTCGATATCTTTTGTCGATGAAGTTATTATCTTCAGTGAGTCCTTTCTAGAATTCATCGGCATTTCCTTCATTCGATGGCTCTTTTATATCGATGAGACATTGTTGGGTCTCATCGATACCTTTTGAATTCGCATCGATATTATTCTTTCGATGAAAATGCTCCTTTCGGTGGGTCCTTTTTATGTTGCACCAATAGTATTATTTCATCGAGAACTTTTCTCATCGATGAAGACCCTCTCTGCTTTCTTCAATATCTTTTGTCGATGAAGTTATTATCTTCAGTGAGTCCTTTTTGGAATTCATCGACATTTCCTTCCTTCGATGGCTCTTTAATATCGATGAGACATCGCTTGGTCTCATTGATAATAATTATTTTTTTTGATAAAAATAATCATCGTCAGAATTACGATGAATACCAAGCTTTTGAACGATGATGTTCTTGTCGGTGAAATGTTCTGGAGTTGTCACACTTCCAACTCAAATGACACAAACATCTGACAAGGATGCTATACGTGCGACGACACTTCGTAGTCAGACGGTCGGCGATGTCTCCGAATGGACCGATGACACAAGCGTCAGATAAACAACATCACCCTTGGTGCGAAGTTCCAAAATGTCATCATTTTTGTGATGAAATCTACTAATTCTGATGACCTCTTTGACCGTCAGCAGAGTCCATTAGATTGTCAAATTTCTGACGGGCATGGCATCGTCGACCAGTCTGACATCAAGTTTTTGATGATTGATTTTGTCAGCACTACGACGAAAATGCATCGCAATTCTGACAAACAGTTGTCAAAAATCAGGTCCGAATGTACTAGTGAGGGTTAGGTTTAAATGATCTCTTAACTCTTTCTTCAAATCTTGAATTCCTTTCAGGACATCTAGATGCAAAATCAGCAATCTTATTACATGCAAAACATTTAAAAGGTGCTTTTCCTTCATACTTACTTCCTACTAGTCCCTTTGGTACTCTTCTAGCAAATAGTGCTTCAAGTTGTTCAAACTCATCATCTTCTATCTTCATATCTTCTAATTATTTTGCATATAAAGCTCTCCAATCTTGCTTACCAGTTGTAGATGTAGATGCATGAAAAGTAGGTTTAGTCTTCACAGCTTTAGAAGGTCCAAATTTCTCAAGCTCAAAAGAAAATAGATTCTCAACCAAAGTATCTTTGTTGACAAATGTATTAGCCATTTTTCTCAACTCATTGATAGTAGTAGCCTTCATTTTGTAAGTTGGTGGTAGGGCTCTCAGGACTTTAGAAACAATTTCATCTTCTCTCAGAGTTCCACCACAACATTGAATTCCCATAACAATCTCATTTACCCTTTCTATGAATACAGTAATCCTTTCACCTTCTTCTGTCTTTAGATTTTCATATCTCACCCGGTAACCATCAAGTTTAGCAATCTTCACTATAGGGTCACCTTCATTAAGAGTCTGCAATTTATCCCATATAGCCTTTCTAGATGATTTGTCGGTTAATCCCATAATTTTTTTATTAGAAAGTGCACACAAGAGGGCTTCTCTTTCTCTACAATCATTCTCAAGCTCCTTGTCCAGGTTAGCCGGAGGAGGATTGCCAGATCCCAAATTATAGGGTGTGACACCATTCTGTGTGATCTCCCAAATCTCCTTGCCAAGACATCTCAAATGAGTCTCCATCTAAATCTTTCATATTGTATAATTTGTTCCTTCAAGCCTCGGTATATCCCTTTGAAACATAGATACAAAAGAACTGGATGAACTTGAACTGTTAGTTGCTATAGGATCTTCCTCAAGTGGTTAAGCTTTATGCAGAGAGGACCAAAGCTCTAATACCAATTGTTAGACAGTTTAGATAACCAGAAGACAACTGAAAGGGGGGGTGAATTAGTTGTCACATATTACTGGAAACATTAGAAATTTAAAACAACAACACCAGAATAGCAGTTAATCCAATTAAGCATAAACAATAATCATAGAATAAAAGCCATCCACACAACACCAAGAATTGTATGCGGAAAACCTGATAAAGGGAAAAACCATGGTGGGAAGCCTACCCATAGTCATATAATACTTCTACAGTAAGTATGTGAATTTACAATGAAGGGGCTTGCACTTATAGGAAGGCCAACAACCTAGAGTACACTGCTCATCACAAAAGGAGTCTCACTGACTATATATAAATCCAGACTACAATCCAGAGAAGCAATGAACTACAAAAGATAACATCTCCTATTCTTGAGTACAGTTCCAGTTAAGCTCAATATCGGAGGATTAAATCCTCTATAAACCCAATTCGATCTCCAATGATTGACCAACTCCTCTACCTGGATGATATTACATTATTCGTACATTACATTCCTTGACCATGACCTCTTACAATAACCATGATGATCTACAATGAGATCTTACATCTTATTTATAAAAACCCTTGACCATACACAATTAGGTCGGCCATCAGATAATAAACTAATTACATAATTACAAACCATGTCGACCTTAGACCAAACAAATAGTATCCACACATAAGACATCCCGAAAATACGACAATAGGTCCTATCCACACGTTACATAAATGTTGGTCCATAACCTAGATCAACCGGGACCATGTATAGGTCCACAAGCTTCAACAATGATCTCCAAATGCCAAGAATCGAACATGATCACCAACAAAATCCTAAAACTCCATCAGAAGCTACACCAACACTAATTATGCAATGCATCAAAGATCACCAAAAGCTCTGCCAGTGAAAGCCTCACTAGAACCAGAAACTAATCTCCTGAGTAAGCAGGATAACATCCAATCACAAGACCAAAACCAGCTGACCAAATATAAGTATAAGCTTTATGAAAAAGTCAATTCCATCACCAAAAACTACTCAACCTATCAAGATGAGAAGGGTGTCGGTAAAGAATCCAAACAACTAGTGTTGACATCAATGAAAAAACATCAATGCAAAACATAATAAATTCCACCAAATGGCCAATAGGGGAGAGAGAGAGAGAGAGGGACAAAGTTAGAGACAAAGAGACAGAGATAAAGAGATAAAGAATGGAACTATTAGTGAGAGAGGGAAAGAGAGAGACTTGGGAGAGAAAGAGAAATGGATGGAGAGGGAGAGGGAAAAAATAGGATAGATACAACTGAGAGAGAGAGAGGGGGGGGAGATATAGAGAGACCTGAGAGGTGGATTGATAGGGAGCTTACTAGGAAATTGCTCACAAGGATAATTTTGCTCAATAAGGGTCAATTTATTACCCCAAAGACTTGTGAATTCTATTGTGTATGACTACTCAATTTGTCTTATTGTTGTAATGCCAAGTACTCCATGGTTTACTTTCCTAACAAACTCCCTTTTGGGTGATGACTCTCATCCATGCTTAGATCTCCTCAAAATGCTTATTCCTTCCAACTACACTTTCTCATGCTTGGCTCTTGGGGCCTTCAACCTTAGGTTTCAGAGTGTACTAGAGGTCTTCCACATGGAGATGCAGGGGTAGTAAGGTACTATTCACCTTTGAATGCTCATAATCTTGTTTGAGGTCTATAACCCTTAACTTGCTCAAATTCATTAACAAGGCCCAACTACCCCCAAATGAGGCTACACATTGTCTAGGAGTCCCAAGTACACTTGTTGGGCTTCTTGGATTGCTCTCAATATGTTTCATAAGTCTTCAAGTTTCATTTTTCCATCGGGTTCATGCATTTGACAAAAACCAGTCATTTGTGTGTTATGCAGTCCTAGAGGGCTACTAGCCCGTGGAGGCCTAATTGGCCTTATTTTGCTCCTACCGGTTGTAGCATCCTAAAATTGTGACACTTGCAATTTCAACCGCATTTGGGTCTTCACGATGGCGACGCAACACTGAACCTGAATGGAGACCCCAAAACTTGTTCATCACATCAAAAACTGCATTTTTCAGCACCCTGGCCTGATCCTCCTTGCATCCCACTGTCCCTGGAGGTGGGACCATGGCGCCCAATGCCCTGGTCCTTCAGGACTAGGGCGCCCAGTGCCCTGGTCCCCCAGGACCATGGCGCCCAGCGCCCTGGTCCCTGGCCCTATTTTTGGGCCCGGTCTCTTTTGGGTCTCGGGTCTTTATGTTTGCAAATTGGAAAATAATGTTTCCTGGTCGGCCTAAGGTCAGAAAAATCAGTCTATCAACCCTAATTGGCAAGTATATAAACTACATTTCCTCTCCCATTTTGGGGAGGAAGGACATATGTGTACAAGACGCGGAAACGATATTCAAACATTCAAACATTCAAGCATTCAAGCATTCTTTCAAGCAATTGATTATTCTAAGTCTCCATTCAAGGCTAGGTGTTGCATTCAAGACAAGGATTCAACCATTGAAGAGGAGATCACATACAACATACAACACACAACAACATTTACACCTTCGCAAGTAAGAATACAAACATTCTTACAACAAGGTATCAGTACTTGTTTACATTACAATCATTTACATTTACAGCAATTTCTCATTTCTTGGTTAATTCCAAAACTGGGGTTTGACCTAAGGGCAAACCCCTAATCCCTAACCCCCCAATCATCCTCTCTTTTCTGTGTGTAGGTTGCAGGTACGCGGCTGTAATTGAAGATCTGGAATCCTTGTGCAGAGACAAACAGATCCCCCTTCGTTTCGCGGATTTTTCGGAGGACCGTGTGCACACTGGGCGCCATCATCTTGTCAAATTTCACTCAAATTTGTAGGACAACGTCGTCTCAACATTTTACTACTAATTCCAGGTCCGCAGCTTCATCCTATATCCCTATCTTTGTTTATAAGTGAATCTTTCTCACTTTTTATGCTTTCCTAGCTTAATCATTCTATCCACATTCTTTACAAAAGAGGGTAGCCCTGCTGTCTTAACCCTTGAAACTCATTTAGAATCCAATCTTGCATTGTGTGGGATTGGATCTTGTAGGTTTCAACCCCTCTTTTGAATGTAAAGTCTCTCCTAAGTGAAAACCGTCAACCCTAGTGACCCCCTTTCTCTCTCCTTGGAGTGGTGGGGGGGAACACTTAGGGTTCGCTCGCGATTTTTCGCTTTACACCGGTCAACGATAGTCATTTTCTCCCTAAAACTTGTTTTTAATGATGTATTAGGGGTGTATACTCAAATGTTTTCAAGGTTTAGCCCACTGTTAGTGAGATTTAAGATTGTCCACCTTTTGTGGCTTATTTGGAGGGTTTGGTAGGGTTTGGGGCAAATAATGTTGGAAAGTCACTCTAACTCCACTCTTCAAGCCTCCACAATGGCTTAGGATCTCTTACACATCACAATAAACCTTTCTCTATTTCTTCCCTACAATCAAAATGCCAAACACTTGGCAAACACGTGAGGAAACAGTAAACTGCCCTGTCACTGTCCTTTTTCTGCCTTTTACCAGTTAGCAGCATTTTCCCTTTGGGACCTGCAAGAATGAAGAGTTTGGAAATGGGAAAGTACCTTAATGATGTCTTAAACATATAAAACACCTCCTATTACATTTCCTTCAAGATTCAAGGATTGGATTATGCTCTTCAAGCATTCCATGGGCATTTTGCTATATACAATTCATGAAAACAGTGAACTCACTGTTTGATTACAAGATGAGTATAATTTAAGAAAGAAAAAACTAAACTAGCCATCCAAGAAGAATACTAAATGCCTTTGGCCAAATTTCCAAGCCCTTGTCACATTCATTTGCTCACTCAAATTACTTGAGTGCAAACTTTGAGTTTTATTCAAGCTACTAGCCAAAGGACAAACACTTGCCTAGTATTCACTCAATTGCATATTCCAAACACCTCTCTGGCATGAAATGAAATATATGTACATTATATACACATGAATCAACTTGGAAGAATCCATTGGAGGGATCCTAGACCTGGATCAACCAAGTTGATGAATTTTACAACTCCAAACCCCTGGCAGGGCAGCAGGTTCCGAGTTTACAAATATTTTTGTACAAACACCTTGCAAATGAAAAACCATTGAAAAAATTACATAGGAAGCTTTATCACATCAACATTTCAACTTCCCAAAAGGAACAATATGGATTTTCACAGCTACAGTACGGACTACTCTTCAAAAGGAAGGAAAAACAGTCTTTAAAGCCAAAAAAACATGATTTTTATTAAGTTTCACTTGCAAGTATAGTCACCAACCCTTTCCAAGGAAAAGGGAGGACTTATATAGTTTCCTTAGTTGGTTTTCAAGCCCTTGTATAGACATGAGGCTTCAATGAACTTATTTTTCAAGAAAATGACAATTTTGACAACTTTCTTAAGCCAAAATGACAACTTTTCTTGCTCAAAAAGGCATTTTTGACAACCTAGTCTTATCAACTTGCCTAAACAACTTAGACATTCTTAAAAACACTAAACAAACATGTTTCAATTCTCTTGAAGACATTAGGAGACCTTTTGGCAATTTTTCACATTTTTGCCAAAAATTGTCAACTCAAGGCCTAAAAGGCAAAACTTGATCTCTAGAGCCCAAAATGAGATCAAAACCACTAAAAAAGACCCAAAACAACCTAAAACAACAAAATGAACCTAACACGAGACTTTACAAACATAAAAGCATTAAATACCCAAAAATGGGAGTTTTACTCAACTAGGTGCTCCTGCACCATACTCCCCCAAAAACAAAGAAGTCATGTGACGCCTTGAGGAAACAAAGAAGAAGAAATGCCAACTTTATAAAAGTAAACCTTAGGTATCCAAGTGGCCTCTGAGATAGGCTGATCCTTCCACTTGATGAGATGCTCCATGTAGGTGTGATTCCTTGTCTTTTTGAGAACTCTGGAGTCTAGAACCTGTTCAGCTTGGGGAAAAGAAAGAGAAGGGAGAGATAGATCAGAAAGGGATTTGGAAACATCTAAAACTATTTGAACCTCCTCAGGTGGCTTCCCTTTGAAAGCAATTAGATCTGCAACATTAAAAATGGGGGACAAAGAAACATTAGTAGGCAAATCAACTTCATAAGTATTAGACCCATACTTAGCCAAGATCTTGCAAGGGCCTATCCTCCTCATTTGAAGCTTGCTTGGAACTCCCTTTTGTAGCCTTTCCTTATTCAAATGAACCATCACATAATCACCTATGGCAAACTAAACATCTCTCTTTCTAGCATCCACTCTTGCCTTGAGTTTTTGAGAGGTGTCTTGGAGAGCTTGTCTCACTTGCTCATGAATCTCCTTCATGGAGTGAGCCATGTCATCTATTGTCCCACTCTTATGCTACAAGTTAGTGATATCCCTCAACTCCATTATACCCCTTGGATGCATACCATAAACAACTTCAAATGGACTTTTACCTGTAGACTAGTTAACACTATCATTATAGGCATATTTTGCTTGATGAATGAGCTGATCCCAACTCTGCCCATAGTCCTTTGTCAAGCACCTAAGCATGTTTCCAAGAGACCTGTTCACAACTTTGGTTTGGCCATCATTTTGTGGATGATAAGTTGAACCAAAAGAGAGATTAGTACCCAATCTCTTCCACAATGTTTTCTAGAAATGACCAGGAAACTTAACATCCCTATCTGAAACAATGCTAGTAGGTAAACCATGAATTATAACAACTTCTTTGAAAAACAAATAGGAAATATGACTTCCATCATGTGTTGTTTTGCAAGGAATGAAGTGAGCCATCTTGCAAAATCTATCAACTACTACAAAGATGCTATCAAATCCTGCTTGAGTTCTAGGTAACCCTACTACAAAGCCCATGCTAATGCAATCCCAAGGCCTATGTGGAATGGGAAGAGGCTGATATAAACTAGCATTAGAGGAGTTACCTTTTGCTTTCTGGCATACCAAGCACTGCTCAACATACCTCTTGATGTCTCTCTGCATCTTAGGCCAGTAATAGAACCTTTGCACCAATTCTAAGGTCTTGTTGAGAACAAAATGACCACTTAAGCACCCATTGTGCTTCTCTTGAATGAGGTTCTCTCTCATAGAACCCTTTGGAACACACAACTATCCACCCCTCAATAACAAACCATCCTGCAAAGTGAAATCAGCATATGCATGATGGAAGTTATTCTCAAAATCTTTACAAACTTTATAAGCTTCAGCAAAATCATTATCAGTGGGATACATGTCCTTGAAACTATCAATACCAATGCTTTGAACTTGAATCTCATGAATAGTTAACAACCTTCTACTCAAAGCATCTGCTACTTTATTCAACTGACCCTTCTTATGCTTAAGAGTAAAAGTGTAAGCTTGTAAGTATTCTACCCATTTAACATGCCAATGATTCAGTTTATCCTATGAGTTCAAGAAACTGAGTGCCTGATTATCTGTGTATACAACAAACTCTTTAGGAAGAAGATAGTGTCTCCATTTCCTAAGTGCTTGTACTAGTACATAAAGTTCTAAATCATAGGATGAGTACTTTTTCTTTGCATCATTCAATTTCTCACTAAAGAATGCAACTAGCCTATTTTATTGACTTAAAACAACTCCTACTGCAATATTACTAGCATCACATTCAATAGTAAAAACTTATCAAAACTAGGTAAAATGAGCACTGGTTGAGTAGCTACTTTAGTTTTTAGTAATTCAAACCCCTTATTGGCTGTACTTGTCCATTGAAACTTTTCTTTTACACCCCCTTTGATGGTGTCCAACATTGGAGAACAAATCTCACTGAATCCCCAGATGAATTTCCTATAAAAATGTGCCAAACCATGGAAGCTTCTGACATCACTGGCTGTCTTAGGAGTTGACCCACTAGTTATTGCTGCCACTTTTGAGTGATACATTTTTAGATTGCCTCCTGATACAACAAAACCAAGATAGACCAATTCTTGCTTCATAAAATCACATTTCTCAAGATTAATGGTTAGCTATTCATCATATATCTGTTTCAAAACATTAGCTAAATGTTGTAAGTGCTCTTCCTTAGTCTTGCTGAAAATAAGAATATTATCTAAATACACTACAACAAATTTTCCAATGAAATCATGTAATACTTCATTCATGAGCCTCATGAATGTGTCAGGAGCATTAGAGAGTCCAAAAGGCATGACTAGCCACTCATAGAGTCCCTCATTTGTTTTGAAAGTTGTCTTTTACTCATCCCCCTCTTTGATTCTTATCTGATGGTAGCCACTCTTCAAATCAATCTTACTGAAATACTATGCACCCCCCAAACAATCCATCAAATCCTCTATCCTAGGTATTGGAAATCTGTATCTAATGGTGATCTTGTTTATGGCTCTGGAATCTATACAAAGTCTCCATGTTCCACCCTTCTTAGGTGCCAACACTGTAGGTACTGCACAAGGACTAATGCTTTTCCTTATCAGCCCTTGGTCTAAGAGTTCTTTTATTTGTCTTGCTACCTCTTTGTTTTGTTCAGGGGTCATCTTGTAGGCTGCCTTATTTGGCAAAGAGGCTCTAGGAATGAAGTCAATCTGATGGCTAATGGCTCTAGGAGGTGGTAAGGCTGCAGGTGTACCATCACTCATTATTTGTTTGTAGCTATCAAGGATTTGCTACACCTCATATGCTATCTCAACTTTCTTGTCTACCTTGTCTTCCTTAGGTTTCACTATGAGTGCAAATCATACTCCTTCACCTTCTTCTAGTGTTTTTATGAACTCTTTCTCATTCACTAACAAGATGTTAGGTACTTTGTTGCTGCTCTCTCCTTCTTCAATGATGGATTGGATCTGATAGGCTACTCCATCTTTCTGAAATGAATAGGAGTTCCTTTCCCCATCATGTGATTTTTGGTCAAACTACCATGGTCTACCCAACAGCAGGTGGCAAGCATCCATAGGAAGGATGTCACATAGGATCCTATCTACATATCCCCCAATATGGAAATCTACCCAGGCTTGCTCATTTACCAACACATGTTGTCCCTTATTCAGCCATGTGACCTTATATGGCTCCTTGTGTTGTATCCTAGGTAGTTTCAATTTTCTTACTGCTTCTTCTGATATGATGTTATCTGTGGATCCTGAATCTATGATCACCTTACACACCTTTCCCATGATTTTGCACTTAATCTTGAACAATTCTCTTCTCTGTGAAGCCTCTGTACTATGTGGCTTCTTCATTAACACTCTCTTGATCATCAAACTCTCACCATCTTCTGAAGCTAGGTGATTCAATGCTGAAGTTTTGGTACTACATCCATCTTCCTGAACATAATTTACCCTGTTTTCACCTCCATAGGATGAACTAGGATTCTTTGGGCATCTATAGGCAGGGTGGCCCAACTTTTGGTAGTTATAGCACTTCATGGTTGAGAAGTAGGATCCTCTCCCTGGTCCATTAGATCTACCCCTACTCAGGTTGCTTGATCCCCTACCCCTATAGTTGGGTTTGCTCTGAGAATCCCCACTTTTCTCAATAAGCTTAGACTCTCCCTAGGACCGTTGATCTATGTTTCTTCCCCCAAAACTGCCTCTATCGCCTCTACCATCTCTTCCCCTACCTCTTCCTCTATTATTTTGTTCTTGCTTTCTCCTACCATTCTCTTCCACCTTAAGTGCCAATTGATAGCACTTGTGCATGGTTTGTGGGCACAACAAGCTCATCTCTTCCTAGATGTTCCATCTTAACCCATTCAAATACCTTGCCACTTTGATACTCTCATCTTCTACTACTCTGGATCTCATGCACAGCTTCTCAAACTCTTCAGTGTAGCTACTGACATCTAGGTCCTTTTTTCTCAAGTTTTGTCTTTTCTTGTGAAGTTGTATCTCATAGTCTTAAGGAATGTAGGTCTCTTTGATTTTGGCTACCATTGCTTTCCAGGTGGCTAGTGGCTACTTACCTACTTTCACCCTTTCCTCTTGGATGAATTTACACCATGTTAAGGCTGCCCCTCTCAGCCTTGATTTTGCCACCTTGACCTTTTGTGCTTTAGTCACTCCGTCACACTCAAAATGGTTTTCTAAACCTTCAATCTACTCTATTAGAACATCTGGATCCATCTTCCCACTAAAAAGAGCCACTCCTTCTAAGGTCTTACCACTCATATCTCTCAAGGCTTTCAAGAATGGTTCTTACTCAATGACAGGGTCTGGAATGGGGACTTCATCCTCTATTGCCATCATTTTACCCTTATCTCCAACCTTATCATGGACTTCTTCAGTTTTGACTTCTACTTCAGCTAGTTTCATTGCTAGTTGGTCTAATCTCTCTCTGAGTGCCCTATTTTCCTCTTCTTGGTCCTCAACCTTCTTAGCCAATTTTGCATTGGTCACCATGTTTTCCCAATGTGTCTTTCTCCTAAATCTTTTGTTGGCTCTGATACCACTATGATAGGGAGCTTACTATGAAAGTTCTCACAAGGATAATTTTGCTCAATAAGGGTCAATTTATTACCCCAAAGACTTGTAAAGTCTGTTGTGTATGACTACTCAATCTATCTTGTTGTTATAATGCCAAGTACTCCATGGTTTACTTGCCTAACAAACTCCCTTTTGGGTGATGACTCTCCTCCATGCTTAGATCTCCTCAAAATGCTTATTCCTTCCAAGTACACTTTCTCATGCTTGGCTCTTGGGGCCTTCAACTTTAGGTTTCAGAGTGTACTAGGGGTCTTACACATGGAGATGCAGTGGCAATAAGGTATTGTTCACCTTTGAATGCTCATAATCTTGTTTGAGGTCTATAACCCTTAACTTGCTCAAATTCATTAACAAGGCCCAACTACCCCCAGATGAAGCTGCACACTATCTAGGAGTCCCAAGTACACTTGTTGGGCTTCTTGGATTTCTCTCAATATGTTTCATAAGTCTTCAAGTTTCATTTTTCCATCGGGTTCATGCATTTGACAAAAACCAGTCATTTGTGTGTTATGCAATCCTAGAGGGCTACTAGCCCGTGGAGGCCTAATTGGCCTTATTTTGCTCCTACTGGTCAACAATGGTCATTTTCTCCCTCCAGCTTGTTTTCAATGATGTATTAGGGGTGTATACTCAAATGTTTTCAAGGTTTAGCCCACTGTTAGTGCAGATTTAAGACTGTCCACCTTTTGTGGCTTATTTGGAGGGTTTGGTAGGGTTTGGGGAAAATAATGTTGGAAAGTCCCTCTAACTCCACTCTTCAAGCCTCCATAATGGCTTAGGATCTCTGCAACATCATAGGGAACCTTCCTCTATTTCTTCCCTACAATCAAAATGCTAAACACTTGGCAAACACGTGAGGAAACAGTAAACTACCCTGTCACTATCATTTTTCTGCCTTTTACCAGTTAGCAGCATTTGCCCTTTGGGCCCTGCAAGAATGAAGAGTTTGTAAATGGGAAAGTACCTCAATGAGGTCTTAAACATATAAAACACCTCCTATTACATTTCCTTCAAGATTCAAGGATTGGATTATGCTCTTCAAGCATTCCATGGGCATTTTGCCATACACAATTCATGAAAACAATGAACTCACTGTTTGATTACAAGATGAGTATAATTTAAGAAAGAACAAACTAAACTAGCCATCCAAGAAGAATACTCAATTCCTTTGGCTGAATTTCCAGGCCCTTGTCACATTCATTTGCTCACTCAAATTACTTTTGAGTGCAAACTTTGAGTTTTATTCAAGCTACTAGCCAAATGACAAACACTTGCCTAGTATTCACTCAATTGCATATTCCAAACACCTCTTTGGCACAAAATGAAAGATATTTACATTATATACAAATGAATCAACTTGGAAGAATCCATTGGAGGGATCGTAGACCTGGATCAACCAAGTTGATGCATTTTACAACTCCAAACCCCTGGCAGGGCAGCAAGTTCTGAGTTTACAAATATTTTTGTACAAACACCTTGCAAATGAAAAACAAATGAAACAATTACATAGGAAGCTTTATTAATTCAACATTTCAACTTCCCAAAAGGAACAGTATGGATTTGCACAGCTACAGTACGGACTGCTCTTCAAAAGTAAGGAAAAACAATCATTAAAGCCAAAAAAACATGATTTCTATTAAGTTTCACTTGCAAGTACAATCACCAACCCTTTCCAAGGAAAAGGGAGGCCTTATATAGTTTCCCTAGTTGGTTTTCAATCCCTTTTATGGACATGAGGCTTCAATGAACTTATTTTTCAAGAAAATGACAATTTTGACAACTTTCTTAAGCCAAAATGACAACTTTTCTTGCTCAAAAAGGCATTTTTGACAACCTAGCCTTATTAGCTTGCCTAAACAACTTAGACATGCTTAAAAACACTAAAAAAACACGTTTCAATTCTCTTGAAGACATTAGGAGACCTTTTTGGCAATTTTTCACATTTTTGCCAAAAATTGTCAACTCAAGGCCTAAAAGGCAAAACTTGATCTCTAGAGCCCAAAATGAGATCAAAACCACTAAACAAGACCCAAAAAACCTACAACAACAAAATCAACCTAACACAAGACTTTACAAACATAAAACCATTAAATACCCAAAAATGGGAGTTTTACTCAACTAGGTGCTCCTGCACCATGGATAGAGGGATTGCGATAGTGAGAGAGATTGGGGGGAAGGAGAGAGGTCCAAAGAGAGTTAACGAGAAGTATGTGAAGAGAGGGAATGGAATGTGAGAGAGACCTGAGAGAGAAATAATGGGAGAGAGAGAGGGAGAGGGAGATATAGAGAGACTAAGAAGTGGAGGGAGGTATTGTGAGAGAGAGTGATCCAAAGAGATTTAATTAGAAGTATGCAAAGAGAGGGAGTGGAATGTGAGAGAGATACCTAAGAGAGAAAGAATGGAAGAGAGAGAGAGAGGGGGGGGGAAGGAGTGGGGGAAATATAGAGAGACTTGAGAGGTGGATTGAAGGATTGAGAGAGAGAGAGAGAGAGAGAGAGAGAGAGAGAGAGAGAGAGAGAGAGAGAGAGTGAGACCTAAGAGGTGGTGGGAGGAATAGTGAGAGAGAATTTGAGAGTGAGGGATAAAGAGAACCTAGGTGAGACGGAGGAAGGGATGGAAGGAGAGTAAGAAAATAGAGAGAGAGAGGTGAAAAGAGGGAGAGAGGGAGGTGGAGAGGAGAGAATGGGAGAGAGATACACTTAAGAGAGGATTAGAGTGAGATAGAGAGATAGAGGATGAGAGGGAGAGAGACTTAAGAGAGAAAGAGAGAGGGGAAGAGAGTTAGAGAGAGGGGGAAAGAGAGTTAGAGGGTAATAGAGAGACTTGAGAGAAAATTATAAAGGAAGGGGGAGGGAGAGAAGGAGAGAGGGAGAGAATGGGAGAGAGATTCACCTGAGAGAGGAGGAGAGTGAGATAGAGGCTAAGAGGGAGAGAGACTTAAGAGATAAAGAATGAGAGGGAGAGAGAGAGAGAGAGGGAACAAAAGGGAGAGAGTGAGAAAGAGAGAATGAGGGAAAGAAAGAGAGACTTGAGAGAGGAAGAGAAAGGGAGGGGGAGGAGGAGGGAGAGAATGGGGGAGAGAGACACCTAAGAGATGGGGAGAGAGTGAGAGAGATACAAGAGAGATAGAGAGAGAGAGAGAGAGAGAGAGAGAGAGAGAGAGAGAGAGAGAGAGAGAGAGAGAGAGAGAGAGAGCCAAAGTGAATAAGAGAAAGATAGGGACAGATCAAAGAGAGATAGTGGGTCAGAGAGATGGGAAAGGGAGGGAGAGATACTTGAGAGAGGGAGGGAAGTAGAGAGGGAGAGAGGGAGAGAGCAGGTGAGGGAGGTGGGAAAGAGAGGAAGAGAGAGGCTTAGGGGAGCGAGGGGAGTAGAGAGGGAGAGAGAGGGAGAGGGAAGAGAGAGAGAGACTTGAGAGATAAATAGAAAGGGAGGGGGAGGGAGAGAGGTCCAAAGAGAATTATGTTAGGTCCAATATGGAAAGCTAATGTACTGAGAGGGGAGGAGTGAATCAGTACTTCAAAACTTTTCTTCAACAATAAATTTACTGTTAAGCATAAACTAAATATTGCTGAAACATAATATAAAGCTAAAACATATAAATAATATTCATACATGTTTCACTCCATAACACATATATTTTGGTTATGAAGAAACTCTTTGTTAAAGAGAAAAACTGCGGTGGGGATGGCACCCACAACTTCACTACTGCAATAATAAAGGTTGCTCGGTAGAGCTACATGTTTAGCTATTTCTGATAGCTTACCCTATTAGGAGTATCAAGATCTTTAGATCTACCTTGCTAAAGGATTTTACAACACTTATACTAAATGTTGTACCTAGTTAAAGGCTTTACAATTTATAGACTTTGTTAGAGTCTTTTACCTTGTTAAAGGTTTCTCTTACAACTCAAAATAATACAATCAAAATCTTTACAAAATATCTACAACTTTACATCTAAAATGTTATAGCAGATTCTATGTGCTCAATATGAAATTACCTTGCTCATAGCATACCTCGGTAATTGATAAATCAACTCGGTAAACCCTTTTGTTTACTTTGTTCCTTAACTGTTCTCTGAAATCTTTCTTGGTGACCTTTGAATATCTCTGTCAGTCGTAACAGTCACAACACATTGTGCTTTCTCATGATTTTGCCTTTCAGCTTATCTATCACACATGTCTTGCTTCATACTTTTTGATCCTCATTTCATGTTGTATAAATAGATCTCTTATGACAGTGATTTGTTCATGCTTCAATCTTACAAACATGATTCATCGAATGAATAACCATACAAATTATTTCATTGGATAGATGTCCTCAAAATCATACAAAATCTTAAGTGCAATTTCCTATGTGATAACGGTTCCCTGTTCCTCGATCTTGTAACACGTTTCCACAGATGTGTCCAGGTTCAATGAATCTGGTAACACATTTTTATCGGTTCATATTAACTTGGTATACCATCTTTGCTGCTCGGTAGACATAGAATGTTACTCGGTAGATAGCTCAATGTATACTAAACTCTGTGACTTCTTTCTTCTATAACTGACTGCTTTAGTGCTTACTGACTGAGTATTTCGGTAGTATTAACCGACTAGAGTATATAGGATGACTTTGGACATAAAACTAATGACAACTTAGTAAATAGTAATAATCTTCCTTTTTGACATTAGTTTTGAAATGTTTAACAAAACTCCTTTCAAAGTCATAACTCAAAAATCTATATACTTACAAAATTTGACTAAACTGACAGTATATACAATTGTCAATAAATAGTATACTCAGATATACTCCCCTTATCAATATATTGTACATAACTCTTATTTTGCATGCAGCTTTACTATTCTATATTCACTACTCGGTGTTCACTGCTCCCCCTGTCAAAATTACCTGTACATCTGGATACTCTGATCTTCTTGGCATACTTCCTCTTGTATATACTATACTCCCCCTTTTTGACAAACATCAAAACTAGTTACCATTCGGTGGAGGCAACTGGTCAAAAATGGATTTATACTTTGTACGTGCATCAGTGAGAGCGGTAGAGAGGGCATCCTTGACACTGTCTATTAGGGAATTTTGAGCTGTAATATCAGCTAATAGTGTAGTCAGACCATCTAAAGTGCTTCCACCTTGCTGAGTGGATAAATAGGTAGCTCGGTTAATCTGATCTTGGACAGAGGACAAGTGTGGAATGAATAAGGTTTGAAGAGTCATGACATCCATTCTTATTTTGTGCTCTTCATTCCAAAGTTCCAACTGTTGAGCCATGAGAGATTGTAACTTGGTGTAGAAATTCTGAATAGAATTGGGCTCGGTGGTCAATTTATTTGAGAGATCGGTGATATCTTTTTCAATAACTTCGGTTTTATTCTTGATATCTTTAATGAATAAAGAAAATGTATAGAGCTTTTGAAATAAATAAAGAATATGTTTGAGTTGAGGGGACAACTCAGCAATGAGTTTGGCTAGCTTAACTTTACCGATAGCAATGGCTTTCTATACCTCTTCAATCATTTTGGCAGTGAGCGCTTTGTCCTTCAATTTGCTCAGGTATTCAGATGCGTCTACTCCAGATGCTTCTATTTTAGTGAGGAGTTCATCCAGTTGAATATGGATGGCTGCATCTTTTGTCATGGTAGCTTCAAGTAGCATTTTTGTTAATAATGCTTTAACCTTCTGAAGTAATTTGTTTTTCTTTTGTATAGTCATTTGTCTCTCTTGTTCTGCTTTGGCTTTGCATAGTTCCCCGAATTCAATAAGTGCTTGCCCTTTCAGTTTGGAAATGTCTACATTTGGCAACACAATTGGCTTTGACAGATCTAACTTGAAACTATGCTTCTTCATTTTCTTCTCTTTAGATGATGAGGCTTTCATCACTTGGACCAGTACAATGGCTTGGGAGGCTTGTGCACCCTTAGTAGGTCGCTCAGTAGAGGCAACACTTTTGTCGGTTTCTTTAGCCTCAGATGTAGCCTTCGGTGATTCCTTGTTTGGGGTCTCAGTGGCAATAGTTTCAGTGTTTGTTGGGGCTTGAGAAGTTTGTTCCCCAGTGGTCTAAGAAGTAGCTTCTTCTTTGGTAGACTATTGACCCTCTTTGCCTTGTTCAGTGTCTTGAGGTGTCTCGATTGAAATATGCTAAGTTACCGGAGGATAGGACTTGAATTGTTCCAAAACTGATTCACTTGATACTAGTTTGGCATAGGCATTCCCTTCTATCATCTCTTGTTCCTGTACCTCGGTGTCCATGATATCCTCATCAAGTTGTACAGTACCAGCAGGATCTTGCTCAGTGATATCAACTATTTCAACTTCACCTTGCTCATCAACACTCTTGATTCAAAAAATTTCTTGCCATTTTTCTTTTGTCTCTTTCTCTACTTCAAGATAAAGGCCATTCATCAGTTTCAAGGCTCTTTGTTTGACTAGGAAGTTTGTCTAATAGTTATTCAGATGTTCACTTATCTCATCTATCAACATGTCTAGAAAGAGATGTACCAGACTTCTTTCTCTCATCTACTTTTTTGAGTCCATAGCATATTTCCACCTATTATCAATGTGTAAGTACAATTCTTTTGGAAGAGAATTAGTTACTTCCAATGGGACTAATTAGAATTTAAGAAGTGAGCAAATTACAGCTTCTTCAATTTGCCTCTTTTTTGCATCAGTTTTGGATTCGTATTTTACATATCTAAACGCTCCAAATCCACCATATTGTTTCAGATTTGCACAAAAATTATCAACACTATGTACATTTTCCTTTGTACTCTTAACAATTTGAAATTTACTTACGTCTTTAGATTTGGTGTCACTTGACTCTTTATTCAAAATGAGTCTCTGAGTAGACTTCTTATAAGTTTTTGTTACCTTAGGCATTGCAACATTTTTCTACTTCTTACTCGGTGACACTGCAGATGATCTAGTATTGGGGCGCTTCACTGGAGGAGTAGGTGATACTTGTGATGTATCATGTTTCTTCCTTTTCAAAATTTTGCCTTTTGGCAACTCGGTGCTCAATGTAATTACTACTTCTTGGGCTTCAAATTCCTCCTCAGTGATGACTTGATCGCTCTTGACAGGAGTGGAGGAAGAACCTTCTCCAAATTTATCTGTTAATACTTTGATCATTTTGGTTGCTTTCCTTGTAGCCTTAGGTACTACAATGCTCATCTTAACTTTTTCTTTGACCTCTTCATAGGTACCCTACCTGATCTCGGTAGCATGCCTTGGAAGTGTAAGATAGGCATCTATCTGTTGTTGCGTAATGTCAGAATCAATCTCATAACCCATAGGTGGCAAAGATTGAGTTCTTGGTTCTACTGCATTGACATAACAGTAGTCAGTGTCCACTTCAAAACATATATTATCCTTGTATTTCTCCACTAACTGGGGTGGTATTTTGTGCTTGTTATGCATCTTTTCCTGAAATTTGCTAAAGTAATCATCCATTATCTCATTGAAGTTATCACCTAGCTGATTGATGAAGTCATTTATTTGATTGGTGATTGGTCGGTGTAGCTCCCAAACTATGTTATCGATTGATGGAAAGAATTTTTGAAAATAGAAAAACATGCATAC
The DNA here is from genome assembly GCF_030272615.1 of Cryptomeria japonica. NCBI lineage: Eukaryota > Viridiplantae > Streptophyta > Pinopsida > Cupressales > Cupressaceae > Cryptomeria > Cryptomeria japonica. The sequence continues at coordinate 315,601,406 of NC_081411.1, read as the reverse complement.
TAAGAGTGATCCAAACTTTAGTGTGTTTGCCGAGTTGTTTTTCTTCAGCTTCCTTATGGTGTTGAGATTTTCAAATAGATTTTTCAACAATACTTTGCATAGGTCAATCTTCATACCCTTTTTCACAATTTTGTATGCTGAATCAACAGCTGCACATGGTACACTATTTTCTCTTGTCGACTGAAAGAAACAATAACCTATGACTCTAGTTGCAAACTTCAGCTCTGCATCTATAACATTATTCAATTTCAGACCTCTACAATCAGATTCAACTCCAGTTAAAGTGATGAATTCTTTATATGAAATCATTTTCTGAGCTCGGGCATGGTCAAATATAGGGTATCCAGTGATTAAGTGAATGATTTCCTTGGTGATTTTGAATGGTTGCTCCTCTAACCACATAAAGTCATCATGAACTCTGCTCAAAACAAATTTAACCCATTGGGGTTTGAAGACTCGTAGATAGGTTAGGGCTTCAATCAATCCCTTGACTTTAATATGCTCAAACTTGCTATCCAGGTTTCCATCGGTGCATAATTCATCATACATGTCCTTGATCTCAATATGACCTAGTGTAGCATCATAAAATTGCGACACTTGCAATTTTGACTGCATTTGGGTCTTCACGATGGCGGTGCAACGTTGAACCTGAATGGAGACCCCGAAACCTATTTACAACATCAAAAACTGCATCTTTCTGCACCTTGGCCTGATCCTCCTTGCACCCTACTGTCCCGGGAGGTGGGACCATGGCGCCCAGTGCCCTGGTCCCTGGCCCTATTTTGGGCCCGGTCTCTTGTTGGGCATCAGGTCTTCAAGTTTGCAATTTGGAAAATAATGTTCCTAGGTCGGCCTAAGGTTGGAAAAATGAGTCTCCTAACCCTAATTGACAAGTATATAAACTACGTTTCCCCTCCCAGAAGGGGGGGGTAAGAAACATATGTGTGCAAGAGGCGGAAGTGATAGGCAAACATTCAAGCATTCCTTCAAGCAATTGAGCATTCTAGGTCTCCATTCAAGGCTAGGTGTTGAATTCAAGACAAGGATTCAACCATTGAAGAGGAGATCACCTACAACATACAACATACAACATCATTACACCTTCGCGTGTAAGAATACAAACATTCTTACAACAAGGTATCAATACTTGATTACATTACAAACACTTACATTTACAACATTCTCATTTCTTGGTTAATTCCAAAACTGGGGTTTGACCTGAAGGCAAACACCTAATCCCTAACCCCCCAATCATACTCTCTTTTCTGTGTGTAGGTTGTAGGTATGCGGCTATAATTGAAGATCTGGAATCCTTGTGCAGAGACGAACAAATCCCCCTTCGTTTCGCGGATTTTTCGGAGGACCGTGTGCACTCTGGGCACCATCGTCCCGTCAACTTTTGCTCAAACTTGCAGGAAAGCATCGTCTTGACATTTTACTGCTAATTTCAGGTCTGCAACTTCATCCCGTGTCCCTATCTCTGTCTACAAGTGAATGTTTCTTACTTTCACATACACTCCTAGTTCAATCCTTCTATCCACATTCTTTACAAAAGAGGGTATCCTTGCTGTCTCAACCCTTGAAACTCATTTAGAATTCAATCTTGCATTGTGTGGGATTGGATCTTGTGAGTTTCAACCCCTCTTTTGAATGTAAAGTCTCTCCTAAGTGAAAACCGTCAATCCTAGTGACCTCCTTTCTCTCTCCTTGGAGTGGGGGAACACCTAGGGTTTGATTTTTCGCTTTACACCTAGTTTCTCAACATGACACTCAGTGTAGAATTTGACATCCTCAACTAGTAGAACTCTATCCAGAATGAGAGAAAATGTTGTTTTATCGTTAGGTTCGGATGCTACTTTGGGAGGTAAGGAATATTTCAGTGAGGGTTTCTCAATGGTTTCAACAACAACAGGTTTCTGAATCTTTGGAGCCATTTCAAACTTTGGATAATTACTAACAAAAAAAACTTAGGGTTTGAAACTTAACCAGCAAATGCTTTCCACTTAGTAAATATAAAGCAGGTATTCTCAACTAATATGATTCGATGACTTGCTTGAAAAATGCGTTGAGATTGATGAATAAATACCTTGAAATTTGCTTGAGAGGAGTTTGATCGCCTTTGAATCGCTTAGCTCTTCTTTCTGAAAACTTGGTAATTGTAAAATGATCGCACAAAAGGCTTTAAGTACACATTTTACCTTATCGGGCTCCGTGCAATTAGGTCAGAAAACATTAAATGCACTCAGTTCCATTAAACCGATTACCTTCCTTTTTATGCTTTTACTGACTAGATAGGCTTCCTACATTTATTGACTTCTCTGGTACTTCCAAAAGACTAGATAAAATTTCAAACTTGCTATTGCATCTTAGCTATGCAGATTTTGGAATTAAGTACATGATAAAATAGGAACTGTTAAGATTTGACCTTGAGAGAATGCAGTTCCTTCATACCTTTACCGATTAATTCAAAATAGATGCACCTAACTCGGTAGGTAAGGTGCTTTCTTCATTAGTTGACACATTTTCCTTCTTTTTCCAAATCATCTGTAATTTGCTTTTTATTTCTTTAGTATCTCCCCTAGGTTGATCTCTGCAATCTCTAGCCAAGTGTCCAACTTTGTGACAATGAAAACATGTCATACCAGGATTTCTCCATGATCTTTGGTTGTTCATTCCAAACCTTATAAAGCAGTTGGCACTTATGTGTCCATATCTTCCACAACATTCACACCATATCCTTGTATTGTAATCCCATGGTACTGCAGTATACTATCAGTTAGGATCTGTGTAAGTTCGGTAGCTTATAGTATTTGCTCAGTGTGCAGACCACATATAGTTCTTCTTCTTAAACCAACACTTCTCGGTACTGTGTCCATAAATATTGCATTTTTTACAAAACCCCTTGAATTTTGCCTTCTGATAATTGCTAATAGACTTTGTCCTACATTGATTAAATGTGTGACCATACTTATTGCAATTGTAACAATAACCATTAGACCTAGTGACATTCGGTTTCTTACCTTTTCTAATTTGGCACATGTTGGTAGTATGTCCTTGTTTTCCATAGTATTTGCAAAAAGGCTTCTTTCCTTTTATGTTCTTCTTGTTTCCAGCTTGTTTTGATGATTCTCCTCTCTCAGTGATGTGGATTCCTTTCTCGGTAGAGTCTTTTCCTTTGTAACCGAGTCCTGCAACTTTGTTGGGTCGTTTTATATTCAGTTGCTCATCCAACATCTTTGATGTTTCATAACTTTTCTTCAGTGTTTCTTTGGATTTCTTCTTTGTTTCAAGTTCATTGGTCAAACTTGATAATTCAAGTTTCAATGCTTGATTCTCTTCTTCTCTCAGATTTGCTTCATGATGTGCATAACCCAATTGATCAAATAGATTTTGTTGAATTCCAGTCATCCTTGTGATTTCATCATTCTTTTCAGACACTAATGCTTTGTTGTTGTTTTTCTCTTTCTATATCTCTTATGTTATCCTCGGTTGTCCTCAATACATCAAGATTTTCAGTCATCTGTGTGCTGAAATGCTCATGTTCTCTTTTCATTGCTTTTAGCTGATCAGTCAGTGCTTTGTTTTTTTCTTTCAATACTCCAATCATTTCTTCAGTCTCTTCAGATATACTATTGTTAAATGATGTCTCAATTTGTTCCACCAGCTCCTGTGAGTCTTGCAAATCATCAAACAATCTTCTTCTAACTTTCAGTGATCTTTGCATTTGTTTTTGCATGTCTGCAATCACTTGATTAGCATGATCCAATTCATTTTGAAGATTCACAATTCTCTGAGATTGTTTGTAGCCTTCCATTGATAAGATCTTTCTCTTTAGGTTGTTAAACCCTTTTCTAAGATTTAAGCTTTGATACCAATTGTTAGGTCCAATATGGAAAGCTAATGTACTAAGAGGGGAGGGGTGAATCAGTACTTCAAAACTTTTCTTCAACAATAACTTTACTGTTAAGCATAAATTGAATATTGCTGAAACATAATATAAAGCTAAAACATATAAATAACATTCATACATGTTTCACTCCATAACACATATATTTTGGTTACATAGAAACTCTTTGTTAGAGAGAAAAACTGTGGTGGGGATGGCACCCACAACTTCACTACTGCAATAATAAAGGTTGCTCGATTAGAGCTACATGTTTAGCTATTTTTGATAGCTTGCCCTGTTAGGAGTATCAAGATCTTTAGATCTACCTTGCTAAAGGATTTTACAACACTTATACTAAATGTTGCACCTAGTTAAAGGCTTTACAATTTATAGACTTTGTTAGAGTCTTTTACCTTATTAAAGGTGTCTCTTACAACTCAAAATAATACAATCAAAATCTTTACAAAATATCTGCAACTTTACATCTGAAATGTTATAGCAAATTCTATGTGCTCAATATGAAATTACCTTGCTCATAGCATACCTCGGTAATTGATAAATCAACTCAGTAAACCCTTCTGTTTACTCTATTCCTTAACTATTCTCTGAAATCTTTCTCGGTGACCTCCGAATATCTTTGTTAGTTGTAATAGTCACAACATATTGTGCTTTCTCATGATTTTGCCTTTCAGCTTATCTATCACACATGTCTTGCTTCATACTTTTTGATCCTCATTTCATGCTGTATAAATAGATCTCTTATGACAGTGATCTATTGATGCTTCGATCTTACAAACATGATTCATCGAATGAATAACCATACAAATTATTTCATTGGATAGATGTCCTCAAAATCATACAAAATCTTAAGTACAATTTCCTATGTGATAATGGTTCCCTATTCCTCAATCTTGTAACATGTTTCCACATATGTGTCCAAGTTCAATGAATCTGGTAACATATTTCACTCGATTCATATTAACTTGGTATACCATCTTTGTTGCTCGGTAGACATAGAACGTTACTCGGTAAATAGCTTGGTGTATACTAAACTCTGTGACTTCTTTCTTCTATAACCGACTGCTTTAGTACTTACCGATTGAGTATTTCAATAGTATTAACTGACTAGAGTATATAGGATGACTTTGGACATAAAACTAATGACAACTTAGTAAATAGTAACAAATTAAAGGGAAATTTGCAAAGAGAGAGAGAGAGAGAGAGAGAGAGAGAGAGAGAGAGAGAGAGAGAGAGAGAGAGAGAGAGAGAGAGAGAGAGAGAGAGAGAGAGAGAGAGAGAGTTAAGGGGAAACATGTGAAGAGAGGGATTGTAATGTGAGAGAGAAAGAATGGGAGAGAGAGTGATAGGGAGGGGGGAGATATAGAGAGACCTAAGAGGTGGATGGAGGAATGATGAGAGAGAGAGAGAGAGAGAGAGAGAGAGAGAGAGAGAGAGAGAGAGAAACCAAGTGAGAGGTAGGGAGGGAGAGAGTGAGATAACTAAAGAGATATGGGAGGTGGAGGGAGGGATGGTGTGAGAGAGAGAGAGAGAGCCCATGTGAGAAAGGGGGTAGGGAGTGAGGGAAAGAGTGAGAGAGAGAGCCTAATTTAAAGAGGGAAAGAGAGGGAGAGATACCTGAGAGAGGGAGGAAAAGAGAGGTAGACCCCTCGAGGGAAAGAGAGGGGGAGATATTTGATAGAGGGAGGGGTTGTGTGTGTGTGTGTGTGTGTGTGAGAGAGAGAGAGAGAGAGAGAGAGAGAGAGAGAGAGAGAGAGAGAGAGAGAGATTCCAAGTGAAAGAGGAGGGAGGGAAAGAGAGGGAGAGACCTAAGAGAGAGAGGTAGGGTTTGAGGAAGAGGGCGAGAGAGGGAATGCGAGGAAGAGACCAGAGAGATAATGATGATATGAGCATGTTGATTACTAAAATTTGACTATCTGAAATTTATATGAATACTCTAAAAAATAGAATCCACATTATAACTCCTAGAGATCTAGAACACTCTCAAACATCTTGACAATATATACCTAAAATACAACTTAAAGTATAAGAACACTTTGTGCTTCTTAAGATGAAAAATTGTTATGGAAAAGGACAAATAGAAATGTGACCTATACTTAAATATTATATTTTATTATATATTCGGAGAGAGAGAACACTTTGTGCTTCCTAAGATGAAAAATTGCTATGGAATACATTTGGCATGCGCCATATTTGGCGCAAGCCAAATGGTTTTTTCAATTTTTTCCATTTGGTGCGTGCCAAATTTGGCATGCACCAAAATTTTTGCCTTGTAAAACACTAAGCCAAAGGCTTGGATTTTCCTTGGGTATCCAACCCAAAGGCTTGGATGCCCTTCTCAAGCCTGAGACATGTTTTCTAGCAAATATTGAAAATTTTCTAAATTTTTGTTCCTTCTCTCTATCATGTTTGCATGTGTTTCAATGCAAACAAAAAAAAAACGCCATACAAGCATCAAGTTCTCTCTTAGCTATCCAACCATATAATTCTTTTCAAATTTTGATAATATTAAGGTCTTCACCGATAATTTCTTTTGTTAGTGTGTCCATTTTTTTGTCAAAAACCAACATGTCATATTTTGGGCATATATTTTTACCCATTTATTGAATTTTGAAACAAATTACTTTTTTAGAAAGTAGACTCCATTCTACACACACACAGAAAAAAATAAAATAAAATGATTTTTTATTAGTTTTCACAATTTTTTGGGGGAAGCACACTCAAAATTATATTTTTCAGGATGTGTCCACTTCAAAATTAGTAAAATTTATCATATATTCATTTAAAAAATAGCTAAATTTTTTTGCATAAACTACATGGAGCTAGCTAATTTATCCTCCGAGTGATTTTAAAAATTCCAAAAAAAGTTGACATTTTAGGGGGAGCACACCATGTGCTATGTTATGTTCTTCTGAAGAAAAAAAAAGGACCACTTTGTGTGCTTCCCTTTTTTGAAACCCTTAATCTCCACCATTTTCAAAGAAAAATTGTATTTTAGAAAGTCGACTCGGAGCACTACAACTCTTGTTCTTGATTCATCCTCATATTTTGAGTGTAACTATCTTCATTTGCTTGTCAAAGTTCAGACTTTGCTAATTTCAAAAAAAAGTGGCATCTTAAGACCCCTTTTTGGTCCCCCATCTTTGTTCATTTACCCTTATACAAAGCCATTATTAGACCCTGGTGTAGGGGAGGTGACACCCCTTTCTCAATATTGATGCAAAGTGAAGAAAATAAGTAGCAATTTACATTATAGCATTCCTTATGCCTTATATGGTTTAGAATGCGGAAATGATAGTCATGCTTAGTTGTATACTTTCCCTATAGGGTAAAATACCTCATAAAATGATAAATTGCTAAAGAAAAAGGAGGGATAATTTTAATATCATACCCATTTTGTAGTCTCACAAGTTTCTCACCCTCTTTGAAGATTTTTTTGTTAAACTAGCGATAATCCTCCAAGCTCTTCAACTAACAACTATTAATCATGTGTGTTGGAGCCCGGTTGCCTCAACAATCAATTTTGAAGTGAACTTAAACTTTATGCTACCAATCGTAACCTCACCCTTCATCCAAGAGTTGCAAAATTTAGAAGTTGGGGTATCATTCTACCCCCACATGGTATAAAAGAAAGGAACCAAATCAGCATTGTAAAACGGGCAGGTTCCAAAATGATCTCATCAAAAAGAAAGATCGTCGATCTCGACATGTAGAACGGGGGTGGGCCCCTACTATTCTATGCTAGTGGATATAGTAGGGGCCCACCCACACCAGACGTAGACAAGACTGGCTGCTATCATGGGTAAGGTAAGCACGCTCAAAACACTTCCTCCCACCACTCTTTCCACCTCTCTTATCTTTCTCTTTAACTCTGTTAACCAAAAATCTCTATAACACTTCAAAAAAAAGTAGTAATGACGAAGAAGTTATGTCATATAGATAAGTTATACCATATTTTTTCTTTTTGATGAATAATATTCTTGTTTAAATATAGCTAGTTCTCACAAGCGACAATATTTAAAATGAGTTTAATTTTGATGTCATTGTGGCCTATATTTATTCCACCATCATCCAAATTTAACTTGTTAAAATTAGCATTAAATAGGTTGTCATTTCGGTCTTTCAAAATATGTGTTGTCACCATAGATGTGTCCTAAGGACTCATGTCAAAATGACTTAAAATAAATCACTATGCCAAACCATCATTATGAGGTAAGGAAAATTAAAATAAAATATTATTTCAATACTCATCATCATAACCCAATGCAAAGATTAATCCTCGGTCTTTAAACTCAAAGATTGGCATGACTTCAATCGTTTGTCAGTTAATATTTTCTTTAGTTTCTGAGGATATTGACTATAGTACAAATAATTCTATGTCATATGACTTAATGCCAATTTTGACATCAAAACAATAGCTTTATTACTTTCTTTATAAACATACAATACTTCAGATTGAAGGAAACTCCTAAGTGTAACCTTGCTCTCTTCCATCATCATCCTGATTTGTCAAGGACCTCTAACTTGACTTGTTAATATGGTCACAATTAATTTTCAATCACCTTCCAAAATGATTTTTTGGGCATTCAATTCTTTTAGTCTTTTTATGTCCCACCAAGCAATCATGGCTTCAACCCTATTATTAGAGGACAATCCAAGATTGTTGCCATAACATTCTACAAGCCTCCCACTATTGTCCCTTATAACTCTACCATTTCCTAAAATGCCTAGATTCCCCTTTGAACACTCGTCAAAGTTGAATTTTACCCTTCCCTCATCTAGGAGGTGCCAGCTTGATAATTTTATATTCAAGATGTTGGACCAATTTATAATAGCTATCTCCTATTTGATCCCCTAGACTTCTTTAATCCTTATCTCTTTGTAGCTTGGCATTTTGTTAGAGTAAACATATGAAGAAGCATTGATATTCTCTTAATTTGCTTTTTTATTTTCATGAATAGCTCCACATTGTTCCTTAATTGATCCCTCAAAATGCGATTATTTGTGTATTTCCAAAAACCTTAGGACACAAATAGGGAATTTGTTTCCATAAGTCCACTATGATAGGATGAGTAAATGAGAATTAATTCCATTTTTTCAAAAATTATCTTATATTACCTAAAAGAACCCAATTGATTGATAAGGACAAAAAAATAGTTGACTAGGCTTCTGAAGCATAAGGACAATGAAACAACAAGTGATCAATGCTTTCAAGGTTTTTATGACACAACAAGTATCTATTGATAAAAATAAACCATCTTCCATTCAGGTTATCAATAGCGAGAATATTATAGTGGTAACCAATCCACCAAAAATAGTTAATTTTGGTTATAAGTTTTGGAATCCAAATTGGATTCCAATTTTAGGCATTCTAGTTAGAATTTTGAAGAGAAGAATAAGAAGAATTAACTAAAAATTTCTCCAAAGGGAGATACATCAAGATCCACTCATCCTATTTATCTTTAGAGAAGAAGTATCAATCCCCTAATCTCTAATGAATAACTTGAAGATCATTTTCCCATCTGTGTTATCTTCCACCGCACATACTTCTATTCGAGAAAGTTGATCTCTAAAATCCTTTCATCTAGATCGTTCTTCCCAATTCACATATTTCCATAGAAATTTTCCATTCTTCCTTATCATATTTTCTTTTAAAAGGCTCAAATTATTTATTAATGATAAAGTGTTCTTTCCATTTCCAACCATCTTTCTTCCTCCTTGCCTAATAATATTTTGGATTTTAAGAAAATTAATCCAAATAGCCCAACCAAAAGGCATATCTAAGTCAAAAAGGAATTGACTAGGGTGGTCGTTGCTCTGGTATTTATCCTTTATAATAATAAATTTTAATCTTTCTCCCTTCAACAATTTTCCATTTGATTTTAGCTAGAAGGGCTTTGTTGAGAATCTTTATATTTCTTATCTCAAGACCACCATTCTTCTTAGGCATGCACACTTTATCCCAATTTACTAAAGCAATGCTCTACCTTTCCTCTGTTCTTGTCCATAAAATTTTCTTTGGACTTGCTCAATTTTGTTAGTAAGGAAAGTAGGTATCTTAAAAAGAGAGGGATAATACATAGGGATATTCTACAAATAAGCTTTCAAGAGTTGCAATTTTTTCACTTGAATAAGGAGCTTACCCTTCCAACCAACCGGTTTCTTCTAAATTCTTTCTATTATTTGGTTCTAGTAGTTATAACTTGGTTTTTTAAAATAAGTAACAAACCTAGATAGGAAGCTAGTAAATCAGCAGCATGACAACCAAGAGTATTTATAACTCATTCTTTCATAAGAGGATCCACATTGAAGAAATAATGTTTACTTTTATTGTAGTTTATGTACTGCCTAGAAGCCTTTGCATAATAATCCTATATTTTCTTCCAACACTTGGCTTCAACACTAGGAGCTTCACCAAAAAAAATGGTATCATAAACAAACTATTAATGAGAAGTTAGAGGAAAAGAGGAAGAAGCTTTCACTCCTTTTAACAACTTTAAATATAAATTATTTTAAATATTTTCCCCCAAAACTTCAACAACAATTATGAAAAGATATGGTTCACTATGTCTCAAGCCCCTATTGCAAGAGAATTATCCCTAAGGAGAACCATTAGCCAACACTCAACAAAAGAGAGTAGTAATGCAAACAATTAAAGTTTTAAAAAATATTCCTCTAAGCCTGTATCTTTTAAGCACCTAAATAAAAAATAACCAAGAGACTCTATCATAAGCTTTTGATATGTCAAGTTTTAGCATCATCCCAAGCTTCTTATTTGACTCTATTGAATGGATTGTTTCATGAGTAGTAAGAACAACATCAAGGATGTGTCTTCCTTTACCAAATCCTTTTGATTATGGGAAATCATTTTTGTCTAAAATATCTTTGAGCCTATTTACCAATAGTGTAATAAAGTGTTGTGCACGCTTATAGGATGGAAATATTTCATAGAAACAACATTTTCAGATTTTGGAATCAAAGTGATAAAACTAGAGTTCACTTGTTTTATCATCTTACCAAACCAAAAGAAGTCTCTTATTGCAATGAAGAGATCATTGACTATCGCATCCCAAAATTCATGAAAAAACTCTAGCGAGAAACCATCTAGGCTTGGAGATTTGTAAGTGATGCTCTGCAAAAAGGATTAGAAAATCTGTTTGATGGCAACACACACAAGAGCACAAGAAACAAACATTAGTGTTAGCAACAAAAGATTATCCTAAACAGGCATATCAAGAGAGATATTAAGCATGAAATAGAAAGCATATAAACATAGAATAAAATAGCTAATCAAGATGCTCATAGTTGCTCCTCCCTTGTTCCTCTCCTCTCCAAGTCCTAAATGAGTGTAGCTCTCAGCTTTTAGCACTAGCCATGGATGCCATATGGAGATTCAAGATAGTTGAATATGATAAGAAAATGCTATGCAAGTTGTAGATAGTGATGCTATGAGAAAGCTCTATGCTAATGCCAGTATAACAACAATACTCTAATGCTTCTTTTTGCTTGAGGAGAAGGGTTCTATTTATAGAAGAAATGGGGAAATGAAGGGTTAAGATTGAGTAATCTTAACAAGGGTTAGGATTGAAAGATATTCAATCCATGTGAGACTTTCAACCCAATCCCATGTTGACAAGTGTCACCATGAGGAGGCTTGAGAGGAGTGATAAGGAGAATTAAATGCTTGAGGGGACATGATGGTTACCCTAGTCAAAGAAATAAATGCTTTGAAGAGACACATGGGTTACATGAGGGTTAAGTTAGGGGTCAAAGTCCTTAACCATGGGTGCAAGTGGAATTAACCATTAATGGTCATGTAAGAGCCATAAGTGGTTTGGAAGACTTTAGAGGTTAATTTGTTGAACACACAAAGCATTAATTGCTTTTCAAAGACTTTGGAGTCTTTGAGAAGTGACTTCAATTTGCTTAGGAATGTCAAAATATTTAGGGGATGGATTATGTTAATTAGGAAAGGTTTAGAAGAATCTAGAAGGGGTTTAGGCATGCAAGTGGATTTTGTAGGAAAATGCAAGTGGGAGGAATTTTGGTATTTTCAATTAAAATAAAATCATTTATTTCAATTAAATGGTGTAATTTGTATTTGGATAAATATTCAAATAAATATTAATTTATTTAAATGAGAAAAAGGAAGATAAAGCATTAAAATGCTTGAAGACTTTGAGGGAAACCATTAAAGGCTTGAAGACTTTAAGGAAAACCATTAAAGTCTTAAGAAGACTTTAAGGGAAACCATTAAAGGCTTAAGAAGACTATAGAAGGAAGCCATTAAGTTTGAAGACTTTAAGGGAAACCATTAAAGGTTTCAAGTGGGTGAGGATAAATAGGATTTTAAATAAATTAATTTATTTAAAATAGTTGTGCAACTTGCATTTGTAGGAAAATGCAAGTGGGTGGAGGATAAAGGTGATTTAAATAAATGATTTATTTAAAATAGTTGTGCAACTTGCATTTGTAGGAAAATACAAGTGGGTGGAGGATAAAGGTGATTTAAATAAATGTTAATTTATTTAAATGTGAGAGGTGGGATTTTTGGGGAATTTAAATAAATATTAATTTATTTAAATGTGAGAGAAGATTTAATTAAATAAATATGATTTATTTATTTAATTAATGGTCTGAATTTGGTTAAGTGAATTAAATCAAATAAATTGAATAATTTATTTAATTAATAGGAGAAGAGGGTTAAGATGAATTAATTAAATATATTAATTTAATTAATTATTGATTGATGGTTAAATAATCAAATAAATACTAAATATTCATTTTAATTAAGTGGACAGATTTATGTGACTACATTTGCCCCTCTTTGAGACGGTGCAGTTTATCGCGTCGTTTCAAAGAAAGAAAAATAGGTGTGAAGAAATGCCCCATAAAATGTAAATTTAATGGGTGGTATGCCCCCTCGAGAGATAGGCCGATTTTTTTTGAAAAATCGAGCGATCTCTCGAAAAAGAATGAAAAGTGGAGGGGAGGTAGAATAGAAGAAATTAGAACTAATGATGAAAGAATGGGAGAAAATGGAGTGAATATGAAGAAACAACAAGCCAACGAGTACCCTGAGGTCATGCAAGAGATACATAGCAAATGTAGTGTGGGGTGGTTGGATTGATGCTATACAATTGATCAAAATTGGTTGGACAATCTGGTGCAATCGGTTTAATTGCCCCAGTCAAGTCAAAGCGTGACAGTTGATGTCAGTTGGTCGCTTGGACAAGATAAAGTCTAAGTAAGTGAATCAAAGTGACCTGATGGTGACTTAGACAATTGATGTAATTTCCCGATGAAGTCAAGGTATATGAAGCAAAATACAAGTTGAGACGTAGACAATTGATGTAATTGTCCATTGGATTGTGTTTGATTGGTTGATCAATTGATAGTATGTGCGTGTGATGGATGGTTGTGGGGAATCATGGCAACCCCGTTGAGACTAGGTCATTATGATAAATGCCTGATGTAGTCTAGGATTACCATGATCAATTACCTGTTGAGACCCGAAGATACTTGATTAGAGTATCTGTTGATAGTCTAGGTTTGTGGGAGTCGATGTATCTGTGTAGACAGAGTAACTGGCTTAATTTTGTGGATGAGTGCGGATGGGAAGCGATGAAGGGATTAGGATGATGTTGATGATCAAGATAGGGAGGGTGAGGGGGGATTCGATGTTAGATAGAAGATATGGAGGACTAGGACCGAGTCCTATGGAAGAAGATGAGTAAAATAGAGTATGCATTATTATGACTATGTATGCATGATATGCAACTATTATGAATGTATGGATGGGTGGAATGCAACGAAATGCAATATATACAGATGAGATGGAATGAAGATCCATGGTGCTTTATTTTTCATCATTGAGCTTTAAAATGTTGTAAGAAAATACAAGCAACTTGACATAAAGATTCAAGGTGACCAGAGTCTTTCTTACATGGATTTTATATAGCAAGTTAATACAAGCAACTTGATATAATGGATCAAGTTGACTTGAGTATTGCTTGCAGAACAGACAAGGATTATCTCCTTTCATGCATGACTTGGATCGTCCTCCTTGATCTTAGGCTGATCATATCCTGAGACGAGTGCATACCGTAATAAGAGATAAAACCTTTATCCAGTTTGGATGAGGTAGGAGGAACCAAAGAAAGAGAATTGTACCTGCAAACAAACAATATATACATAAAGAATAAAGAATATGGATCCTTGGTAATGGTTCATGCTCATATGGTCGAGGTATATGCTGTAGTCAGCAAGCCGTAGTGATCTATGACTGTATTTTTGCCTATGATCACATAGCTTAGTGAACTTCCCATGTAGACACCATTAGTACATGCCCCAGAACTTCATCAGAATAATGTGTCGAAGATACACAAACAATGCCGTAGGAACCTGATATAAATTACTAGACCATAAATCAACCAAGTATTTGATAGCGTAAACAAAATTTTCTTGTCAAAGAAAATGTCATCTTGTCTTTGTTTTGGTAAGGAAGGATGCATCCTTGTTGAAGACAATTTTGAGTGTTGATATTGATTGTGTGGTCGATTGATAAGTGGCCATTTTGTGGAGTATATCACAATGTTTGTTTGGTATCTGTGCGGATGAGTATGTACAATGTGTTGCCATGTTTTTGTTTTATTTTTGATGTTTTTTGATGTTTTTGGATTTTGTGAGACGTTTTTGAATGTTTTTGTCAATGAATCACCAGTAATGTAGAATCCACTTCCATCATCTAGATTTTTTAAGGGTATTGCCCCCAAGTGTAGACATGACTATGAAAAAGTGGGATGCAAAATGCATGAAGTACTATCTTTGATTACAGATCAAATAACAAGCCATGGTTTGGATGGATGGATGTGTGTATGTATGAATGTGATCGCAACGAGCCTGAAAGATACTAGAGCCATTGACTTTACGAGTGGCGCCTGTTTGCCAGGTTTTCACCATCGCACTTACCCAAGGACATTTTTCTGAATGTTTTTGGTATTTTCTGATATGCAGGGGAGCCTGATGCTCTGTACAGCTTAGGTATAAAACTGTTTGAGGTGCATGCTGTTGATTGGATCTGCAAGTAGTTTGCCTTCTGATGTAGCCAACTGATATGCCCCGGACCCGAACACAGTAGTGACAACATATGGGCCCAACCAGTTTGATTCAAACTTTCCCTGATGTTCTCTATTTGGTTGGTTCCAAGGATTCTCTCGTAGAACAAGATAACCTACCTCAAATGTACGAGGTCTAACTCGGTGATTGTAGCTTCTGCTCATTTGCTACTGATAGGCTTTGAGATGATTGTACGCAGCTTGTCGCTTCTCATCAAGTAACTCTAAGTCCTGAAGACGTGAGACTTTGTAAGCTTCATCATCGATGAGATTGTGCAAGGAAACCCGTAATGATGGTATCTCAACCTCAATAGGCAAGGTAGCTTCTGCACCATAGACCAATGAATAAGGAGTTGCACCTGTAGGGGTTCGAATGCTAGTTCGATATGCCCATAGTGCCGGATTTAGTTGAACATGCCAGTCACGACCGACATCATTGAATTTCTTCTTTAGGATCCTCAATATGTTTTTATTGGATGCTTCTGCCTGACCATTGCCTTGTGGGTAATAGGGAGTGGAAAAATGGTGTTGGATATGAAATTTTTCACAAAGTTCATGGACATCCTAATTTTTGAAAGGAAGACCATTATCTGTGATGATGGACATGGGCACACCATACCGGCAGATGATGTAGTTAAGGATGAATGAGGCGATCTGCTTGTCGGTGACTTGGGTAAGTGGAACAACTTCGATCCACTTTGTGAAATATTCGGTGGCGGTAATAATCAATTTGTGGCCGTTGGATGAAGAGGGATGGATTTTACCCACAAGGTCAAGACCCCATTGACAGAAAAGCCATGGTGTCGTGATTGGTTGTAGTTCCTGGGCTGGTGCATGTATCAGGTCACCGTGAACTTGACATTTCTTGCATTTTCTGACAAAGTAGTAGGAATCTTTTTCCATAGATGGCCAATAGTATCCATTGCGCAGGAGTTTCTTGGCTAGTGACGGACCACTTGAGTGAGTCCCGCAAATTCCTTCATGGACTTCTTCCAAGGCCTTTGTTATCTCACCTTGTTCCAGACATCGAAGGAGAGTACCATCAAGACCGCATCGGTATAGGGTTTTGATAATAATGGTATATCGAGCAGTTTGGCGAATGAAGGTTTTATGTTGGTTATTCGATTGGTTGGGAGGAAGGGTTTGATCATGGAGATAGGTGTAGAATTCACCGTACCATGGGGATTCAGAATCGACAAGGTGACATATCATTTTGGATTCAGGGATATCATAAGTGGGAATCCAAAGCTGTTCTACCAAGAACTCATAGCGTGTTGAATTTTGTGGAAGATCTAGGAGAGATGCGATGGTAGCCATAGTGTCAGCAGCTCGAGTCTGATCTCTTGGTATCTGCTCAAAAGTGATAGTAGAAAATGATGTCTTTATATTGTCCACCATTTGCTTATATGGCATGAGTTTATCATCCTTGGTCTGATATTCATCTGTTGCTTGTCGAATGACCAATTGGGAGTCGCCATATACTTGTAGTTCTTGTAATTTGCATTGTACAGCTAGCCCGAGTCCTGTGATCATGGCCTCATACTCTACGATGTTGTTGGTGCATGGAAATGTGAGCCTATAAGACTTCGGGATGCTATCACCTTGAGGTGTGATAAACAAAATGCCTACCCCCGAGCCATGTCTAGTGTACAAACCATCAAAGTATAGTTTCCATGGTTGTGCTGTTGTGATCATGAATATCTCTTCATCTAGAAAATTGGAAATGAGAGGATGCTCGTCTATGAGTGGTGCATCGGCCAACTGATCTGCAATAACCTGCCCTTTGATAGCTTTACAGTCTACATACTCGATGTCAAATTCACTTAGAATCATCACCCATTTGGCCAAGCGGCCTATCAATGCTGCTTTGCTGAGTAAATACTTGAGTGGAACAATCTTTGCAATGAGTTGTACTTTGTGTGTTAACAGATAGTGCCTTAGTTTAGTGGCTGCTAAGATTACTACTAAGCAAGCTCGCTCAATAGGGGTGTAATTGAGTTCATAGCCCACTAGTGTGCGAGAGATGTAGTAAACAACACACTCTTTTCCTTTTGCATTATGTTGTGCCAGTAGTACACCCAATGCTGTACCGGTTGCTGAGATATAGAGTAACAATGGTCTACTTGGATCTGGTGGGATTAGCAATGGTGTATTCATGAGATAGTCTTTAAGCGTCTGAAATGCTTGTTGGCATTGGGCATCCTACTGAAAGTGGATGTTCTTGTGTAGTAGGTGTGTGAATGGGTGACACTTATCAGCCAGTTGTGCAATGAATCTTCAGATGGATTGAAGTCGTCCTTGTAATGTCCTTAGCTGACTGATATTCTTTGGTGGTGGCATGTCCATGATTGCTTTTACCTTTACTGGGTCGACCTCAATACCTTTGCTTGAGACAATGTATCCTAGAAGCTTCCCGGAGGTTACTCCAAAGACACATTTCTTTGGGTTGAGTCGAACATGGTATTGTTCCAGTCTATCAAAGATTTTATCTAAGATGGGGAGATGCCCTTCTCTGGTGAGTGATTTTGCTAGTAAGTCATCAACATAATCTTCCATCATAGTATGCATCATGTCATGGAAGATGCTGGTCATTGCTCTTTGATAGGTGGCTCCTGCATTCTTGAGACCGAAAGGCATTACATTCCAGCAATATGTGCCCCATGGACATGTGAAGGCTATCTTATGTTGATCTTCTGGTGTGATCTTTATCTGATTGTATCCTGAAAAGCCATCCATGAGTGAAAGCATGGCATGTCCTGCTGTTAGATCCACTATGATGTTGATATTTTGTAAGGGGAAGTCATCCTTAGGACATGCCTTATTCAGATCTCTGAAGTCAGTACAAATGCGGATGCCCCCTTTTGGTTTGCCGATAGGTACAATGTTGGAGATCCAATCTGCATAATTAATTGGTCTAATGAAACCTACATCTACGAGTTTCTTGAGTTCTGTTTTGACTAGTACTGCAATCTAAGGATGCATCTTACAAAGCTTCTGCTTGACAGGTTTGGCTCCTTCTGTGATGGTGAGGTGATGCATGACTAAATCAGGATCAAGCCTAGGCATGTCTACATATGACCATGCAAAGTTGATCTGACGCTTCTGGAAGAACTTTATAAACTTAGGCTATTCCTCTGGAGTGAGAAGAGATGCCAGATGTATGAGGTGAGGATTTTCAGGAGTCCCCACATTGTATTCTTTGGTTTCCTCGATGAGAATCGTTGATCGTTCCTGTTGTGTACTATCAGGGAGAATGTCAAACCCTTCATCCTCAGGTGCCTCAGAGAGGTTTTCACCATTGGATACGCTCTTTATTTTTACTTTTGTCGGATCAAACAGTGCCACAGTGTGGTTTTCACTGGAAGATCCATGTTTTATTATTATATTTTTGTAGCTGAAAGGTTTGGCATCCACCCCGAAGTATGTTGCGCTATTAAGTTCAATGGCAAATCCAACTTTGTGATCCCCGCTTGGTAGGTTATCCCTTAATTCCAAAAAGTCAATGATGGCCTCATCATTTTGGAAGAAGTCAAGACATGGAGGATTTGGTTGGTTCCATTCAATGAGTTCAGGGTGGATAATGGGCATTACTTCATCAATTAGGTTAAGTGTGTTAGATGTATCAGTGAGGGTCAAGACGTTATGGTGAAGGTCATTAATGGTACTCTCCCTATCAAAATTAGGCGTAGGATGAGACATAGGGTTTGTGGAAGATGTTTCTAGTTTAGGAACCCAAGTGGTCTTTATCTGTGCTTCTCCATAAATAGGGATGTCTTTGCATGGTGGAGGTGGTGATGTGTCTTCCTCATCTGAAGTATTAAGTTGTACTGAATCAAATTCCCATTCATGTGAGTCGGTCTCTGAATCACTTTCCAGCATCCGATTGCAATACCATACTGGGATGTCTTTTGAGTTAAACACTGCAGGTGTGATTGGTTGGTGTACCTTTGTAGTGATCGGTACTACAGGAAGTTTGATGGGGATAAAAGAATCTGGCACAGGAAGTATCAACAGTGTTGACTTAGTGGCTTCTGTGGGAACTGCTGGTACTATAGATGCTGCTGCGGGTTCTGATATAGTTGCTGCTGCTAATGGTGCTGCTGATGTGATGGCTGCTGCGGATGGGATTACTGGTTTGATTAGTGGGATGATTGGCATTGGTGATGGTGGTGTTGGGGTTTTGAGCCTCGGTGGGGTAGTTGGGATGGTGCTTGATGCTGCTTTGATAATGAAAGGTGTCCTTTTTGCAGTAGGCTGACTTAATGGTTTGTTGGGTTTTCCTTTGAATTTGAGTTTAGGAAAGGTCTCTTTTTCAAAGCCTAGGCCTGTATTACCTTTGGGCTTTAATTCCGATAGCAGAGGTTCATGTCATCCTTGTTTGCAATATCCCAAAGCACTCTGACCATCATATCCCATTTGTTGCATAATGAGGAGACCTTTGCCATACTGATCCATAGGAAGTTTAACTTGTGGTAGATCAGTGGTGATGGGTTCTTTATAGATCCATTTTGCTAAGTCCTCATCTTGGGTTTCTTCTTCTTGACTCTTTCCAAGGATGAAAGGCATCAAAGCACATGCGGGCGTGATTAGTGGTTGCTGGAGTAACTGCTGTGGTTTACCATGTGTTCTAGGAGAAGTGGGCATTTGTCCCACACAAAAGAGTTGACTCAAGTTGTATTCCCCGGGACATTCCTCTGCTATTTTCATCTTAATCTTTTCTTGCTTTGGTATAGTGGTGTTCGAACTGGCAAGAGAGGGTGGACTTATATATGATGTGGAGGAAATGGCTTCTCTATTATTAGGAACAGTAATCTCTGGTTGATGGCTGATATTATGGAAAAATGCAAAGGGGTTTGCATCGCCCAAAATTGTGATCTCTACACCGTTATGTGGGAACTTGATACATTGATGGTAGGTAGATGGAACGGCTTGCATGGCATGTATCCAAGGTCTCCCTAATAATAGATTGTATGGCAGAGGAAGGTCTAGAACCTGACAGATGATGTGCTTTACCATAGGGCCGCCCATGCGGATTAGTAGTACCACAGCTCCTTTGGATGAATGCTTTGCATCGTCATAGGCTTTGATTGTGATCTTCTTACGAGGATCCACTGATTCTACCGCATAGCCCAATGCTGTGACCGACTGTAGTGTACAAATGTTTAGGCCTGCTCCATTATTGATCAAGACTCGCTTGATCCTGTGTTGGTTGATAAAGCCTTCAATGTGTAGCGAAGTGTTATGAGGTTGCTGGAAGGAAGAGTTGTCACTTTCCGAAAAAGTGAGACAAGGTGATGAATTTAGACTTCCAACCATTGCTTGAAATTGGTCTGTATTCAGGTTTGCAGGGACTGATGCCTCTTGGAGTGCTTGATCCAAGATAGTTTTATGAGATGGCGATAGGCGCAATAGCTCTAAAATGGATATAAGCGTAGGCATTTTGTCTAATTGTTCCACAAGATTGTACTGCTTTGGTATGGAGGTGGTGCCTTGTGGAGCTGCCTTTATGGTAACCTTGCCATGATGTGTAACAACATTGCAATTGGAGGGGGGATTTTTGATGGTTATAGTTGCAACTTGTTCATTGGCATCATACAAGTGATTTACAGTATAATTATACGTAGCCTGTGTATAATCAGTGGTATTAGTGCCTCTCCTGGAAGTGGAAGGACCCCTTTGATCTTGTGATGGAAGTGGATTTTTGAACATCAGATGATCATTATTTGTTGTTTTTGGGTCATGTCCTTCTATTTCAATTTCTCCTTGGTCAATAAGATCCTGAATAAGATCTTTCAATCGATAACAATTACTTGTCTTGTGTCCTCTCCCTTGGTGGAAATCATAGTGTTTAGTATCCCGCCACCATGCGGGTTTGACCTGAGGTTCATAGTTTGATGTTTTAGGGAGAGTGACCAAATTTTGAGAAATGAGTTGTCACAATACTATTTCAATGGGTTCCCCTAAGGGAGTGTATGTGCATTTTTATTTTTGCTGATGAGGTCTAGGTTCATTGTGAGATGTGATGCGACCTTGATTGGAAGAGACATTTGTGTATTTCTGAGATGGAGGATTCTATCCTGCAAACCGAACCACAGGTTGTGCACTTTGTATAGTCCTGGCATCCACAACCCCATCGTTGATGATATTCTTATTTTTGTTCCAGAAGCTTGGTTTATCACTATTGAAGCATGGGCGAGGACCATCCTTTGGTTCATTATAGATTTTGATGAGTCCTTTCTTGATGAGGGCCCGCTCACATTTCAAACCCTTGGTGATCATATCATTAAAAGAGTCTATGTCTTTGACATCCAGGTGAAATTCCATTTCTTCGTTTAAGTTGGAAATGAATATTTCCACTAGTTCTCATTCAGGTAACTGAAGAGAACACCTGCTAGACATTTGACGCCATCGTTGCAGGAATACTGAGAATAGTTCACTTGGTTTTTGTTTAGTGTTGCACAGATCAGCCATGGTGATGTCGGGTTCAATGTTATGAGAGTAATGAGCTAGGAACTTCTGGATGAGTTCCTCAAATGTTCTAATGCCACCTGGTAGTCGGGAAAACCATGATGTGGTTGTTCCTCCCAAGATTTGGGGAAAAAGGCGCATTAGGTATGTGTCTTCATATGCCACTTCGAGACAAGTGGAATGAAATTCTCTGACATGATCATGAGGATCTCCCTTTCCTCTATATTTTTTGAATTTGGGTGTTTCAAATCCTCGTGGAAAGGGTGGCATATAAAGATTCCTATCAAAAGGATAGGGACAGATGTCATTGAGTGAGAATTGGTTAGTTTTGACACCACTATAAAGTTGTTGGGTGAGATTCTTGACTTGTTGCCGCAACATCTCCATTTCATTTGGAGGAGGAGGTGGTGGGTTACCTCGAGGAATGTTATATCTGATGGGATCTCTACCTCTTTCCTCTTCATGGCGACTTTGTCTTTCTGATGCCTATCTAAAATGGGCAAGATCAAAGTCAGAGGGGAGTTTTGCTCCTTCTTGAGCGAGCTTTAAGAAGTGAGCATCTACATTGCTCCTGAGTATTTCGTCAAAAAGTCTGTTAAAGAGAGGGTTATGCTGGGCCCTTTCTATTGTTGCAGGAGTAGGAGTACTTGGGTTTTCATCATTTGCATTTCCTCCAAGTGCTTCTTAAAATTCATTGAGATTTTCCTCTTCTTCTTCTTCCATTTCTATTTCTCGTTGCCTTGATTGTGATCGGGTTTGGGCCATTTTGTTTACAAGCTTTTATTGAAGTTGTGTGAAAATGATGATGAGTTGTTGATGAAATGAAAGATTGATGGTTGGTGAATGGTGTTTCATGTAGATCTCTAGCATTTTTAAGGTAGATGTAACCAAAATTCCTTTTTTGAATTGCTTGTTTGTTTTGATAAGGTTGGATGTGATAAGGTGTAGAGAAATCTGAGATGTGTTACAGATTTAACTACCTAGTAATGAGAGGATTCACTCATGAACTAGTTTTAACTTGCGTAGATGTGTCTCTTAGGATGAGCTTATCCTAGATGTAGAAACAATCTAAAAAGTGATGCGATGTGTTTGATTCAAGCAATATCTAAAAAGAGAACTTAGGACAAGAACCTCTTAATGTTTTGAGAGTTGGAATGGATTGATGATGAAGTGATGATGTATGAGTGAGATAATGGATGAAATGTTTTAACTTCAATAAAAGCTTTGTGTCACAAATGGGACAAACTCTACGTCTTCCCTTTTGGGTGTTGGTGGTTTTCTCAAGCTATGTTGTATGTGATACAAACATTTGGGAAAAAGTTGGGATTAATCTTACCTCCTTGGTTTTTGTGATAACTCAAAGCTCTATATTGCATAAAAGCTCTGCGGTTCAATGACTCTGAATCTAATTCATTT
The DNA here is from genome assembly GCF_030272615.1 of Cryptomeria japonica. Taxonomy (NCBI): domain Eukaryota; kingdom Viridiplantae; phylum Streptophyta; class Pinopsida; order Cupressales; family Cupressaceae; genus Cryptomeria; species Cryptomeria japonica. Next base: position 315,578,501 of record NC_081411.1, on the reverse strand, counting down.
GTTTTGCCTTGAAGGTAGAGACGCATGTGACACAAAAAAACTCTATGTGAGACAAAGATTTGTCTATTTATATAGAAGAATTTCCTCCTTTTGATCAAAGCCTTTGAGCTCAATGGTCTTCTTTTCAAGTTGATATTCTGATGACGCTTCTTCTTTCGCAAGACGTGAAGAATGGTCATAAAGTTTGATTCTTTGTTGTTTGCACTTTGTTTTTGATGTGTTTGGTTGTTTTGAGAAATGTTTGGTTGGATGAATACTTTGTTTTTGGAAGTGATTTTTCTTTTGATGTTTCTTTGACAAGAAAACAAAGCAAGCACACAAACACAAGGATGTTGCCTCAAAGGCACAAATGAGTATGGGTCTAGATCAACCCAATCCTTGGACTTTTATATGACCCTTCCTTTAGATGTATTTTAAGGCGTGTTTTCAAATCCTGAAGTCGGCTCAATTTGCACTTGGTCTTTGACTAAAATGAACACACTTGAAACACTTTTTATCCCTAAGGTCAAATGGCCAGTTGTGATAAATTTAGCCCACATCTTGATATTTCTTTGACTTTGGTACTACATACCTTATGAATCTCGCCTTGGCAGGTAAGGATGTGATATACTAAGTCTTGCACGAGCATAACAAATAGATGATCCCTATGATGGGGGAGTCACCACTTTTATCAAGCCACAAGTGACTTTTCAAAAAGCTATGTTTCTACTCAAGGAAATATGTATGGTGACTATCTTGGGAGCAAAACCATCTATGCTCTTGCACTAAATTATATCGCAAATATCCTCAATCAATAGAACTGGTGGGCTACTACTTAAAGGTGTTTAGTCATGTTTGATGTTTTTGGACATAAGTTCATTCTGTAGTGACTCACTTAAGAGCCTTGTAACTAGTGGTGGGGCCCATTTGTCCTTTCGGCCAGTTACACTGGAGGAACAGCTATACCCAAGGCTATAGCTTTCGCTCACACCTGATTTCTATAGCGGCTCGAAGGATTTACCGCTCAAGGTCGTTCCCAAGAGTATCGATCCCTTGGTAGGCCTCTTTTAAAAAGATAAAATTTGAGTGTTACTAACACTTTTCTCTTGCACCTAGGACTACGAGAGCCAAGGGAGAGGATAGTGTGTGTTAGAAGTAGGACCACTCGACCAACTCTTTTGCATAAGTGTGCCAAACACAAAATTCACTCATTCCTTTTAACTTGTCATCGCAATGATTTTCTATCTATTTGGAGATGTTGCTCCAACAGTCATGGTGTTCTTTTTAATTTTCAAAGGCAATTGTTTGAGTAAACTAGAATTTGAAAATCCTGGTTAACTTAATGAAAAACACGTTTGCATGAAGTAAAATTGCTGTAAAAATGAGACAAGTTGATTGTGAATTTTATTTGCACCAAAAATGGAAGTGTGGATTGTGAGTTTTAGCTTGATGCAAGAAATAAAATTTGCCTTGTTGATTTTAAGCACCAAAAGAATTTGTTCCTAACTTTGCAAAAAAATAAATTTGCATGTTTGTTTTTGTGATTCTTTTTAACTTTGAACAAATGTCATTCTTTTTAGAGCTCTAAACGAAAGATGTGGTTCTTTTTAAAACTCCAAATGAATGTGTAGTTGATTTTAACCCAAAAGGAAAATGAATTTATTTTATCGTAACTTGAAAGACGAAGTTAGAAATATGAACAAATTTATTTCCTAAGCTAAAATTGCTAAAAAATCCTATTGTAGGGGTTAGTTAAAACCTGCACAAAAGATAATTAGTTAGAAAAATCCGCATGTTTTGGTGGGCTTCTACAAGCCTAAAATTTTTGGTTTTCGGTTACAAGGAATTTTCTTACAACTCTCTGTTACAATAGCTCTACTTTGTGTGAAAACAAAAGTGCTATTTAACATGAAAGAGCAACAATATAGATAATAGCACTAAAGTATCAATTTGCGAAGGTGCTAAATTGAGAACAAAAACGCAAGAGAATGGCCTGTGTGTCAATTAAAACATTCAAAAGTTAGTAGTCTTCAAAATGATTGCTCTTCGATTCACGTCGGGTTCACCAAATGATGCTCTGCAAAAAGGATTAGAAAATCTGTTTGATGGCAACACGCACAAGAGCACAAGAAACAAACATTAGTGCTAGCAACAAAAGATTATCCTAAACAGGCATATCAAGAGAGATATTAAGCATGAAATAGAAAGCATATAAACATAGAATAAAATAGCTAATCAAGATGCTCATAGTTGCTCCTCCCTTGTTCCTCTCCTCTCCAAGTCCCAAATGAGTGTAGCTCTCAGCTTTTAGAACTAGCCATGGATGCCATATGGAGATTCAAGATAGTTGAATATGATAAGAAAATGCTATGCAAGTGTAGATAGTGATGCTATGAGAAAGCTCTATGCTAATGCCAGTATAACAACAATACTCTAATGCTTCTTTTTGCTTGAGGAGAAGGGTTCTATTTATAGAAGAAATGGGGAAATGAAGGGTTAAGATTGAGTAATCTTAACAAGGGTTAGGATTGAAAGATATTCAATCCATGTGAGACTTTCAACCCAATCCCATGTTGACAAGTGTCACCATGAGGAGGCTTGAGAGGAGTGATAAGGAGCATTAAATGCTTGAGGGGACATGATGGTTACCCTAGTCAAAGAAATAAATGCTTTGAAGAGACACATGGGTTACATGAGGGTTAAGTTAGGGGTCAAAGTCCTTAACCATGGGTGCAAGTGGAATTAACCATTAATGGTCATGTAAGAGCCATAAGTGGTTTGGAAGACTTTAGAGGTTAATTTGTTGAACACACAAAGCATTAATTGCTTTTCAAAGACTTTGGAGTCTTTGAGAAGTGACTTCAATTTTCTTAGGAATGTGACAATATTTAGGGGATGGATTAGGTTAATTAGGAAAGGTTTAGAAGAATCTAGAAGGGGTTTAGGCATGCAAGTGGATTTTGTAGGAAAATGCAAGTGGGAGGAATTTTGGTATTTTCAATTAAAATAAAATCATTTATTTCAATTAAATGGTGTAATTTGCATTTGGATAAATATTCAAATAAATATTAATTTATTTAAATGAGAAAAAGGAAGATAAAGCATTAAAATGCTTGAAGACTTTGAGGGATTCCTAGCTAATTGACTAGCTAATATGTATAGGATTTTTAATATGGATGAGTTTGAGTGTTGGTTTTTGTTGGCTTGTTTTCATTGATGTCATTGATGTGGTCTGGCATACGTGGTTTAGATGTGATCTGGCAAATACATTATAATATGATAGTGTGCTCATATACATGGTTTGGTCTGGTTTGTTCTACAACAAGGTGTTTTGGGTCTAGTCCTATTCATAAATGAAGGAGGCATATTCTACAAGGTAGTTTAGATCTGACAAAAATAAAATTTGTTTTGGCCAACATCCTATTAATCTATTTTTTGTAGTAGCATGTGTGTATTTCGATCTCATTCCCTCTCTGGTTGAGTCGACCTTATAGAGTTTTGATACGCATATATATTCAGTGGTTTTTGCAAGAAATTAGTTGAGTTATTTTTATGAAATAACCAATGTGTACATAATGTATATATAAAAGTTGCATCTGTGAGAGTAAATGCATTGTAGACTATATATGTACTATGAATAAAAAAGCGATTGTGTACTTTAGTGGAACTATATCTCATGCATATGATAGATGCAACACTAGCAGTTCAATTTTATACTTTTGGTTGTAAGTCTCTCCTCCAACAGTGAGCCACCTTTGTACCATGTAACTGGTTACATATTGTATTATACTTGAGAGTTCATCATCTCCATGATTTTTCCCATGTTGGGTTTTCCATGCAAAATCTAGTGTTATGTGTTTGTGCTTATTGTTGATTTCCTTATTGAATTTAAAGTATGTTATGTGATTTGTTAATTAAAAGTTTTAATAAGTTCAAGGGAATACGGATTCACTCCTCCCCTCTTAATATTCTGAATATTCAACAATTGGTATCAGAGCCAAGCCTTTTGGAAGAGTTTAACCACTAGAAGGAGATCCGAAAAGTTGAACTTATGGATATAAGTGAAGAACTCAAAAATACTCCCAAAGATCTTGAGGTGTTCAAAAATGAAAATAAATATCTAAAAGAAATGTCCAATTGGCCAATTAATGCATTGAAAAACTAAGAGAACAAATCTAGAAATTCAAATTAAGGCATAAAGAAGTTAATGAACAAATTAAGAAAGAAAATACTACCATTTTTTAACTAAGAACTAAGAGTGAGGAAGATGAGAAGGTCAAGGAAAATATAAACAAAATGATCAAGAGTAAATCAAAAGAATGTTGGAAGCTTTAGTAGGAAGTGACAACCCAAAATTTAAATCTGGAGAAAGTAAGGAAACAAGAGGACAAACCCAGTTCTAGTAAGTCTAATAAGGTGATAGTTGTGAAGATGTCTTCGAAAAATAAAAAGGACACAAGATTGGAATCCGGTGAATGCTCACAATCAAACATGAAATGCAAAGAAGGACTAGCTCCAACAAAGGAAACAAAATCTAACGAACCCACCAAGGAGGATAAAAGTAAGTCATCGGTCGAGTAACAGGTAGGTAAAAGAAATAGTCTCTTTAATGGGTCTTGTTATAATTGCAATAAAATAGGTCATAAAGTAGTAGATTGTAAAAATAGTATAAGTCAAAATGTTAAAACTTTCTCTGATAGAGGTTATACATTTAATAAATTTGGTCACAAAGCTAATCAATGTAGGAATCAAGTCATAGATCAAAATAGACATAATCACTTTGAAGGTTGTTGTTATACATGCGAGATTTTTGTACATAAGGCTAACTAGTGCAAGTCAATACAAGTTTTAGTGAATGTTAGATGTTATAACTGCAACATATCTTCACACATTGCAAGATAGTGCAGAAGGAGTGAGGGTAATGTTCCAAGTGAATGGATAAAGAAGATCAATATAGATGTGAGGACTAAAATGAAGAAGATATGGAAGAAGAAAGAGATTGTGGGTCCACCTAGCTCTGGTGAAAATGCCTCATTCGGAAACTAAAGAATATGTGGTTTTGGCCCAGGGAGAGCAATCAAAGAAATATCATTTCCCTTGCCAAAGGAAGTAGGGTTGTAGTGATAGTGTGATGGAGTATGTTGAATTCAAAAGGTTTGTTGAGTTATGACTCATCACAAAAGTTTAGCAGGTCATTGCGAGAACCAATGTAGTGGATGACAATGCAACAACATTTATTGTAGGCAAGTAGATGAAAAGGTTAAAAGGAGATTTTTTGAAAAGTTTTATCCCATTGAAAGAAAAAGAGCATTATAAGAAATTAAGGCAAACAAGGTGATTAGGTTTTCCCCGATGTTTATCAGAGTTACAAATCGGTGAATCTACTTTCATGGTTACTCCCGTAGTTGTTGACACCATGATTAAGCCTCATTCAATATTCAAGAAATTTCCATATATACAAGGTGATGGAGACTAATCCGACCAGTTCCCTCTCCAGCATACCTCTTAGAGTCATGCTGACTAAAGCTATTAAGGCATACATTCATGTGAAGATCAATGAATTTAATCACCATGGCAAGTTGTTGAATTTATGGACCGACAAGCTGATTGGGGACAACTTTGAGGTAAAACCTGAAAACAAAACCCTAGTTAAAAAGAGGTTGGATACTTGGCATAATTTTCCCAATTTTTGCTATGATGATTGTAAAGCGGAAAATTGCGGTCGAACCCTAGTTGGTCTCCCCTCTTCTAACTCCAAGGAGAGAGAAGGGAGGTTCGCTAGGATTCGATGGGTTTTCACTTAGGGGGAAGACTTTACATTCAAAAGAGGGGTTGAAACTCATAAGATTCAATCCCACATGATGTAAGATTGGATGCTAAATGAATTTCAAGGGTTTGGAAAGCAAAGCTACCCTCTTTTGTAAAGAATGTTGATTAAGGAAATTAAGCTAAGGATGCATAGAAAGTCATAACGATTCGCTTATAAACTGAGTTTAGGTTATAGGATGAAGCTGCGGACCTAGAATTAGCAATAAAATGTCGATACGGCGCTGTCCTGCAAATTTGAGCAAAAGTTGTCGGGACGATGGCGCCCGGCGCCACGGTCCTCCAAAAAATCCGCGAAACGAAGGGGGATATGTTCGTCTCTGCACAAGGATTCCAGATCTTCAATTTCAGCCGCGTACCTGCAACCTACACACAGAAAAGCAAAGACGATTGGGGGGTTAGGGATTAGGGGTTTGCCTTTAGGTCAAACCCCGGTTTTGGAATTAACCAAGAAATGAGCAAGAGCTGTAAATGTAAATGACTGTAAAACAAGTACTAATACCTTGTTCTAAGGATGTTTGTATCCTTATGTGCGAAGGTTTAGATGTTGTATGTTGTATGTTGTATCATGTAGTATGTGATCTCCTCTTCAATGGTTGAATCCTTGTCTTGAATGCAACACTTAGCCTTGAATGGAGACTTGGAATGATCAATTGCTTGAATGCTTGAATGCTTGAATGCTTGAATGCTTGACTATAGTTTCCACGCCTTTTCCATCATGTCGAATGAAAGAGGAAAATGTAGTTTATATACTTGTCATTTAGGGCTGATAGACTGATTTTCCTGACCTTAGGTCGACCAGGGAAGTATATTTCCAAATTGCAATCAAAAAGACCCGATATCACTTAGGAAACCGGGCCCAAAATAGGACCCAGGGACCAGGGCGCTGGGCGCCATGGTCCTGGAGGACCAGGGCGCTGGGCGCTCTGGTCCCACCTCCCGGGACATCAGGGTGCAAGGAGGTTCAGGCCAGGGTGCTTGAAAAATGCAGTTTTCAGTGTCGTGAGCAAGTTTTGGGGTCTCCATTCAGGTTGCGTGTTGCGTCGCCATCGTGAAGACCGAAATGCAGTTGAAATTGCAAGTGTCACAATTTTAGGACGCTACATTTAGCCCCCACTTTAGCGGGAGTATGTATGCTCATACTTCCGGTAAAGTACAAGGAAACAATATTGAAAGACTTTCACCACGTCAAGGAGGCAAGACACACAAAGCCCCTAGTGGACTAAGGATCTTACGACTTCGATTGACAAAGTAAAAGGGAAGATCACGAGGGAGAACCATGACTGTCAGTAGTAAGGTTCCCTCACTATGAGTCATGCAAGAGAGATATCGAAAATTTTCAAGGCAAAGCTAAATTTGCCAAGAAATTCTCCAGTATCTTGAAAAGATATGAACGGGATGTATGCCCCCCTACGTTAAAGCGATCGCACACGCCTCAACGGGGGTGATTGTTTTAACGTAGTGATACACATAAGAAATGCGAAAGGAAAGGAGCACGTTATCGCAAAGATTTAGCCCCCAAGTGTGAGATAAACCCAAGGATAATAAACACAAACACAAAGCACGAGGTGACTTCGCTTTCCTTGGGGTCAGTATGTTGTATGATAAGTCATGTATATATATCATATGTATGTATGCATAATTGTTCTTCATTCCCCAATCAAGGAAGGTCACCTAGAAGAAGGGAACACATGTGTCTTTTGAGTCAACATGAGAGAGATCGAGAGATCTCAATGCTTTGCATCGTCCTCAAGTAGACAACACTAAGGACGACAAATAGAAGAATGAGAATAACATATAGAAGAAGTAACAAAAGAGAGGGGGAGAGAATCTGCCATGCTAATGTAACTAGTCTAGCATGTCATCTACCCCCCCGATCTTGCTGATCAATGTTTCGGGAAGGCAGGGAACACGCTAGAGGAGGAACATCCAACACAGCAGATGAAGCTATCACAAGATCCAAACAAGGGCTATGTTCATGTTCCAAGCCACATTGTTCTTGTCTAGGAGCTAGGATAAGTGCTTTAGAAAATTCATTAGATAAATGGTTATCAACATCAACAAGTTCATATTCACTATCAGAAGCAAGAGGAGTAATATTTTCATCTATATCATCATCAAGATTTATAAAAATAGGATCTTTAACTCGCACAGGATCAAGACCATCATGCATCTTATGTTTAGGAGATTTAGGCTCAATATCCGGCTGAGGAGAAAATGGAATAATGCTTGTTGAAGGTGTTTGTGGAGATTGCAAAGTTTGAGAAGCAGCTGCTTGAGCCCTAAGACGACGCTTTCGTCGACGTTCCCGTGTAGAACGATTACGTCTAGTCTTAGTAGGAAGTGTAGAAGATAGAGGAGGAGGAATGTTCTCATCCTTATCACTTGGGTGTTTAGGTTGTGGTCTCTTAGGCTGGATAATAGGAGAAGAAGAAGGTCTCTTCTCTCTATAGAAGGCAGGAGGAGGAACTGCTCCATATAAAGGAGGAGTTTTTGGTTTAGGAAGAAGACCAAGTCCATCATGACGAGGAGGTATAGGTCTATTTTTAGAAGATTTATTAGGCATAGACATAGTCGCATCCATAGGGACGGGTTGGGAATCTTCTTGGGGAAAGACATTAGTTTTGTCTTTCAAAGGAAGAATTTCCTTCTCAAGAATGATAGGAATGTCAAGTTTAGGTGCTCTAGGTTCACTTAGAGATAGGATCATATCTGTTTTCCACTTTTGATAAGATTTGAAAAGATGATCACTTCGCGGAGGAAGAGATTGGAATTGTTTGGGCCAAAAGTAATCAATAGGAACACTAGAGGTTCTTTCGGCTGGTTTAAAGAGACTATGATTGACAGTAACAACTTCACCATTATGGGGAAATTTCAAACACTTATGAATAGGAGAAGCAATAGCTTTCATGGAAGATAGCCAAGCTTCACACGAAATTGTTCGGAAGATGGAATAATAGCAAAGTTCAGATCAAGAGATTTGTTATGGACCTCAATAGGCAATGTAATAGAACCAATTGCAGGAGAAGAAAATGCATCAAATAGTTTCACAATCACATCTGTTTTGTCATAGATCACTTGATTCAATTGCAAAGTAAAAAGAAATTCTTCAGTAATAACATTAACCATGCACGAAGGATCAATAAGCACTCCACGACAAGGCATATTCTTGACTTTTGCAACTATGTATAAAGGACCATCAGGTGCTCTAATGGTTTCACTAGAATCAAATGTGATGGAAGGTTCTTTAGGGTTTTCTTGCTGCTCTACAAAGTTAATCACATTCGGAGTCATAGACACAAGACCATCAGATGAGAAAGAGGAATCATTAGCCTCAATCGCATTAGAGGTATGAGAAGTATGAGAAGGTAATGGATCAGTGAAAATCTGAAGATTTTGGTTAGGAGGAGCTACAGATGTGTTGCCTTTATCATTCACTCCAGAAACAGAAATAGTATTATTATCAATCAAATCTTGAATTTTACCCTTTAGAGAAAAACATTTTTCAGTATCATGCCCAGGCTGACGATGAAAGTGACAAAAATCTTTGTGATCAAAATAAGGTGAAGTAATCTTTACAGGATCAATTTGTCTTATAGGAGGAAGGGTAAGCACATTTTGTCCCAATAACTTATTCATAATATCATGCAATGATTCATTCAAAGGAGTATACTTTCTTTCTTTCTTGAAAAATTTAGAAATAGGAGGCACACCTGATGCTGCATTCACATTGTTGTTGATGATGTTTTCATTGAATTTGATGGAATCTCTGTTCGGTTTAAAATTCCCAAATGGTTGTTGACTGCTATCACCCTTATCACTCGAAGCCATAGGATGTGATTGTTCCATTTGACTCACAGTTAGTTGATAATTGTGAAGAGTGGCGCACAACTGTTGGAAAGAAGTAAACTCAGAAAACAGAAATTTGTCTCGAATATCTTTTTGTAAATTAGAAATAAAGATTCTTTGAATATCATTGTCAGGCACTGGAAAAGAAATTTGAGCATACAAATGCTTATATCTACCAATGAAATCAGTCACTTTTTCTTTAACACCTTGTTTACAATGCATTAAATCAATCAAAGTAACTTTAGGACTTATATTATTTTGAAATTGTTGAATGAAAGCATTTGCAAGTTGTTCGAAAGAAGTGATAGAATAAGAAGGAAATGAGCAATACCATTGTAGGGCTTTGTCTCTTAATGTTCTAGTAAATAGTTTTGCAAGCAACCTTTGGTCATAAGCAAAATCAGTACATATTGTTTGAAAAGTCTTAACATGTGTTAGAGGATCTTCTTTACCATTATAAAGTTCCAAATGCGGGATTTCAACATGCTTAGGAGGAATAGCTCGAACAATGTCAAGAGAAAGTGGGCTCGCAACATCAAATGTAGGCACACTAAACTTAGATTGATTTATAGAGGCAATTTGTTGCTGTAAAGAAGAGACAGTTTGTGCAAGATTATTAATGGTAGCTTCAGTCGAAGAGTTCATATTAGGTGTGTTAGATTGAGATGGAGGTGTGATGTTATTGAAAGATGGTAAAGAGTAAGGTGGTGGGACCCTATGATAGTCAACCATAGGGGATGATTGGATAGGAGGAACACTACAAGGAGGAATGGAATGGTTAAATGAATTGCCCCCTTGTGTCATGTTCATTTGTGAAGATGTAATAGGAACACTTATTGAAGGAATGAATGAAGAAGTCGGATTAAATGAAGGAATAGGGTTAATTGAAGAAGGAGGATTGCCCCAATGACTGGTAATCACAGGAGGAATGTCTTGTATAGAGGTAGCCATGATGTTTGATGTAAAGGTAGGTAAACTAGCAATAGAAGTGGTCAAAGGAATAGAATGATTGACTTGTGTAGGAGGTTGTGTATAACCTAAAGATTCAGCACAACTCTTCATAGGCATCACATTCGAATCCACAATGTGTGCGATACCATGTAAAACATCAATTCCATTCTTATCACTTTGAAGCATACGTTTTAGACCCTCAATTAAAGGAAGAGCTTGACTATCGAGATACTCATGAGACATCCATTGGTGAAAATCGTCAAATTGGTTATCCAATTTGGAAAGTTGTTCAACAGAAACTTCATGGGGAGCTTCTTCATCATTAGGAGGATTAGAGGAATTACCCATGTCCTCGTTAAAAAGGCTACTCAAATTAGGTTCCATCTCCTCAGTAGTTAAACCTCGGAAAGACTTAATTCTACGGCTTCGTCTAACGGGAATAGTGTAAGTAGGGCTTTTTGTTGTAAAACTCATGCACTAGAGAGAGAGAAAAGATTTTGAATTTAGAGGTAGCAATTTTCAGTAAAAACAGCCAATCTTCCAGATTTAAGCTGTTAAATGCAATCACAACAGTCTCCCGAAATTTCGGAAAAAATGTCTGGGACCATGGCGCTCGGAGTGCAACACGATCCTTGCAACTTTTTTCGAAATTTGCAGGGATGAAAGGTATGATGATTTTAGAGCTAATCTGAAAAAATTGAGGGATTTTACGATCTGTAGATAGGCCAAATTAAAGTTGCAAATTCAAAATTGAACCCTATCAAGATTGTCGAAAAATGCAAAATGTGAATTTTGAAAAAGAGAGGGAAACTGAAATTTTGAATTTTATGATTTTAGAGGGAATGTCAAGAGCAATGCAAATTTTGAAATTTGAAAATTGACTCAATTTCACGCAAAATTCAATTTTGAAAGCGGAAATCAAAGTTGTTGTAATTAGGCACTTAATTTCAAAAGTCACAAAATGCGAATATTTGAATAAAGCACTGAAATTTCGAATGAATGCAAATACAATTTTCGGATCTAAGACAGTAAGAACACAATTTTGACACAAAATTTTAGTTTCGATAATTTTTGAATGATTAGGAGCCTTAGACCAAGCAATCACAAGACCAACTTTGACTGAAATTTTGAAAGTGTTATAATTGACAAAATCAGCCAAAATTCTGGATTTTAGCAGGAAAATACAGCAAGATCTCGCTCCCGAAATTTTGGAAAAAATGTCGGGGACGATGGCGCTCGGAGTGCAACACGATCCTCGCAACTTTTTTCCAAATTTTCAGGGATGAAAGATATTGTGATTTTATTGCGGAATCCAAAGTTACAGCTGATTTGGAGATGTTTTGATCGGTCAAATTGTCGGACAAAGGTTGAATCAAGAGGGTTTCAAAAATTAGGGTTTTGACTTTTAACCACTTAATCTTCAGAATTAAAGCACAAATATGAATTGATAATTTGTAATAGAAGGACAGATCTGAAACAAGCATTAACATTTAGACATTTCGCAAGTTTAATTACTAAAAAGAAATTTTAGAGTTTTAATGCAATCACCTCTAAAACTTTGCAAAAGATCAAACATGGAAATGTAATCAATTTTTTCAGATCTAAGCATGAAAAATCAGAAAGGATGATTCACGTCGGGTTCACCAAAATGTAAAGCAGAAAATCGCGGTCGAACCCTAGTTGGTCTCCCCTCTTCTAACTCCAAGGAGAGAGAAGGGAGGTTCACTAGGATTCGATGGGTTTTCACTTAGGGGGAAGACTTTACATTCAAAAGAGGGGTTGAAACTCATAAGATTCAATCCCACATGATGTAAGATTGGATGCTAAATGAATTTCAAGGGTTTGGAAAGCAAAGCTACCCTCTTTTGTAAAGAATGTTGATTAAGGAAATTAAGCTAAGGATGCATAGAAAGTCATAACGATTCGCTTATAAACTAAGTTTAGGTTATAGGATGAAGCTGCAGACCTGGAATTAGCAGTAAAATGTCGATACGGCACTGTCCTACAAATTTGAGCAAAAGTTGTCGGGACGATGGCGCCCGGCGCCACGGTCCTCCGAAAAATCCGCGAAACGAAGGGGGATCTGTTCGTCTCTACACAAGGATTCCAGATCTTCAATTTCAGCCGCGTACCTGCAACCTACACACAGAAAAGCAAAGACGATTGGGGGGTTAGGGATTAGGGGTTTGCCTTTAGGTCAAACCCCGGTTTTGGAATTAACCAAGAAATGAGCAAGAGCTGTAAATGTAAATGACTGTAAAACAAGTACTAATACCTTGTTCTAAGGATGTTTGTATCCTTATGTGCGAAGGTTTAGATGTTGTATGTTGTATGTTGTAGCATGTAGTATGTGATCTCCTCTTCAATGGTTGAATCCTTGTCTTGAATGCAACACTTAGCCTTGAATGGAGACTTGGAATGATCAATTGCTTGAATGCTTGAATGCTTGAATGCTTGAATGTTTGAATGCTTGAATGCTTGAGTATAGTTTCCACGCCTTTTCCATCATGTCGAATGAAAGAGGAAAATGTAGTTTATATACTTGTCATTTAGGGCTGATAGACTGATTTTCCCGACCTTAGGCCGACCAGGGAAGTATATTTCCAAATTGCAATCAAAAAGACCCGATATCACTTAGGAAACCGGGCCCAAAATAGGACCCAGGGACCAGGGCGCTGGGCGCTATGGTCCCACCTCCCGGGACATCAGGGTGCAAGGAGGTTCAGGCCAGGGTGCTTGAAAAATGCAGTTTTCAGTGTCGTGAGCAAGTTTTGGGGTCTCCATTCAGGTTGCGTGTTGCGTCGCCATCGTGAAGACCGAAATGCAGTCGAAATTGCAAGTGTCGCAATTTTAGGACGCTACAATGATAAATGGGTCAGGATAGAAATGAATAGGTTTCATGATGATTTCATATGGTTCGATCAAACTTATCACATCACTAAGGATTTGATGAAGATCATCACTAGTTTGAGTGACTTCGAGGCTATTCCACCTCTAAAAGAGGCAAAGAATGAAGATGTGGTGGAGCTAACGAAAGTAGTCTTTGATGGGTGTTCCCTATCCATCACTCCCATTGAAAACAAGGTAGTGAAGTATGCCTCAATGATAATAGGAAACAAAATTTATTTTACTAATTGAAACAAATCTATTTATGCCATGACAATAAATATGGCATATGAGATAATTGTGTTGAACAAGTATTGTGATCTAGGTGAGATTCTAAGACAAAAATTCTTGGAGAACTTGGTGCAGTGTAGAGAAACAAAACACCCATTCAATTTCAGAACCCTAGCAATGTCTATTATGTTCTACTTTCTATAGGATATTCCTGGACAAGTGAGAGTGTTTTGGTCATAGGACAAACTAGTAGCCCACCAAGTTGCACAATATTTGAAAAGGTTCCCTAACAGTGAGGCACTAAAGGTTGCTTTCACTTCCTATTTCCCTATTTTCTAACTCAACATGTAGAAGAGATAAAGGATTATCAAGGAGATTCTTGAGAAGTACAAAGATGACATCACCTTAGTGATTATGTAACACCCCACTAAGAAACCCTAGGGTAAACAACTAATAGTCTAGAAAAAGGATGAAATGTTTTTTTTTAAAACTATTAAGTGAATGTTTAATAACCTAAGAAAAATAAAATTAAATCATTAATGCATAAGTGGAAGACATGTAATAACTTTTCACCTAAGGTTTTCTCAACATGGTTACTTACCTAACCACACTTTACTTAAGAAAATTAATCTAACCAAAGTTAACATTTAATGCATTAATGTACTTAAGAAATTTAAATAACTAATTCATTCATTTAAGCAAGTTAACGATTCTTACAAATTCAATACACAACATAAATATTACCAAAACCAATGTTACATATAATTGTATAGAACCAATGTTTTCAATTACAGAATTAGAAACCTACCATCTAATACTCATTTTATATACATCAAGTTTCCATCATGAATACATCATAGATATATCTTTGCTATATCATAATTACAACATGATTACAACATTTGCCATGTAAGCATGAATATACAAAGGTTACATCTTAAACACAAGAATACAACATGGTAGAAGCATAAAGTCACCATCTGACTCACTGAGATGACCAAATCCAAGAGAGAAATCTAGAATAAGTATGAAGCCAATCCACACAAGACCAGAACAAAATCCCCAACAGAAGAAGGAAAATACCACCCGACCATGTAGACCAAAAAGGACTGCCCCCATGCTAGGAGATAAGCATAAGGTCCTCAAGCATACAAACAAGGAAATACAACATATGGTCTAACACACATGCACTAGGTAGGAACACAATTAGACACTCATAATTAAATATCGAAACAACAATTCTCTAGAGGCTACAGTCACGGAGAAAGGGTACTAGAGCTCATAAGGGGGGAGTCTCATCGCATAGCTTGATATGGGTTATCCTAGTAGGTCTCCATAGGTCCCAGCCCCCATCTTGGGTTATCCCTGCAACCTCTCCTGACCCTCAGCCCTCATTCAAATCTCATGCAGAACCAACATACCTTTCAAGAGGACAAGGTAGTAAATCATGCCATTCCAGGCCTTCCCACCTCATCTTGAGCCTAAATGAGCACTCAAGCCATGAGCAAGGCACACCTAATCTTGTTTAATATGTTAAACTACCCAACCCCCTAATTCATTAATTAGGTTATCACTTATTAATCTCTACTTCCAATGGGTTATCCTAGAAGCCACTTTGGACCCTGACCCCCACTTGGAAGCCACTCCCCCTTATAACCTTGAGCATACCCAAAAACCAACCAGCATCAAAAGAATCATCATAACATAATCTCATAAGTATCATAAATGGACCAGAAGCACTATAGACCATATAATGAGTTCCAACCAAGTCTAGAATTACATTGCATCCCAACCACATAAACATCAATTACAAAAGCTTCCAACAAGAGCACACATGACTCAATACCAAAAGGAAAGTAATGTTACAATACCAAGAAATTGATAAGCCACCTTAGCCATCTATAAGTAAAGCCCACGTAGAAATAAGAGCATCAAAATACTAACAATAAACATAAAACTCAAGGACCAACCTGTGGAGCCTCAAAGACATATGGGCCAGAACAACAGAAAAGTCACAAAATCCTAACACCCATGGTGTTAGGTTATAAAAACATTAAAAGTCAAGGGTTTGGTTACATTAAACATCAAAGCAATACCCAATGTCAAAGACATTGACATCAAGGCATAAAGTAACTGTAGACACTAAAAAATGGTCAACACTTGTGTCTCCTATTTTTAACATATCATTTGTATAGGCTTTAATCAAACCCCCTTTTTACTAACAATTCTTCCAAGTCCTGAATAAATAAATTTAATAATTTATTTATTTGTCCCCTTTGTCCATTAATTAAATAAATTCATTTTATTTAATTAACTAATTCATAAATATGACCAACAATTTTTTTATTTTTTTTTGGCAAGGTGGCAATGCCACTTGATATATTTTATTAATAATATATAATTTTTACAATATATTTAAAAATTGATTCAAACTGAGCTCCCAGAGAAAAGAACCAGCAAGAAAAACTCCGGTCATTGCTCATCAACATGGCTATAGAAGAGATGTAGTGAACAATCCTCTAGCCGAAGCTAATTACAAAATAGAGATCAACAAAGGAGCATGTAGGCTCATTTACAAATAGGAGCATGCAAGCTCATTTTACAGAATAGGAGCATGCAAGCTTATTTACAAAGTAAGTTCCTGGGATATCTTGAAGGCCTTGCGAAAAGAACTCCTGCAACCAAAATTGACATGCCCCTGCACCAAAAAATTAATTTTATTTATCAATTCCTCTTTATTTTTTTAATCTTCTGTTTTACCCTCTTATGTGGAGATATTTAATAATTTTTAATTATTAAATCTTCTCATAAATCCTTCTAATTTTCAAATTTGGAAACTAATATCTTTCCTTGATTTTGAAAAATTAATCTTTTTGGCAATATCTCATTAATCTTAATTTTTAAATTAAAAAATGAGTTATACATTTTCAAAAATTTGCTTTTTGTGAGAGGATAATTTATTTATTTTTAATTCTTCTATTTATCTTTTCAAATGAATATAATTAATAATTTTTAATTATTAAAATCTTCTTGATATTTCCAACTTGCTAATTTGGTATTTTTGAGAAGATAATTAAGGATTTTATTATTTATTCTCATAATATATTTTCATTTGCTTTCTTCTATCTTCACCCTTTCCCGAATGGCAACTTTGTTGTGCACTCAATCAAGTCCGTCCATCTTTTCAATCTTAGCCATCCAATCAATGCCCAATTTTTATATAAATTGAACCCTTTTCTCATTGATCAACAACCACATTTCAATTAACCTTATGTTGTGATTTTCATCTCTCATTATCAACTTGCGTTTACTTACATTTGCACTTGTAGGTGAGATCCACATCAAATTTAAAGGTGAAAGAAGAACAATGGAGGTCAATGAAGGGAGGCACTTGAGATGGTTTGCACTTTAATTTCAATGTCTTGTCTTTCATTCCTTTATTGATTGAATTAGGAGTTTTTATCATAGTTAATTAGGTTTGTGGTTGCCTAATTATGTTCCTTTGATGCTTTATTCCAAATTCCTAGTTACATTTTTTGGTGAACCCGACGTGAACATGCAAATTCTAATAATTCTATGAATCTATTTGCATGCAAGTTTTATGTGCTAATCTATTGTTGCATGCAAGTTTTTTTAACTAATTTGTTTTTGCATGCAAGTTTTATGTGTGGATTTGATCTTGCATGCAAGTTTTTTTGAACTGATTTGTTGTTGCATGCAGGTTTTTTGAACTAATTTGTTGTTGCATGCAGGTTTTATGAGAGGATCTATTATTGCATGTGGGTTTTATGGAATCCAAACAATAATTCATGTAGGATTTCTTAACATGCAATAAAAAACAATTCTTCACATAGCCTAATTAGGAGATTTTAATGAACAACAATTTTTCACATAGCCTAATTAGGAGGTTTTAATGAACAAAAATCTCACATATCCTAATTAGGAGGTTTTAATATTTTTTCATGTAGCCTAATTAGGAGGTTTGAATTAATCCTACAAATCTCACATAGTCTTAATTAGGATTTGGATCAAAGAACAACAAATTTCACATTTCATGCATGCAAAGGGTTTAAAATGAACAACAAATTGCATTTAATAATGGTTTAAATTGATCAAATCCTTTTCAAATTAAGGTGGAATTAATCTCATCTAGTCTTAATTAGGATGCAAATGGATCAATGAACTCACTTCATTTTCTAAAGATTAAACAATCAATATTTGTCATGCATTCTTTTATTTTTCTTGTGTGTTTTTACCCTTAGAAGTGGACATGCCTCTTGATTTGTCTGGTACTTCACATAGGCATTGGTGAGATGGAACGACCCAAAATGGTGACGGGCTAAGGCCAAGCTCTTCCAAACCACTCTAAATAACTATTTTTGCAATAAAAGTTGTAAGCAATAGGTGTTGGAATGGCATAGCGACAATTAAATTCATTGGATCTATGCCCACCCAAACAGATGCCCTAACTAAAACCTCTTGTGTTTAGAGACAAAAGTCCCTCTATTTTTTGACTCAAGCATTGCGATACGTGCATGCCAAAGAAACCTCTCATGTACCCCTCAATTAGAGATACTAAATTATTGGGAAGTGATACCCCTTGAATTCAAATCTTGGTATGCCTATAGAAATGAGTGTTGTGGAGGGGAGCCAGTGCTACCAAGCTTCTAACTATCCAGTTGAATGTGGTATTTTATGGTAAGAGGACTCAATATATATTGTCCTTGTTAGCCTTAGGAAATATTGTGAAGGTGAATGATTGTGTTGGGTCAAAGTCCAACAAACATTTTGTCTTCTATGTTTGCCAGAAGTTGAATAAAAAACACAAGTATCACAAAAAGTCATTTTCAAGCAAGGCCAAACATTCTCCAAACCAAATTCAAAATAAGGTTCAAACAAAGGTCCAAAATATTGTCCAAGTATTCATCCAACATTCAAACATGGCTTGTCAAAACATTGGAAATCCTTGTCTCAAAATACATGTCACTTAGGGGTAGACTTTGCATAGTTCAAACTTAGGTCTTAGGACATAATTATTACTCTTAATTTTAGTCCATTTCATTTGTAGTGTCCTCATTTTGCACTTAGTTTTGAAATCATTTTCTTAGGTCTTGGTCCTTTATTTCCATTGCATTATCATTATCATACCAAAATTAGGTCTTGTCTTAGGTTACATTTTGCATAATCATTGTCAATACCTAAATTAGGTCTTCACTTAGGTCATACTAAACAAAATCATACATTTGTATTTACATCCCTAAGCTTACATCATTAGGTCATTCATATCATCGGTCCAAATTATATCATAACATTAGGTCATATCATAAACCCTAGATCATATCATTGCATCATAATCATAACTTTGGTCCATTTCATATCCTCGCTGGGTCATTTCATATCTCTAGGTGTTAACACATCTTGAGATCATTTTCATATCATATCTTGGGTTTATACCCTAGGTCCTTGTCATTAATCATTGCCTTCTTGCATATAGTCTTAAAAATTAGTTTTTCCAAACTTCAAAAATCAAAACTTTAGATTAAACCCTAAGTCATTGTTGGGGAGTCTTGACCTTGTCCAACATTTGTCCTCTTATCAATATCCTTTGTCAAACCTAGCTTAGTATTCGAGCGTATAGGTGAGACAGTCTCAATTTGTCCTATTATCATTTTGTCTGTTTGTCAATTAAGGTCTTGACTTCATTTGAATTTCCCAAGGTTGAATCTTTAGGATTGCATTTAAAAGTTTGTCCAAATCTTGAAAAGTCAAAAAACATAAATTGCATTATCATATCCCAAAGTTGCCTTTAGTTGCATAGCATTTATCAAATCCCCAAGATTTCAAGAGTATAAAATCAAGGTCACATTTCCATTCCTTAAGATTGCATTTAGTTGCATATCATTGTCATTCCAAAAATTCAAAAAGACCAAAAACATTTAGTTGCATTGTCAATCTCCTAGGTTGCATTAGTTGCATACATCATTCCTAAATTCAAAAATCCCAAAAATATTGCATTGCATAGTGACATGTCTATTGAAACAAGATTCCAAGCTCATATGATGCAACTAAGTTTGACATATCAACCGATGATTGATCCAATGAATAACACAATACAATCAAGTTTTGATCCAAGGAAATCACAATTCTGTCCAACCTAACACAAGGCAACATTTATCAAAAAATTATGATGAAACAAATGTCCAAATAAGACAACTAGAGGAAAAACTATCTCAAGAAAAAGAGATCTTGGAACAAAAAGTGAAAAACCATGAAAAGATTAGGTCCCAAACATCCAAACTATTTCAAAAAATTTACGGTCCAAATACAAATATTGAACCCGTTGATGTAAAATCTCTCATCAAACGATTAGATATACCAAGTCTCCTCGCACAAATAGAGATGATAAAACAATTTTAAGCAACGAGCACAAACTTGAACCAAGCCCCAAATCAAACCTTTTTCAACCAAATCCCAAGTCAAACTTTATTCGATCAAACTCTATTTAATCAAATGATGAATCAACAACCAATGGTCCAACATTTCAAACCAACACAACCAATAATCCAAAAACAACCAATCATCCAACATACACAACAAATGATCCAACAACAATCAATGATCCACCATACACAACCAATGGTCCAACATTTCCAACCAACACAACCAATGGTCCAACATATCCAACCAACACAATCAATGGCACAATTTCAACAATATGCTCAACCAAATACACAATGTCAACAATTTGTTCAACTAATTGTCAAGTACCAACAAAAACAATATAATTCAATAAGTCAATATCAACAATACAACCACCAATTCAAAAACAAAATTTGAAGCTCATAGCAAGACAAATTCCAAACATGTCAAACCAATTCAACTAACACCCAATCCAAAATCAAAACATAACATCAAACCAAAACCAAATCCCCTTCAAACAAGTCTAAAATCCAAACCTAACCATGTCAAAACCTCACAAGGATTCATATGCTTCTCCAAAGAAAATGGCTCTATTACAAAGCTCTTAAACAGAGCCCTAGGTGATTTTTCTGAGAAAGATCAAAATCGTGCAACCATGTCTAGCAATGGCTCATCCCCACATAAATAAATTTACTCTCCAGTGGCATCTATCCCTACACCTTTCAAAGTTTCACAAGAACCTTCCATAACACCCTCATCAAATGATACACCTAAGGATGAAATTTCCCAAGGGCTATCCATAATTAATTGCCAAGCTAATCCAATTCATGATGCACATCCTTGCCATGCTCCAGAAATATTAGAATCAATCCTATTTTAGAGGATCCCATAAAAATTCCATCTCCCTCATGTCAAAGCATTGATTCCTTACCAAAATCAACCACCAATGTTTAAAGTCCAACCCCATGTCAAGAGGGTAATTTAGAGCATGAAGAAATGAGTCCCAAAATAAATAAAGATCAAGATCCTGAAACCTTATCATCCTATCCAATTTTTGACTAGGATCCCATCTTTGCAGATACTCATGATGATCTGTGTGTGTCTATCCAAGAACATGACACCTTTTCAAATCTCGTTGACATTCCACTCTTTGAGAAAGATTAGGATATCCCAATCCATCCTATCCCAAATGATCTCCTTCCATTTCATGAACAAAATGTCCTTTAAAATCCCATTGACATCTCACTTCCTAAGAAAGATCAAGATATATTTCCCAATGATTTTGTTGAAATCCAAGAGTAGAGCACCTTTAAAGAGGAATCCAATGATCTCCCTCCTTGTCAAGATCAAATTATTCCTTTAGATCCTTCACAATATCCATTTGTTCCTCCATCTCCATGTCTTTATCCTCCATATACAATCCAAGATCTCATTTCTTTTGTTGATCCCATCAATCCCCCCATTCCATCTTATGAAGAGCCTACCATTGATCCTAATCCTCCTTGTGATTCTAACATGTTGCTGCAAGATATTCATGAACCCCCTACATGTACAATGGGTTCCTCCACTTTGGTCCAGTCTGATCTACTTCATGATCCTATCATTTCATATCCACCTCGCAATGGACTCACATCTTCTTCCCAAAGAAAATAGTATCCTATAGGTCAAAATATGTATAAAAGAAAAGGGGTAGACCTTCACAAGAAAGAACCCCTCATTATTAAATAAAATATTAATGGTCATGGCCTCAATAAAATTACTTAAAATGTTGGTATCCCTACAAAACCTAACTCCAAATACATGTCTTCCCCTTCATCACTTCCATCCATTCTAGGTCTTTATATTCCTTCATCCCCTATTCAAGATCAACAAAAGCTCATATCTTTGAGCACCTTCTACCCATCTATATCATTCTTATTGGTACATACATTTCTTTCCCTCTCCAAGAAATTTGGATGCCAAGCAAAAATGTCACAAGTCTAGCAATCCACATATATTCAAGGATCAGCATGTCCAATCTAATCGATGTGTCAAAACAAAGAAAAATATGATCCAAAAAGAAAAATAAATATCTAAAAGGTCACAAAGGCCCACTGAGAAAATAAAAGAAAAGTCAATATCTATATGTTCCTAAATCCCTTGTGCAAGCAATGTGTTCCAAAGAACCACAAAAAAATGAAAAGTTAAAAATAATGTGGATTCCCAAGCATCAAAATTGGCATCCAAAATTGCTATTCATACATCCAAACCTTTCAAGTCTATTCCTCCATCACTTCCTTCTTCCATTTTAGGCCCTTATGTCCCAAAATCCCTAGCTATTCCTCCATCCAAATCTAAAAATCTGAGATCCACACTTTTCCTCCATCAGTCCATCACCCCTCAAGTTCTGTGTTAATGTTGATCTTGCCTACGTTTCCATCCGCTCAAGCCAGATTCTTCCAATACCCTATCCATTATCCAATGAATATTTTTCATCCTTCCATCCCTTTGGTCCAATCCTTTGCATAAATCCTTTCCTTAGTTTCATCTCATTTTCCATGTCCTTAACCTACCATCATCTTTGAGCATACTTTTAATGGTCATGGTCAATTTTCAAGGCTACTATCCAAGAAACAATATTCTTGATTCCTTCCATCCCTTATGATGTGTCCATTCTTTTCTAAAATTCTAAAAAAATATATAAAAAAATATTTTAAAAAATTGAAAATAAGAAAAAAATAAAGAAAAATAATTCGTCCACTAGTGAAAACCTGGCAAACAGGTGCCTTGGGAAAGTACCATGATGAAAACCTGGCAAATAGGTGTCATGTGTAATCCATAAACTTCTTGCATTCCATACTTGGGGGCAAGTTTCATATATGATATCCTATTATGTCCTATCATCCCTCCATATCCTATCATACCTCTATCATACCCTCCATTATCCTATCATCCCTCATGTCCATATCTCATTTTCCACCTTTGACCTTGACAAGGCTGGTGACCTTCATGAACATAATGCATCTTGTTCATATCTTTCAATCTATCATACCGTTTGGTCTTTATCCATTGGCTTAGTACAACCTTTCATCCATATACCTTACCTTACTACAAAATTTGGTCACTATCCATTAGCCTATCACAACCTTCAGTCCATATCCCTTATTCATTTTTTATCTTGCTTACCCTATCCATACCCTATCACCATCCATACACTCTTTTTCATCCCTTGATCTTGATCCGACATAAGGACGTAAAATGCAAACATGGTTTCAAAAACCTCTTGTCATGTCCCTCATGCCATTCTTTACATTGTCATATCTAGTTCCTTATCCCATCACGTGATAGGCTTGGGGTATTTAATCCACTCTATCTCCATAATAAATAGCCTTTGTCTTCCCTCTATCCACCAACATTTCAACAAGATTATTTATCCATTTGTCATATTCCTTGCCTTGCTACACACTGGGGGCAAAAATCACTAAAAATCATATAATGTCCTGAAAAAACAACTAAAAATCATAAAATATCCCGAAATAATCCAAAAAATTGAAAATGTCCTAAAAAATTAAAAAACATCATAAAATGTCCTTAAAACACACAAAAAAATTAAAATATTCAAAAACCCTAAAAATAGAAAAACATAAAAAAAAATCCAAAAACAAACACTTTTGTTTCATTCCGTCAATAAACTATACCTTTTGTACATAGATAGACATCTACATAGACATCAGACAAAAAACACAGAAAACATTGTGCTTCATAAATCACGCATTAACAGATGAACTGTTCAACCAACCAAGCATTCAAACTGATTGAACTTTTCTTATCAACCAATCAACATCAATATCATTGGTCCTTTATCAACATTAGCATGGCTCTTATACAGGGTGTTGTATACTCGAAACCAGACTGTGTCTTGTCTTAGACGAGGTACTGCATTCCCTGAAACCAGGCAGCATGATGGTCCTACCATCAAACACAACATTATCACTTTTAACAACAAGATCAGAATGATTGTTTGACTTGTTTGGATTTGTGAATCTTATTTTTCATTGATTTATCTTTGATCATGTTCCTATGCTACTCGATGATGTCACTAAATGATTTAGAGTGGCCAAGATGGCTCATGGTCTTTCTTGTTTTTCATTTTTTATTTGTGGAGTGTTTCATAATATTCTGGGGCAAGTATGTCTTAGGATGCTTGGAATATTCCTTATCTGCAACATGTTTGTTTTACGCAAAGGGATTGTATTATCACCTTGGCATTCATTGCCATGGTGTGCCACATCTGTTTTGCCATATAAAATAAAGGTTCTCACCTACTATTTACATTTATGAGAAATATTTTATCACACTAATCATTCTTCACTTCTCATTTGCATTTCTTCTAGCTAATATTGCTTCTATCCCATCAATCCTTCTATTTATTCATCAAAACAATCATTATCATCCTAGCTATTCTATTTGATCAATTGAGAATTTCTTCATTTGATATCAATCAACCCTTTTTCTACAACCAATTAACATTCTTCACTTCTTACTAACATTTTTCTATTTCATCATATTCTCTCCCAACCCCATAGGTTCTAGGTCCTAGCTTGGGTTATCCTTGCAACCTCTCCTGGCCCCCGGCCCCCATTCTTCACCATAGGTCCTAGCCCCCAGCCTAGGTTATCCTGGAAACCTCTCCCGACCCCCAGACCCCATTCAAATCTCATGCGGAACCAACACACCTTTCAAAAGGACAAGGTAGTCAATCACGCCATTCCAGGCCTTCTCACCTCATCTTGAGCCTAAATGAGCACTCAAGCCATGAGCAGGGCACACTTAATCTTGTTTAATGTGTTAAACTTCCTAGCCCCATAATTCATTAATTAGGTTATCATTTATTAAACTCTACTTCCAATGGGTTATCCTAGAAGCCAGTTTGGGCCTCAACCCCCACTTGGAATCCACTCCCCCTTATGACCTTGAGCATACCCAAAAACCAACCAGCATCAAAAGAATCATCATAACATAATCTCATAAGTCTCATAAATGGATCAGAAGTGCCATAGACCATATAATGAGTTCCAACCAAATTTAGAATTACATCACATCCCAACCACATAAACATCAATTATAAAATCTTCCAACAAGAGCACACGTGACTCAATACCAAAGGAAAGTAATGTTACAATACCAAGAAATTGATAAGCCACCATAGCCATCTGTAAGTAAAACCCATGCAAAAATAAGAGCATCAAAATACTAACAATAAACATAAAACTCAAGGACCAACTTTTGGAGCCTCAAAGACATATGGGCCAGAACAACATAAAAGTCACAAAACCCTGACACCAGTGGGTTAGGTTATAAAAACATTAAAAATCAAGGGTTTGGTTACATTAAACATCAAAGTAATACCCAAGGGTTTGGTTACATTAAACATCAATGCAATACCCAATATCAAATATATTGACACCAAGGCATAAAGTAACTGTAGACACTAAAAAATGGTCAACGCCCGTGTCTCCTATTTTTAACATATCATGTGCATGGTTTTTAATCAAACCTCTTTTTTACTAACAATTCTTCTAAGTTGTAAATAAATAAATTTAATAATTTATTTATTTGTCCCCTTTGTCCATTAATTAAATAAATTCGTTTTATTTAATTAACTAATTCATAAATATGAGCAATAAATTAATAAATCATTTTTACTAATTTATCATATTTATCTTCCTCCAAAATAAGGATAATTAATAAAGTTTATTTATTAATTCATCTTTATTTCCTTCTTTTCTTAATTTTTTATTCATTCGTTTTATCCTCTTATGTGGGGATATTTAATAATTTTTAATTATTAAATCTTCTCATAAATCCTCCTAATTTTCAAATTTGGAAACTAATATATTTCCTTGATTTTCAAAAATCAATCTTTTTGGCAATGTCTCATTAATCTTAATTTTTAAATTAAAAAATGAGGTATGTATCTTCAAAAAATTTCTTTTTGTGAGAGGATAATTTATTTGTTTTTAATTCTTCTATTTATCTTTTCAAATAAAGATATTTAATAATTTTTAATTATTAAAATCTTTTTGATATTTTCAACTTGCTAATTTGGTATTTTTGAGAAGATAATTAAAGATTTTATTATTTATTCTCATAATATCTTTTCATTTTCTTTTTTCTATCTCCATCCTTTCCCAAATGGCAACTTTGTTGTGCACTCAATCAAGTCTGTCCATCTAACCAAAAATCTTTTCAATCTTTTTATAAATTGAACCCTTTTCTCATTGATCAACAACCACATCTCAAGTATCCTCATGCTAGCAATTTTTCTATCATCTTGCTTCTATCACACTTGCACTTTTTAGGTGAAATCCACAACACATTTGGAGGAAAAAGAGAAACAATGGAAGCAGGCAAAATGGTCGTTTTTTCACTTTTGAACCGTATTTGACAGCTTAAAAAATTAGTAGAATGTATGCATTGACATGCTATTTTTTTTTTAAACCGTATAGATGACACTTCAAATTATAAATAAACCGTAAAAAAATATAGTAGGTACTATATATATATATATATATATATATATATATATATATATATATATATATATATATATATATATATATATATATATATATATATATATATATATATATATATATATATATATATATATATATATATATATATATATTAGTTTAGAATGTTTATTATAAAAATACAAACTTATTTAGAATATTTTGAAATAGAAGGATTTAGAATATGGAAGGATGTAGTTGTTTCTAATTTTCTAATATTTTAATATGATTTTTTTAGAATAGTTCTATTTTTTCATATGAATTTAGAAACTTGAAATGATAGAATATAATTGATATAATATTTTAATATGAATTTTTACAATATATTCTATTTTTTTATATATGAATTTAGAAACTTAGTCAATTTAACTTTTTAAATATATTTAATAAGATTGTTATAGAAACTTGTCATAATATATATAATTTAAAATTTAAATGTTTATTATTACTAATTAGTAATTATTAATTGATTATCATTTAAAGTTAATATATAATATATATTAGTGTATTAATTTAGAAACTTATTTAGTAAATTTAAGATTTTTGCATATATTACTAATTTATCATTATTTTCTCATTAAGATAGTGATTTTCATTTCTTCCCAAGAAAGATGTGCATTGATTTTCATTGCTTCAATCTTCTACTTTTATATTTTTTGACAATTAATATTTTTCTTAAAACGTCAAATGAAAGGCATTGAAATGACTAAACCGTCATAAAAAATTCATATGATAGGTAGGGGTGACCGTCAAATTCCAGGCCTGAATGGAAGTTAATGGAAGCAACATCTGCAATTTGGTTTGCATTATCTTTTGATGTTATGCTTTTATTCCTTTATTGAATGTGATAGGATATGTTTTCATTGCAATTTAGGTTTGTGGTTTCCTAATATCATATTGTTTTGATGTTTTTCCATTTTCCTACCTCACAGTAACTTTGGCCAATTAACATCTCAAAGAGCTTCAATACAAAAAGAATTGCTATTACACTTGGCTACTTACAACGTCTACAAGGGATGAACAAACTAAGGGTATTGCCAATAGAAAAATGGGTCAGCTCACATCACAAGACCACTTGAAGGGAAATGATGAGCATTGATGTCAAAGAAAAACCAAAACAAAGTCATTACACATGGTACTAGTCTATTTTCATTAAAAAAATCACAAACTTAATTAAATTAAACATTTGAAATACAAACCATGTACATTTCATTTAAACACATCATTCCATTACAATTCCACAAATAGATAATTTAACCAAAATATACCCATAATTCAACATTTAGAAATTTCGTCTTATAAATCACAAAAACATATACTCATTTGATATAAAAAATAAAAATGTGTGTGTGTGTGTGTGTGTGTGTGTGTGTGTGTGTGTGTGTGTGTTAGACCATGTGTTGTATTTCCTTATTTGTATGCTTGAGGGCCTTATGTCTATCTCCTAGCATGGGGGGTGGTCCTTTTTGGTCCACATGGTCGGGTTGTAATTACCTTCTTCCATCGAGGATTTTGTTCTAGTCTTGTATGGATTGGCTTTGTAATTGTTCTAGATTGCTCTCTTGGATTTCCTCATCTCAGTGACTCAGATGGTGACTTTATGCTTCTACCATGTTGTATTCTATTGTTTCAAATGTAACCTTTGTATATTCATCCCTACGTGGAAAATGATGTAATCATGTTGTAATTATGATATAACAAAGATGGATCTGTGATGTATTCATGATGGAAACTTGATGTATATGGAATGAGTATTAGATGGTAGGTTTCTAATTTTGTAATTGAAAACAATGGTTCTATTCAATTAAATGTAACATTGGGTTTGGTAATATTTATGTTGTGTATTGTATTTTTAAGAATCATTAACTTGCTTAAATGAATTACTTAGTTATTTAAATTTCTTAAGTACATGAATGCATTAAATGTTATCTTTGGTTAGATTAATTTTCTTAAGTGTGGTTAGGTAAGTAACCACGTTGAGAGAACCTTAGGGAAAAAGCTAGTAGATGTCTTCCACTATGCACTAATGATTTAATTTTATTCTTCTTAGGTTATTAAACATTCACTTAATAGTTTTTTAAAAAAATCACTCTTATTTGAGTATTTTTAGTTAGTTCCTCTAGGGTTTCTTGGTGGGGTGTTACATATTACAACTAACAAATGCATTATGGAGGCAATTGTTCCAAGAAAAATTTGGATTATGACTCTTGGATATGAGGTTACTGAGGAAGTGTTTGAAGGAATGACACAAATAATACTTAAGAGTCTTGTTGATGACTCATATGAAAGGTATGGAATGACAACATAGAAGTCTTTGCAAGTTCACCTGGAACTCACCAAGAAAACTCGTGAGAAGAAAGTGCATAAAGTTATTCAAGAGTCAATGAAAAAGGCAAATGGGATAGAAAAGGACATTGCAAAGCTTAGGCACTCCAAAAGACTCGTTGGTTCATCTAGAACCTCAGTTAAGGAAAAAAATTTGAAGGGACTCCCCACATCTTGTCCACCAAAAGAAAATAAGTTGAAAGAATCTCAAAGGAAAACCATAGAGATTAAATCAAAGAAAGAAGAAGAACAGGAAAAACATCATATACATGTCTAAAAAAGAAAAATCAAGAAATTTAGAAGACCCCTGGATGTGGACACTTTGTTTAAATCCATTGCACAAGGAGACAGTTTGAAAGAGGTAGGTGATCTCTACAATAACGCTAGCAATAAAGATAAAAATAGTATACTAAAAGCTTTTGTACAGTAAATTTTGTTAAGTCAGATGCGGTTTTAGAAGATTTTAAAAAGGATATACTAGATGATTTGTGGATAGAATGAGATAGAATAAGATAAGTTGTAAGAGAAGAAGAAAAAGACATTAGAAATCATGCTTTTGAAGTTGTTGGTTCCAAACTTTCGGAAGAAAACAAATCCAATCTTATAGAAGCTTGTAAGACCAAATTCAAGACAAAGAAAAGTTTGGACATTCTCGTGCTCGGAGAACAAGGTGCAAGAGAAAAACTTGTGGGAGAAACTAGTGAGAAGTTAATGTCTATTGCCAAGAACCATGGAATGTTGTCAACTGATGATACCAATGTGATTGAGAATGTGAATATTGATCCTCGAAATGAGAAAACCTTTGAGGATATTATAATGTGTGAACCTCAAATTAATTATGATCCTCCAGTAAACACTAATTCCAGAAAACATAAAGAAAAAGAAAACTCAGGTGATAGAGGTCAAGAATTAAAGATGTTAGCAAAACAAGAGAGAAGAGAATATGAACTGAAGTTAGAGATAGAGGAAAAGACAGGAAAAAGATGACAACATGTCAAATGTGGAAGTGACTGAGATTGGTACCAGTTACAGTACATTTGATGATTCTTTGTAGAGTTTGTTAGCTTCACCTTTAACCTTACAACCCATAACCTCTTCCAAATTCATAGTTGATTTTTCT
The DNA here is from genome assembly GCF_030272615.1 of Cryptomeria japonica. Lineage (NCBI taxonomy): Eukaryota > Viridiplantae > Streptophyta > Pinopsida > Cupressales > Cupressaceae > Cryptomeria > Cryptomeria japonica. The sequence continues at coordinate 315,548,360 of NC_081411.1, read as the reverse complement.
AAAGTTGATCCAATGAAGAATTTTAAGATAGGAGAATCCTTTTATCATCTGCCAGATAGGACCTTGTGAATGATTTGCAGAAGAAAGATAAAATCATTGAGGAGTTACTTATTACACTTCATACTACTATACCAGAATGTGTATTAGATATGGTTACCACCAGTGTTGACAAATGTAAGGTATTGATAAATCCTTTGAAGGACCATACAAAAAAATTGAAAGATAAATTTGAAAATGAGAAAGAGGAATAAAAAGAGAAATTACTACAATAACTTAAAGGTAAATGTGCAAATGCACATCAACAGCTTTCTGAACTCATCTCTCATGGTCTAGCGTGTTTATAAAATGAGAATGCACTCTTTGTGTATAGTTTGTAGTGGCCAGAGGCTACCAAGAGCATCAAAAATTAAATCACCATTAAGGACAAAATCTGGCAAGCCTATGTCAATCTCTAGTTATCTCAAGATCTCTTCGGCTCCGACAGATCGACTACAGAAGAGCTGCATAAGAAATTATAGTTGAGCTTCAACAACAAAGAGACAATATCATTCTTCCTTTGGTTCAGTTGAGAGACATGTGCAATGAAAGCATATATGTTATGAACTGTGCCTTTTCCAAGTTACAACATTTCAAATATTCATACCTTGGTTCAGTGCAAGAACCAAAGAAGATGTTTATGTCCCTTCAAGTGCAAATTGAGCTTTTGAAAGAAGCCATTTCACATTGAGACAAGCGTAAAGATTCATGGACAACACACATTTATAAAAAAAGTAGTGCTCCAGTTAACCCTGTCTTCTCCCTTAGGGGGAGTTGAGTTTATGCACAATTTTATTTTATTTTATTTGTGCCCTTTTGTTATTGTTGTCAAAGGGGGAGCAATGTAACAATGTAATGTGACGACATGTATATAGTTTCATTTTTTTTTTTGAGAAAACCTGTATACTTCATGTTGTCATCAATAACAAAGGGGGAGATTTTTGGCATGTTGTCATTGATGTCATTGATGTGGTCTGGTGATGTGGTTTGATATACATGGTTTTGATGTGATCTAGAAAATACATTATGATTTGACAGATTGCTGCAATACATGGTTTGGTCTAGTTTGTTCTACAGCGAGGCGTTTTGGGTCTAGTCCTATCCAGAAATGAAGGAAGTGTATTCTACAAGATATTTTGGATACAACAAAAATAAAAGTTGTTTGGCCAACATCATACGAGTCTATTTTTTATAGTAGCATGTTTTTATTTCATTCTCACCTGCTCTCTGGTTGAGTAGACCTAATAGAGTTTTGGTATGCTATATATTCAGTGGTTTTTGTAAGAAATGAGTAGAGTTGTTTTAGTGAAATAACTAATGTGTACATATTGTATATGTGAAAGTTTGCATCTATGAGAGTGAATTATTTGTGGACTCTATATGTATTGTGAATAGAAAAGTGATTGTGTACTTTAGTATAAATATATCTCATGCATTTGATCGATGCAACACTAGTAGTTCAATTTTGTACCTTTGGTTGTAAGCCTCTCCTCTGATAGTGAGTCATTGTATTTGGGCAATGAGCCCCACCAAAAGTGAGCCACCTCTATTCTATGTAACTGGTTACATATTGTATTATAATTGAGAGTTCATCCTCTTTGTGGTTTTTCCCATGTTGGTTTTTCCACACAAAAATCTAGTGTTATGTGTTTGTGTGTATTGTTGATTTCCTTGTTGCATTTAAATTATGTTATGTGATTGGTTAGTTAAAATTTTTAATAAGTTCAAGGGAATATTGATTCACTCCTCCCCTTGTTGGCAACAATACATCAAATTAAGAGGAGGGTGAATCAGTTTGCACAAAAACTTACTACAACTTAAATCATAAAACATATCTGATAATTAATAGCTAAAGCATGAAATAGCACCACATCAATAACACACATAACACCAAGATTTTTTATGTGGAAAACCCAATTAAGGAAAAAACCATGATGAGAACCTACCCATAATGAGATAATACCCTTTTAGGAGTAAATGTGAATATTACAATGGGGAATGCACCTGCATTCAGGAACAATGCCTAGAGCTCACTGCTCAAATAAGAAACCTAGAAAGGATACAACCTTAAGGGAAGTCTCACTACCTTAAAGGAAAGCTCACTAAATTACAAAAGCATTCAGACAACAATCCAGATCATATGAACCGTGAAAATAACATCTCCATATGCTTGAGTACAGTTCTGGTTAAGCACACAGTCTGCTTTGAAATACTTCTTTTCTTCACACTTACGAAAGATCCGATCACTTGTTCGCACATCCAACTTGATCATTCACTCGCATATACAATGCAGACACTTGCAAACATACATCTTACATGATTATTACATATATTTATACAAACCCTCAACCTATATTTCAAGGTTGCCCATACCCTTAATACACATTACAAAATAATATCCTCACAAGCTACAACAATACATGCGGACCAAAACAATGTTGGCTAAGACATAGTTTGGACCCGAATCAATACCGCAAATATGAAACACCTCCAAGAATTACTCCTTGATCATCTGTAACACGCTACAACCACCAAGAATGTCGCATAACATTAAGAACATCACCAGACAAGGACAATCTTCAATAACACGCACAATAATCAATACGGGCCACCAATATCTATAGAACATAATCTAGAGACATTCACAAGAAACGTGAATTACATCACAACAACCACAACAACTCGAATTACCAGAATCATCATCATCTCTCTATTGGAGATTAAGAACATCAGCATAACTAACTGTCAACTTGAAAGATTTGCATGTGGATATCCAAACCATGAACCAAACTAACTAAGGATAGACATCAATGTCCAGAACACATCTCACACATCCATAACCAAAGATATAGCAATTTTGAAACAATACAGAGCACAAACCAGAATACTCAATAACACGAACAACTACATAACATCCTCAATATCGGATCTCATAACTCAATAAAAACTTCATGTGGATCTCTACAAATGGGAATGAACCATCTACAAACAACATACCAGAAACCCTTTAAGCCGCATCGCCTCATCTACAATACACAGGCTAAACCAACTCATTCTATCAAACTGCAACACTAGAATACACATTAAACTTTCCAACAATCTCCTCATCAACAATCTCCACATATGTTGACATCAATGACAACATATCAACCAATATCCAACACCCCTTTTAGTATTCTAGACATTCAACAGTTTTATCTTAAAAACTATTGTGATATTATTAACAATATCAAATATTTATGAATGAAAAATATTTTAAAATTTGATATCTCTTAATGTATACTACATATATTTTTCAAAAATATAGGAATGATAGTTATAATAATTTCTAAAATGGTATAAGCCTTTCTTCTAGTTGACTATCCAAGGAAGATCCCTTCATTAGATCTTGAATCAAACTTTCCCAAAACTTCTTCATCTCTCTTGATGTAGCATTTACTACCAAAAATTATAAAGCACTTGATAGTAGTTGTCCTCCCATTCCATAAATGATAAGGGTTGTTAGTTTTGTTGACCCTCAACTATCCTTTGTTAAGAATATAGATCACAATATGAACTACTTCTTTCCAATACATGTCAGACAGATTGGCTTATTTCAATATTTTCCTAGCCATCTCATAGATGGTTCTATTTTTCCTTTCCTCTACCCCAATTTGTTGAGGGGTTCTAGGAGTGGAAAAATGTCTCCTAATTACATGATCTTCATAGAACATATCAAACTCATTTAAATTAAATTGACCTCCTTTATTAGATCTTAGACATTTAATTTTATTATTTAATTTATTCTCTACCATAGACTAGAAAATCTTAATCTTATTAAGAGCTTCTAATTTTTCTTCCAAATATGTAACCCACATCATCCTAGAGTAATCATCAATGAGAAACATAAAATACCTTTCACCTTGGGGACTCTGAGTCCTAGTAGATCCCCATAACTTAGTATGTCTCAGTTCCAAAGGTCTTGTAGAAGAGTATTCCTTCTTCAATCTTTTCCTTCTCTACATTCCCATCTAGCACTCTTTAGATAGGATATTCGCAAGCTTGATAATCTTTGGCATGTCTCTTACCACATGTATAGAACTAATCTTTACAATAATGTCAAAATTGATCTACCCTATCCTTTTGTGCGACAATCAAAAACCACTAGTTTGATTTATTCTACACCTTCTCCCTTTGGCCTCCTTTACATGATAACCATTTAACCCAGTTCAAGATCCTTCTAAAGCTAATATTCTAGATTGTTCCTTCCCGACTTCACATCATTTGTCATGAAATGTAAGATTACACACTTTGTTACATATTTCACTAATACTAAGTAGGTTGTGCTTCGACCCTTTGACATAAAGAACATCCTTCATATTGTTCTTTTCATCAATATTTATTGCACCCTTTCTAAAAATTTGTGCAAAGCCTTCATCTCCAAAGTTGATTAATCCTCCATTCCACTTCTTCAGACCACCAAACTTTCTTTTGTCACCAATAATGTGGTTGGAACATCCATTGCCAATAACCCAAGCATTTTCTTCTTCTTTTACATGAAAAGTAGCCCATACATCCATTGATTTTCCACTAACCTTGTCAGTTTGTAGTGTCTCGAACCTCTTACATTTTTTAAAATCAACAATATTAACTTTCAGGGCCATGAAGAGAGTTTCATCATTTGAATCATTATTGTTCTCATCTTTTGAAGACATTTAGAAGCAAAATGACCAATTCTCCGACAATTAAAGCACTTGAAAGGTGACTTATCTTTGCACCTATCGATGCCCATCTTTATTATTCTTAAAAAATATTCTTCCTCTTCATAAAAACTATCAATCTAATTATATGATTCATCCTCCTCTTGCTTACTAAATTTTAAATATGCTTCTTTCTTTGCGATATCTTTGTCAAACTTTATCATTTAAAAAGCAGTGAAAGAATTGTATAATTGATCCACTGAATAGTTATACAAATATTTAGATTCCTCAATATATGATACCTTATGACTATAATATTTAGGAAGAGATTTGATCATATTTTTCACAATCTCATCTTCTTTTAGTTCTTCACCAAGTCCTTTCATGCCATTTACCACTTCATCCACCTAGGGCACATAACTAGTAATATCTCCATCCTCTATCATCTTTAAGGTCTCAAAATTTCTCTTATTGTTTTTTATCTTCACTTTACTTACTTCAATATCTCCCTAATAAATGTTTCTATCTTTTCCTATACATCCTTAGTCCATAGCTCATCACCTTTAAAATTTTAGAATCAGCTAGCCCACTAAAAATAGCATTCATTTCCTTGCCATTGTTCTCATATAGCCTAATCTCAATTGTATCAGTTGGAGGAGTAGTATAACAATATTTTATAGAGTGCCAAACACCAAATCCAAGAGAGCTCATATAAGATTTCATTCTCACTTACCAAAAATTATGATTTGTTCCATCAAACCTAGGTGCCTTGTGAGACCCATGTTGAACCATCCTAGATCTTCTTCAAGTAGTTAAGATCTTTCGAAGGAATATGGATCTAATAAAAAATTGTTAGACATACTATAATATTAAGAGGGGGTTGAATCAATATTCAATCAAATCTCAAAACCTTTAGCACCTTTTAAAACTAATAACTGCTCGAAGAAAAACAATAATGATGAAAAATAGTAAGAATTAAACATTCAACACTATAACATAAGACACCATATTTACATGAAAAACCATGGTGAGAAAGTTTCTTGAAGATACTATCCAAATCTAGCCTCACAATAATAAAATTCAATTTACAACTTTGTTTTAGGGCTACAACCCAAGGAAGATACAACTCACTATAAAATACAATCTTGATGGATACAACCAAAGGAATTTCACTACTCCCTAAGAAATGCAACACTTAAAAAGGAAGCTACAACCTTAGAGAATTATAAATGATCAATGAACTCCCACCATAACACTTTTATACTATTAGAATCATTCAACTTACTGCCTCTAACAAACTTATGGACTTATCTAAATGTAGATACCTTTAGCTCACTACTTCTAGTATGCATAAAGCATAATTTCAACACATAATTCACAACTTCTATATTTTCCACACACTTACAACTACTTTTATCTTTCATTTATATCTTCTGCAAGCACCAAAAACATTCACCGGGTCAACCAAATGTGATGATATATGTACTAGCCAAGAGATCGACCTCGACAACATTAACGAAGAATGGAGACTAGTGGTTTTATCTAAGGGATGGATAGGACCTAATTCAATTTTAAAACATATCTTCATTCTTGCAAGAACATAAAAGAGTGGGGCACATATTCCAAGTCGGTCGAGATGAAACATGTAGACATGGAACATGCATCTCCCTAGAAGGTCAGCCCCAAATACTTCTACAATGGTAGGGAGGTAAAAGTAAATTGAAATAATAGATAGATTGGACTCAAATTATCTTAGCTCAATTCTCCATAGTGGAACAGACTACAATGCATTAGTGCAAGAATCCTAGGTTACCAAACCAACCACTTATTCTTCCAAAAAAACCAATCTAGTCACCAAACAATTCTAGAACAAACAATAACATTAATTTGGAGCACAAGACAACATCATATATCGTTTAACATTAATTCTATACCAACCTTTCATATTGTCACATCCAATTGAGCTGGCACAAACATAGAGATACTAAAACCAAATATCATATGCATACTAGTCAACAAAATCAATTGATATAATTGTTTGATTCATACTTGTAGTACACCTAAACACCTAGAAATTAAGGACAATTGAAGTATAAAAATTGCAAGAACATCCACCAAATCGCAGGTGCAAGCACATAAATGTAGAGAAATGTGGAGCATTTCTCAAACAGGTCCCATCATATAACTAAGTTATTTACATAATATAATTACCAAAAACATCAGTTTTAGCTTTTGTATCCTAAAAATATAGAGATATATCTTTCACAACATATAGAAGAAAGTATCTAAACGCAAGCCCATATCTTCATCTGTGGATAAATGTGGATCATTTTCTTGGACAACCTTAAGTACATTTTCTTGAATTCTTATTCTTTGAATAATATGCAACGACCATAACATCTTTGCAACACCAATTTATTAATCAAGAGAAACAAAAAGCTCCTTCTAGAAAAGACAACATTTAATAGTATTCTTATATGACCACCAATATTATATCCATTGCTTTTGTTCCTCATCTTAATGCTTTTGGTCCTCATCTTAATGTTTCTCATCTTAATCCTTTTTATTCGTGTCTTACTATGTAATCATGATGCTTATTCATCTAACCTTTGTATAAATCAAATCCCAACATAAAATTATGTGTTGACATCAATGACAACAACAATATGAAACACTTTCCTAAGCCACAATGCTTGAGTACCTACAGATGTGATTGCAACATATTCTTCCTCCATGAAAGAAAGTTAAACTATGCTTTGCTTCTTTGAACTCTAATAAATCAAACCTAAACCAAAAGTAAAATAATTACCAAAGGAATATTTTTGATCATCCACACTACCTCCCTGATCATCCATACTACCTCTGCAATCAAAATCGTTGAAACCAACTACACTAAATCCTTTAGAAGTGTAGTAATGAGGCTAGAATTCAAAGTCCCTTTCACATGCCTTAAATTTGTTTCTTCATCCCTCATATGTAATTCAATTTTTTTTGTCATATACCTTCAAATAAGAGAAACGACCTATGAAATATTAAGCCCAAAGTGAGTTAGAAACACCAAACTTCTAACAAGACTTCTATAAGTTGTCCCATCTACTTTTTTAGCATTGTCAGCTCTACACAACATAACTCCATGAGAACTTAGAGTGGATGTTGGTTTGCAATCAACCATATCAAGCTTTTGCAACATATCTTTGGCATATTTAATTTGTCAAAGGAAAATTCCATCCTAACTTTGATAAATCTCCATGCCTAGAAACTATTACATAAGACCTAAATCTAACATCTCAAATTCTTTCATCACAAAAAAATTGAAGTTATCTTTCATCACATAATTACTACCCATATACAACAAATCATCAACATACAAACTGACAATAAGAATGGCATTACCTTGTTTGTAGTAAAGTGTAGGTTCACTCTTACTTCTATTAAAGTAATTCTCTTAAAAATACCCATCAATCCTTGCATACCAAGCTCTTGGTGCTTTTTTAAGGTCATTTAAGGCCTTCTTCAGCTTGTAACTTGATTCTCTTTATCTAGAACTTAAAAACTTTGTGGTTGTTCCACATAAATTTCTTCTTCTAAGTACCTATTCAAGAAGGAATTTTTCACATCCTTGTGATGGATGGTCCATTTCTTTTGGGATGCAATTAAAATCAACATTCTAATAGTCTCTTGACATGTTATTGGTGTAAATATTTCTTCATAATCTATACCATACCTTTGAGTGATAAAAATCATGTGAATCATGTGATTACAATAGTACCTATATCAACGAATAGGATGTGCCAATTGGAGTTTAGTGAACATAGCAACCTTCTTCTCAATATGACATATAAGGATTAAATTTTGTTGTGGCATCTCAAGTATGGTCATTTAAATTTTCATAGCTTGAATTTTATTACATAAAGAGCTTTGGTTCTTGGGTTGCCTAAGGTCAAGAACACAAAGAACCTTGCCAAGGGTGTGTTAAAGGAAAACATGTAAGAGAATCATTCTCTAAAGGCAAAGTGGGGAGGGACCATTACCCACTTCAATTGATTCACTCAAATATTTTTATGATCATGTGGAAACTTTATAAGATCTCAAGTACCATTCGTATTAATAGAATTTATCTTGTGTTGCATTGATTGCACCCAAACTTCATTGGTACATTCTTCCTCATAACATGATGATTCAAAATCAACTTGTGAAAATAATGCAAAATGTACTATCTCACCTCTAGGATTTTCTTCAGGAGTTTAAACTACACTTCTTTCATAAATATCAACTAAGTTTCTAACCTTGGACTGTTAGGAATTGGTCTTGATGTCTGGCTTGCACTTGAAACTAAAGAACAACAAGAGGGGTTGTTTGATTAATGTGAAGTACATGGTGTGTCGACTTGAATTTCATCCTCAGAATACTACCTGCAATAAGTGTTGGCATTATTGATGATGTTGTTGTGATTGTCATTGATGGACGCACACTTGCTTTTAGTCACTTTTTGTATGTATGAGTTATGCTCAACCGATATTTGTTCCAAATCGGTATTATGTATTATAGCCTTTAGGCTGTCAATTTTTGCAGAAAGTGTCTACCGATCCCAAGCGGTATGAAGACCTCAAGCAATTTGAGGATCTCAAGCAGTACGAAGGAACTGAAGTGGCGGTTATCATTTTTCCCAATCTTCATTTTGGCAAACCGGTAATCGGTAAAATATGTGAACTGGTAATAGGTAAATGTATGAACCAGTATTACTTTGTGATGAGTTACCAACCGGTATTATTTTTGTGATGAGTTATCATCCACCGACACTTTGGCGGTGATTTTGTGTCGTGTTACCAAATGTGTCCAGATGCACTGAACCTAGGAACTTGCAATGTAATCCTATTGGACCGAAATGAAATCAGATCCCTTTATAAGGACATCATGTCTAGGGTTTTAGGTGGTGTTAGAGTTTTTGTGTGGTTGATGAAGTTTTTGCATGTGCGATTGCAAAAGAAGATTAGGTATGTGTGAAGAAATAGAGTGTGAAGATATTGAAGACTGAAGTAATGCTGAAATGCATTAACAATGAGCTATCAAGGATCTAACCAAGCATAATGTGCTAGTATTTAGATCACTCACTTTTTGATTACTCACATCTTTGACAGGTCTGTAACCCTTAACCGGGTAGGCCTGGCAAAGCCTTTCTAAATCCTCTAACAAGGTGGTTCACAACTGTGGATCTAAAATCCTCTCACAAGGTAGTCTTTAATCAAACTTATCTCCTAACAGAGATTGAGATTCCTAACAGGATCTATTCTGCTAAAGAACATTGTATGACCTTAACCGGTCTGACCTTAATTGGCCTGGTTACTATTTTGTAAATAGTTACTTGTGTGTTTCATCTCACCGTGGTTTTTCCCATTTGGGTTTTCACATCAAAATCTCTTGTGTCATGGTGATTGTGCTTTTGTGGGTGAATGCCTTATTTGATGTTTGGTTTGCATTTGTGTTAACCGGTTTGTTAGTAAAACTGTTATACTAGTTTACTACTAAACTATTTAAGTGTTTAAGTTCAGTATTTTTTGGTATACTAATTCACTGCCCCTTCTTAGTATTCATCAATTGGTATCAAAGATAGCCTTTCTATAAGTTTAACCACTTGGAAAGAGATATGGGGGAATACACTGTGAGAGAACTTACTCATCGGCTCACTCAGACTGAGAAATCCTATGATGAACTTAAAGTCAAATATAAGGCCTCTCTAGCAAAAAGAAGAGAGCATGCTAAAAAATTGATGGAACTAACTGAAAACAATTCCTCTAATGAAGCAGATATGGAAGCCCTAGTTGAAGAAGTTGAGAAACTGAATGTGTCTAATGCCAACCTAAGAAGGGAACTTGTAGGACTGGCTATCGGGATGTGTCAAGAGCTTGAGAACTGGATAAAAGCTGAAGATTTGGTAAAAGACAAAGATCATGAGATCTTCAAGCTAAAGCAAGAAATCAGTGCACTTACCACTCATCTCCAAGAGAGTAAAGTGGAAAAAGAAGAAATGCAAGGTGAACTAAACTTGGCTATTTCTAAGAATACAACCTTGAAGGAGTCCAATGTTGCTATTTCCAAAGAACTCACTGAGTGAAAGGAAATACTTGCCAAATTCAATAAGAGCACTATTAAGCTAGAACAAAAGCTTGAATCAGCAAAACTGGTGAAGAATACCACTAGACTTGGTTTTTCTGGTTATGAGGAAGGTGAGACCTCTAGAACAAAAGATGTAGCATCAAAGAAGCAACCAACATCAAAGGATAAACGTAAGAAAAATTTCAAACATGTTTGCTTTAATCATCTCAAGGAAGGACATACTACTAATGTATGTAGAAATAAGGCTTACAATAACTTTCCTTACTTTTTAAACAATAAGCCTAGATCCAATAGATTCAATGGAAATTGTTATGCATGCAACAAGTTTGGGCATAGAGAATTTGAATGCAGGTCTTTCATGCACAACACCAGAAGGTATCCTCAAAGGAGTCAAGGAGCTTTTCCTGAACCCTCTAGGAACCGGAATCCAAACCGGTTTAATACCTATAATCATCAGTCAAGTAGCGGTGGCTATCAAGTGGCAACCGGATGGAGAGAAACCTATTTGATCTGTCATAGAAATGGTCACACTGCTGTAACATGCAGGAAGAAGAATGAAAACATGAATAATGGACCTTGGAGATCACCTGGAATGGTTTTCTATCATTGCAACAAACCGAGACACCTTGCCAAAACCTACAGAATGAGAAAGAACATATCAGATGATATATCGGTCACTCCGAAAGGAAAGATTGATGTTGAAATTGTTAAAACATATATGAAGACAACATGGAAGAAGAAACCTGAAGATGTGTCACAAGAAGAACTGGTTTCTGCACCTAGTGTGGAAATCTCTGAACTAGCAAACTAAGCTACAGAAAAGCTTAGGGGGAAACAAATCGGTGAAATGTTTCAAACCCTTGGTTTACACCCATAAAAGACCTTAACCACTATGTGATACCTATCAATCGACAGAAGACCGAAAATGATAAAAGGAAAATTAGGGTTTACACCCTAATAGTGGAGCATTTATTACGATAGGTGAAGAATTCGTTTAAAAGGGATTTTCAAGTCATTTTCACTTATCAATTTGCAAGCGAAGAAGTTTTCATGTGCAAAGTGACAAAAGGTGATTTGTCTTGTGATTCGGAGAGATTTAAAAACTTTGAAGAAGAATTAGAAGATAATATCAATCGGTCAAGTGTAGAACTCAAAGCGGTAATCTAGCAACCGAAGTAGTGTCTGGTGAAGCAGAATTTGCAATCCCTAAATTTTGACATGCGAAGGTATTTTTTGAGTTTCTTTGTTTATCATGGCTTCTGCATCGCACTCTAGTTCTAGTGCACTCGTTGATTCAGTTGATTTCATCCAACGGAAGGCAAAATATAATGCCCTATCCCAAATACCTGCTGGCGTTATAGTTGAGGAAGGTATTTTAGATTATATTGACTATAAAATTGAAGACCTAGGATCTCTAGTGATCCATTCTCAGTTAAGCCTATTCTGCGGGAAGGACAAGAAGATCAAACTGGAATACATCATCTTGGAAAAGAAGAAGCTTCACAATGTGTTCTATTTCCTTGAAGAATTTACAGATGATCACATCCGCATCATTCTAAGCAGAGTGCATGGTGACAAAATGTATTTAGAGTGGACACATGACATCACACCGGAAGTGATTCATGTCATCACCAGTTTCTGTAACGTTGGAGATGTACTAGCCCTAAGGAAAGTCATTAAGACAGAAATGACCAAGCTCACCGGTTCTGTGAGCGACCAACGGGGAATGACCATCAATACCATCAAGGACGATCTGGTCAAATATGCATGCATGGTGATAGGTTACCGGACATTCCATGCTAGCAGAATTAACTTTGTCTCTGTTGTAGCGGTAAATGCCACCTATAGGATGATCATGGAAGATGCCTCATTTGATTTATGCACCTGTATGCAAAGGCAACTTCTGGTGAATCTGAAGTCAATCAAACAAGAAAATGCCTTGAAGTTTAAATTTGGACAACTATTGGTCGGCTTGTTCTTCTACTTCCAAGGCTACTTCCTAGGAGTCGGTGATATTCAGTGGTCTGCTGACCAACTGGTTACCAAGCAAATCAAAGAAAGTCTTCAAGCGGTTGCAACTAGTTATCCTGAAGTCCTGAACAAATACTTTGATGAGTTCAGACGCAAGATGAGCCAAAGGATGAGAATATCTGGTGATATTGTCAAGAAGTATGGAGAGGACATCTGCTTCACCATCAGAGTAGATGAGTGTATAATGGAGGCAGTTGAGCCTAGAAAAGAAAAGGTGGAACCTATGGGATATGAGGTAATGTATGATATGCTAGATGGGTATGCTTCTACCCTACTTGCCTCACCGCTTGATCCTAAGAAGAAGAGAACCAACACCTATCTAGAAAGGGTTACACCAGTTGAAGAGCCTTTAGTAAAGAAGGGAAAGGCAATGCCATCTGTATTGGCACCGGTTACTTCAGCAAATCCTAAAGTGACCAAGCGATCACCGGCAAAGAAGAAACCGAAAGTTGCACCCGCCAAGGTATTTGAGAGGAAGCGGAAGACAAAAGGCAACACACCGGACTCAGGGGACATAGAATCTGAAGAATAGCCTAAGAAGACTAGGAAAACAAGGAAGAAGACAAAGACAACCAGCAATGAACTGACATCATCAACACCGGTAAATGTTGATATTTCCTCTTACAAACCTTTGACACATTGTCAAAGAACTATCAAGAATATTAGGAGAAAAGTGTTGAGTGATTTAGTAGATTATTTTGATGATTTCAATAACAATGAGAACGAGGAAGTAGAATAGGAAGTCATTCAATATTTATGTACTAATGACCGGTCACCATCAGAAATTAAATCTGTGACAACAGATTCTTTATACAATTATTTAGATAACAAATGGTGCATTGCCATAGAAAAGGAACAGGAAATAAGAGAGGAAATATTTGCTCAATATTTTCTTGATGTGCCTAATTTAGAACTTTATGAAGTTATGGAAAAATATAAAGGCCTCTTCTTCATGAGAAGGAGACTCTTGTTGCTAGAAGGGAAAGTCCCTGAAGTGGTAAAAGATACCCACTCTCATGCCAAAGTCGCTCTGAGGTTGCACCAAGTGTCCGAAGCCAACAAGAAGGCTAAACAAGAACCAAAAATTGAAAAACCAGATGAGGTGCATGATAGTGCAGGAGAACCGGTCACTGAACAAATGGACCCTATTGATGTTGATGCTTTGGATGGTGAAAATGTCACCCTGGATACAGAAAAGGACAAAGCTAACAAAGAGAAAGTGGACAAGGATAAACAGGACAAAGAAAAGGCTGACAGAGAGCAAGTGGAGAATGAGAACAAGAAACAAGAGGAGGAAAAGAGAAAATGGGAAGAAACAAACAGAAGAGGAGAAAAAGAGAAAAGAGGAAGAGGAGAAGAGAAAAGAAGAGGAGAAGAGGAAGTAGGAAGAAGAGAAGAAGAAACAAGAAGAGGAGAAGAAGAAGAAGGAAGAAGAAAAGAAATAGGAAGAGGAGAAGAGGAAGAAGGAAGAGGAGAAGAAGAAACAGGAAGAGGAGAAGAAGAAGAATGAAGAAGAAAGAAATAGGAAGAGGAGAAGAGAAAATAAGAGGAGAAGAAGAAGAAGGAAGAAGAGAAGCGGAAAGAAGAAGAAAGGAAGAAGGAAGAAGAGAAAAGAAAGAAAGAAGCAGAGGAGCAAAAGAAGGCAGAAGAAGAAAAGCAAAAAGCCAAGGACAAGGAGGAAGCAGCAAAGAGCGTACAAGTGGAGACCCCAAAGGCAATCGGTAGTCAAGCCAAAATGACCGATATTACCAGTCCCATTGACCTCCAATCTGCAAACGAAATAGAGTTGCTGTAAAGCATTAAGCTTGCCCAAGAGAGATTGGAAGGGCTAAGGAGGAAGAAGGAGCAAGATGTTATTCAAACTGCGGTAGAAACTCTTACTAGTTTGATTCCCAGTACCAAACTCCCATGTACTGATTCCTCTCTAGCTCAACTGAAACTCTTATGCACAGTTGTAGAGGACCAGGTGCAATGCCTGGAAGATGTTGTTGAAGCCAATGCTCAAAAGAAGCATCAAAAGGCACTAAACACTACCTTAGTGAAGAAGTTAAATGAGATCTGATCTAAAATTTAGATGGCACAGAAGGACATAAGAGATGCTATGGATGAGGGGAAATTACAACTCAGTAAAATAAGCCAACCCCATCTATTCTGTGATGATGTGCTTGCTTAGAAAGACAAACTGCAATCTGATTTGCAAGCATATATAAGCACCTTCAAGACACCCTATGATTCCTTCACCATATTTGGGCAAATCGTTCACTAGTTTCAACTCCAAACTACAAGAATAGAGTTAGAGATCAGCAACTAGACACGAGATCTGCAGGAACTTCAACTGGTTCTACTACCAAGACTACAAATACTTCAGAAATGCTATCTCAATCTGGATGCCTTAACGGTCACTCAAGAGATGAGTACCTTGGATGCCATGGAGGAACAGGTTTTCTAGATGCAAATGGAAAGTGAGGTTTGTACCTCATTGCTTGAGTCATGGTCTTTATCCATGAAGACATTTATGCAGGACTTTAAATCAATTTTTGACAAGCTTCACTCTTTATTGTCATAAACACTTATTATTTTAATGATAATGGAAATAGGGGTTATTCAGTTGTACTTTGTCATTGTTGGTAAAGGGGGAGTAGTATTCTGTAGTTAAAATTTTGATGCATGTTATGTATACTTTCATGTTTATCTCTATAAGAGAGTAGTATACATTGTATTTTCTGCAAAAGGGGTAGTGTATATGCTTAGGGGGAGTAATTTTGATTATGGTATATTTTTTTGTTGTAAAACACTTAGATGTCAAAAAATTTCCTAAGTGTTGGCATCAATGCCAAAGGGGGAGATTGTTGGCATTATTGATGATGTTGTCATGATTGTCATTGATGGACACACACTTGCTTTGAGATCACTTTTTGTATGTATGAGTTATGCTCAACCGGTATTTGTTCCAAACCAGTATTATGTATTATAGCCTTTAGCCTATAGGTTTTTGTAGAAAGTGTCTACCGATCCCAAGCGGTATGAAGACCTCAAGCAGTTCGAGGATCTCAAGAGGTACGAAGGAACTGAAGCGACAGTTATCATTTTTCCCAGTCTTCATTTTGGCAAACCGGTAATCGATAAAATATGTGAACCGGTAATAGGTAAATGTATGAACCGGTATTACTCTATGATGAGTTACCAACTGGTATTATTTTTGTGATAAGTTATCATCCACTGACACTTTGGTGGTGATTTTGTGTCGTATTACCAAATGTGTCTAGATGTACTGAACCTAGGAACTTGCAATGTAATCCTATTGGACCAACATGAAATCAGATCCCTTTATAAGGAAATCATGTCTAGGGTTTTAGGTGTTGTTAGGGTTTTTGTGTGGTTGATGAATTTTTTGCATGTGCGATCATAGAAGAAGATTAGTTTTGTGTGAAGAAACAAAGTGTGAAGATATTGAAGATTGAAGTAATGCTGAAATGCATTAACAATGAGCTATCAAGGATCTAACCAAGCAAAATGTGCTAGTATTTAGATCACTCACTTTTTGATTACTCACATCTTCGACAAGTCTGTAACCCTTAACCGGGTAGGCCTAGAAAATCCTTTGTAAATCCTCTAACAAGGTGGTTCACAGTTGTGGATCTGAAATCCTCTCACAAGGTAGTCTTTAATCAGACTTATCTCCTAACATAGATTGAGATTCCTAATAGGATCTGTTCTGGTAAAGAACATAGTATGACCTTAACCGGTCTGGTTACTATTCTGTAGATAGTTACTTGTGATTTTCATCTCACCATGGTTTTTCCCATTTGGGTTTCCACATCAAAATATCTTGTGTTATGGTGATTGTGCTTATATGGGTGAATGCCTTATTTGTTGTTTGGTTTGCATTTGTGTTAACCGGTTTGTTAGTAAAATTGTTATACCAGTTTACTGCTAAAATGTTTAAGTGTTTAAGTTCAGTATTTTTTGGTATACTAATTCACCCCCCCCCCCCCCCCTTAGTATTCATCAATAAGTTAGTTTCACAAAATAAAAATGGAAATGCTACAGAAAATCCAAACTCAACCAATGAAACTACATGAAATACATATTAAAATAAAACATTATTTTTTTACTTTCATGGTTTATGTCTCATTGTGTCCTAACTCCATTGTTCTTGGTTGCAGATGGTGTGCTCTCAGACAATGCACTGATGGCTTCCAAGATGGCATATGAAAAATGGACTGATAACTAGTAGTTAACTAATACTATGATATGCAATACTACATGATTATACTAAAATGATTATGCTAAATGATATTTATTATTTTTGCTTCAAGATTAAAACTCACGGATGCATAAGATTAGTTTGCAAAATGCACTTGAAGTCCCTTGAAGTCTAACTCTCTCTCAACTGAAGCTCTTGATTTTATAGACCTTGAGAGGATTAGATGATGTGGCTCAAATCAACGGTCATGATCAGATCTACAGATTTGAATGGCTATGAGCAAAGGTGAAGGTTGAGAGAAAGGGGAAAGGAGAAGACAAGTGTCACTCATCTCACCTTGACTAGGTTGCTGACTGAGAGAATCTAGGGATGGTTAGAGAAGATTTAGGCATGAGAGGACAAGTGGACTCAAGTCCTTCCTAAGATGTAGGGGGTGTTGGAGAGAATATAAGAAATGGTATGAAATATGTGTATGTACACAATATTCATTAAGTTTGGTGGTTGAAGATAAATGATGAATTAATATTTAAGAAATATTAATTTCCTTAGCCACATGTTTGATGAGTTGGCAAAGGGAAGATGAAGTGGAGATGGAAGGTGAATTGGAAAAGGGATTAAATAATTTAGAAATTATATAATATTTGAGACTATAGGATAGGAGAATAACTATTAAATATTGGATATTTAATTAATTTGTTTAGAGGAATAATTAAATATTAGATATTTAATTATTTTAGAGGAATAGAATAGATGAATTAATTAATAAAATATTAATTAATAGAAAGACATGAAATAATTAAATAAATTAATCTTTTCAAATTAACTATTTAATAGTAGAATAATCATTAAATAAATATAAAATATATATTTAATTGCTCATAGCCATTTTTATGTGTATACATTCTGCCCCTCTTTGAAATGATGTGAAGACAACATTGTTTCAAAGATTAAATCAAGTCTTGATAATGCACCTGATAGAGATTGAAAATCTTGATTGTGTGCCCCTTTAGGAGATTGATCGTGAAATTGTCAAAAATTCTGGTTTGAACGATTAATCTCATGATAATTTGATAAAAATTGAGTCAATTAAATTCATTTGTAAGAAACAAATTAAATTGCCCCATTGATATTAATTACTCTTCAAATAGTAGATATAAAATTAACCAAGGCTAATTTTAATTCATTGTTATCCTTGTCAGCTTGTGGAGAAAATATTCTTGTTGAGGTGGCGAAATGGTGATTCCCATGGAAAACCATCATTTTAAGCGTGTTCGATGATATCAGCGACCTATCGAGCATGGGTATCTGGTATGTAGCTTATCCCGAGCTTGATGTTCAACTTTATGTGCAAATTTTCATGTTTTTAGCGCGTTTATGAATTTTCAAAAAAAAAATTAATTTTCTCGGCGTTAGGTTAGCGCTTTTGCAATTTGTTTTAGCGCATATGCAATTAGGATTAGCGCAAATATTATTTTTATTAGCGCATATGTTAAAGATGTTAGCGTTTTTACATAAGATAGTGCAAATGATTTGTTTGTTAGTGCATTTGCTCAATAACGTAGCGCTTTTGCATGGGTTTGTCCATATGCTTGTAGATTTAGCGCATTTGTTCAAAAAGATAGCACATATGCCTTTAGATTTAGCGTATTTGTTGTAGTTTAGCACAAATGCTCAATAGGATAGCGCTTTTGCTCAAATTTGATATTTTTTGATAAGTGCAAAGGCTAAAAATCACTTTGATGATTAGATTTAACGTGTTTAATACGCATTGATGATGAAATAGGGACTTGATTGAGTGATTTGTTGGATAGATAGATTGATAGATTGATTTGATTAGCTTGATTGCTTGATAGTTATAAGAAATCAATTTAGTTTCTGATGTAAGAGCTTAGCAGAGTTGTGAGTGAACTCGGTGATTGATAGAAAACCATGATTGATAGGTTTAAAATAATTTGATAGCTTAAGTTGCTTCAGTTTGATTTGATAGATAGATAGTAGAGATTGCTTTAGTTTAATTTGATAGATAGATGATGATTTGATGATTGATTGATTTCTCTTGATAAATAGGAGAAACTTGATGTTCTCCAATATCGAGAGAAATTACTGACAGTACGACATTTAGTGCCAGAGTTGACAAAGGTTGAGATTAGACATATAGATGCATGTGGTTTACGCAAAATTTGTTGTATATGCTTGAGATTATGCATAATAGAGGATTGTTGACGGTGTTAGCCGGGAGATGGCACAGCAAGCATAACACTTTCCACTTGCCTACAGGTGAGATTAGTGTGACTCTTGAGGATGTCTATAGGATTCTGCACATGCCAGTGACTAGCGAGCTAGTGTAGTATAATTTTCAAGATCGTGTTGCTACAGAGGCTTACAAAGTCATGTTTGCTGATGAGAGCATTGGTAGAGGAGAGATCCGCTGGGTAGATATGGTGATGTATTACGAGGCTCTTCCCGTTATTCTTGCTGGTCTGATTGGAGGATTTATATGTCTTGATAGGAGATCACGAGGTTTTTCCGTTGGATGGGGTGATATTCTCCTGAGTATGATGCAGCATCATACTCGATATGCGTGAGTTGTTTGTATGTTGGCTCATTTACATCATGATCTTCATCAGGTAGTGTATGATGAGAGTGCAAGTTTGTCTATAGGATTCACATTATTACAAATCTGGTGTTGGGAGCACATTGTTGTTACTTGGCCTATCCATCACAGAGTTTGTGGAGAGAGGTAGCCATATGTGTATTTTTATGTAGGTATCCTTACTCAGCATAAGCTGGGTAAGATGGAGTATTGGCGGTGGGTGCTTGATTCATTGGATAGTATTACTTGGAGACCATATCTTGATTGTGAGCCATGGATGGATGATGCACAGACATTACCATTTATCATGGAGAGTAGATATCTCATTGGTCAGAATCCTTATATTGTTGAGCGATAGGTGATTGGTCGCATTTTGAGATAGTTTAGTATCATCCAGCCTATGCCTACTGGTGTGACGATATATGCTCGATGGTACAGAGATAGACGAGATTGGGGACCTTCCTTATCATTTGAGATTGCTCGTGTAGAGTTTGTTGCTACTTCGAGAGTGGCTTATGATATGAAATTGCACATTCTTGATCCTGGGGTTACTGTAGAGTATGCTCAGTACATACTAGCTCATCCATTTCCTCACATTACTGATCCAGCAGATCCTCCTCCCAGCTCAGGAGATGAGGATTATGATTCAATGATCCAATTTCTAGGAGATGGAGATAGAGACGAGAGCTTCGAGCTGCTCGGGAGGCTGGGGGAGGTGGAGATGAGGGTGGGGATGGAGGTGGTAGTGGTAGGAGACCTAGACAGAGAGGAGGTCGACTGAGAGTCCGTGGAGGACCATTTGGACTAGTTGGTAGGATTGGGATACCACATCCTATGGGTGGGAGGGATTTTGGATGGATTAGGAGGGAGCATGGTAGGGCAGGGATGAGATCACCGAAAGGGTTGCCATTGACAGGAGGAGGCAGGGTGATTGGACTGGATGGGGGTTGCGGGAGAGGCATTGATTTTGGTCAAATTCATCTAAACCCTAGGGTTATTGCAGCTCATGGTGGAGATGATGAGGATCTAGAGGATCATGCTCCCCTGATTAGACGACGGGTTCAAAGAGTTACTCGGATGGAGATTCCAGAAGTTGGATAGGTTGGTGGTGAGGGGATTGGGGTTCATACACCACAACAAGATTTGCCAGAGCAGGTTGCACCAAAGCATGACATGCCAGAGTAGGATGCACCTGAGCATGATGTGCCAGAGCATGATGTACCAGAACAGGATACCATTGAGAGTCTGAGAGAACAGATTGAGTAGCTTTGAGCACAGGTGCAAACTCTTATGATGGAGAGGGATAGAGCTGTTAGGAGATAGCAGGATACTCAGGGCCTTCTTGATCACATTCAGCAGGTTGGATCAGGTAGTCTCTCAGCTGACACTGTTAGAGAATTAGTTCGGGTTGGGAAGGAGACTTCCCACTGGCGACGACGATATGAGGAGGTAGTTGCAGAGAGCCAGAGAGCAGGTAGTTATCATACCACCGTGTTGATGGACACTAGCAATGGTGGGGTCATGGGACCTCCTCAGAGGAGTGGTGATCATGGGAGATAGACATCTGGAGGATCTTCTCGCCCACAACCATAGAGACAGACAGAGTTAGATGGTAGTGGTACAGGACAACCATGACTTGATTTGGAGCATTTGTATTATTTATTTGATATCATTGTATACTTAGACTTTTATTGTTTTTACGATGATCTATATGTAGACATGGACTCTATATGATGATCTTTCTTTATTATGCATGTTGGTCTATTTGGTGATGATGCTTTATATGATGATGCAGTGATTAGATGGATAATGATCTATATGCATGTTTCTATCTTTTTATGATAATCTATATGCATGAATTATATGGAAATGCTAATGAATGATTGATGTGGTTTATGATTATGATCTATATGATGCAATGATAAATGTTTTTGTTTGATATTCGATTTTGATGATCTTGGATGCAAATGTAAATGATTACTAACTTAAATGATATGCAAATGATGCAAAAATGTAATGATATATATGGAAATGCAAATGAATGATTGATGTGGTTTATTTTATGATGATCTAAATGATCTATATGAAATGTTTGTGATTTTATATGTAATGTTTATGAATCTAAGTGCAAAGATGCAACTAAATAATCATTAATGGAATGATAATGCAAATAATAATGATGATACACCACATGATGAATGAAATGCACTTAATTAAATGCAAACTAATGCAATGATTTATATACAACTAAATGAAAATGGATGATGATTAAAATGATTCTAAAATGAATGCACCTACAATGATTAAATGCAAATTGTTTTTGTTTGTCCAAGTATACTCAATCTTTATTTATGAACATTGATTTGTTAATGAAATGATATGCTTATAATGTAGACGAATAATGAGCTAATGAAATGATCTAACTAAAAATTATACTGTCATTCTTCATATGCTATCTTGTAACCGTACTTGATTTCATCATTGAGCTTTAGACGTTGTAAGAAAATACAAGCAACTTGACATAATGATTCAAGATGACCTGAGTATTTCTTACATGGATTTTGATACAGTTAATACAAGAAACTTGATATAATGGATCAAGTTGACCTGAGTATTGCTTGCAAAATAGACAAGGATTATCCCCTTTCATGCATGACTTGGAATGTCCTTGATCTTTTGTCAATCATATCCTGAGACAAGTTCATACTGTAGTAAAAGATAAACCACAGACAACAATCAAAGAAAATAATCATGCCCCCTCATAGCTTCTCTAGTCATGGACATCCTTGAGTCACATAGAATACATGATTAGCAATAAAATCAAGATATAAACATTGAATCTTGCATGTCATTCACATGTTCTTATGGTCATTAACTGATATAATCATCTTGATGAATGATCTTTTGATAATCCTTTATTACTTGCTCATCGATTCTTCGGTTTCTAAGTTTCATGATTAAGTTGTTGATGAAATGCCTTGATTTTTGTTTCTTTGTTGCTCGTTATCTGTTTCAAAATCCTAGATGCTTTTGGTTTTTCTAATTTTTTTGAATGTTTTGGGGTTTTTCAAGATTCAAAAATATCACCTTTAGCAAAAAGAATTAGGATTTTACCCCCAGTGGAAACAAAATTTTATTATGGATGTATGAATTGATCAAGATCCAAACCATGGCATGATACAAATGCAGATATGATTGATTCTGATAAAATCTAAGGTAGTGACTACGACAAGTATGTCAAAGAGTGATAATTGTTGGTAAGCTGCATATTTCTTGCTAAATGGTTCAGAGCAAATGGATGCAAAAAATGGAATGGATAAGTTAGGATATGAGGGAAATGATAGATGGAATAGGATGGAGTGGATAGGTGCGCAAAGCAATCTCATAGATGGAGGAAATCACTTTTTAGATAGCACCTGTTTACTGGGTTTTCACCATCTAAATTTATTGCATTTTTTTTGGATTTTATATGCTTTTTATTGATTTTTTTCAGGACTTTATATGATTTTTATTGATTTTTTTTTTCAGGACTTTATATGCTTTTTATTGATTTTTTAAGGACTTTATATCTCAAGCATAGAATTTCTTGAGATGGATAGTATTGATAGGTTCATCGAACCAATCACCTTCAGGGGTAGATAACTTGTATTCTCCTGATCCATATGTTGCTACTATGACAAAAGGTCCTAGCCAATTTGGTTCAAATTTTTCCTTCTTTTCCCAGTCTTGCTGATTTCTTGGATTCTCCCTTAGAACTATATCTCCAA
Source organism: Cryptomeria japonica (assembly GCF_030272615.1). Taxonomy (NCBI): domain Eukaryota; kingdom Viridiplantae; phylum Streptophyta; class Pinopsida; order Cupressales; family Cupressaceae; genus Cryptomeria; species Cryptomeria japonica. Next base: position 315,524,933 of record NC_081411.1, on the reverse strand, counting down.
TCTGGAAAATACGCGGCTTGACTCTGTGGTTATAGCTTCTTTCCATTCTTTGTTGGTATACTTTCAAATGTTCTGTTGCATTTTGGTGATGTTCCTTAATCAATTCTAGTTCTTGGAGTCGAGAGACTCGTTGTTCTTCTTCTAGTATAAGACCATGCAAGGATACTCGTAGAGAAGGTATCTCTACTTCTATAGGTAATATGGCTTCTGATCCATAAACCAAACAATATGGAGTTGCCCCTGTTGGAGTGTGAATGCTAGTTTGGTATGCCCAAGGAGCTGGATTTAGCTGAATGTGCCAATCTTTTCTAGCTTCATTGATTATTTTCTTCAAGATTTTCAATATAGTTTTGTTTGATGCCTTAGCTTGACCATTACCTTGTGGATAGTATGGAGTAGAGAACTTATGTTGGATATGAAACTGTTCACATAGCTCTTTCACATCTTGATTTTTGAATGGTCTTCCATTATCAGTGATAATGGTCATAGGAATGCCATAACGACAGATTATATAATTCAAGATGAATGATGATATTTATTTTCCTGTTGCTATTGTTAAAGGCACTACTTCAATCCACTTAGTAAAATATTCAGTAGCAATCAAAATAAACTTATGTCCATTAGAAGATGAGGGATTGATCTTTCCTACCAAATCAAGGCCCCATTGTGAAAATGGCCATGATCCTGTCATAGGATATACCTCTTGTGCTGGCTCATGAATGAGATTTCCATGGAGCTGACATTGTTTACATTTTCTAGCATATGTGAATGAGTCTCTTTCCATAGTAGGCCAAAATTAACCCATATGAATAAGTTTCTTAGCCAATGTTAAACCAATTGAGTGTGTACCACAAATATCCACATGAATGTCATTAAGAACTCTCTAAGATTTTTTTTTTAAGACATCTCAACAAAGTACCATCTAGACCATGCCTATATAGGATATCAGCAATAATAGTATAGCGAGAGGACTGATGGATAAAATTTCACCTTTGATTACGAGATAATTCAAGAGGAGGGATATGATCTTTTAAATACTGATAAATTTGACCATATAAGGATTGACTAGTTCCTGATATATGGCAAATTCGATAGGTATGCTGGGATTGAATGGTAGGGGTTAAGATATCTTCCATGATAAATTCATAATATTGTCGATTCTCCTTATTTTGCAACAGAGATGCTATTGCAGCCATTGCATCTGTTGCTTTATTCTCATTTCTGGGAATCTGGGTGAATGTGTTTTCTTTAAAGTGTCCTTTAAACTCCTCCACTAGCTGTTTGTATGCCATAAGTTTATCATCCTTTGTTTGATATTCATCATTTATTTGATTAATGATAAGTTATGAATCACCATAGACATGTACTTCTTTGACATTCCACTCAATGGCCATTTTAAGCCCTATAGCCAATGTTTCATACTCTGCAATATTATTGGTGCATGGAAACCGTAGTCTATATGATTTTGGAATTGTGTGTCCTTTAGGTGTGATGAAAAAGATTCATGCACCTGATCCATATTGGGTATAAGAACCATCAAAGTACAATTCCCAAAAGTTTGTACTTACTGTCAAGATATCTGCATCAGGAAATTTGATGTGCAAAGGCATATCATTTTGTAAAGGTGCATCAGCCAATTGATCAGTGATAACTTGTCCCTTGATAGCTTTCTGATCAACATATTCTATGTTAAATTCACTCAGTATCATAACCCATTTGGCTAGTCTCCCTGTCAATGTTGACTTGCTCAACAGATATTTGAGAGGATCTATCTTTTCTATTAGTTTTACAGAATGAATCAACATATAATGTCGTACCTTCTGAGTTGCAAATACAACTGCTAGACATATCTTTTCAATTGAGGAATAATTTAATTCATAGGTGACAAGTATTTTGCTGATATAATAAACTGCTCTTTCTTTTCCTTTATCATCATGTTGAGCTAGGAGAGCACCTAATGATACAATTGTTGCAGAGACAGAGTAACAATGGTTTCCCTTTGGTTGGTGATATCAGTACTAGAGGACTCATAAGATATTCTTTTATTTGCAAGAAAGCTTCTTCACATTTTAGATCCCATTTGAAGGGAACATTTTTATGTTAGATCCCATTTGAAATGTATTTGTCTTCATTTTCTTCTTCAAGAGTTCCAACACTAACAAATGTTCCTTTAAACATATGTTTTGATCTTTTTGATGGCTTTGATTGAATATCTATAGGCTTACCATATGACTTAGGGGAAAGTGGAAAATTATTCAAAGAATACTGTCCCATTCCTTCATCATTTAATTTGAGCTTTTCTTCAAAAGTTTCCCATAACTTTGCTTGAATTTCTTTGGTAGGATATACTGATTCCTTGTTATGTAGAACTCTTGTATCTTGTGCGGGCTTCAAATTATTGCAATATTGACTGGAATTTGCAATTATAGTGATCTATTTTCCTTCATGAGGAAATTTTACACATTGATGATATGTAGAAGGAACTACTTGCATCTTGTGAATCCATGGTCTTCCTAGAAGAATGTTGTAAGAGAGGTTCAAATCTAAAACCTGACACAATGTGTCCTTTTCCACATGTCCTATTCTTATTGGTAGTACAACAGTTCCTTTAGAAGAACGTTCTGCTTTATCGTAAGCCTTGATGGTTATTTTCTTTTTCGGGTCTACTGCATTCTCTGAATATCCCAAAGCTTTTATCAAACTGAAGGCACAAATGTTTAAGCCAACTCCTCCATCTATGAGTACACGTTTAACACGAGTTTTATTAATGGAGACTTCAACATGTAAGGGAGCATTATGAGGATGTTGTAAGGATGCGTCATCATTTTCAGAAAATGATAAGCAATGAGGAGCTATAAGGTGTCCTACCATGTTTTGGAACTGATCTACATCCAAATCTTTTGAAACTATTGTTTCCACTAAAGCTTTCTCCAAAATTTCCTTATGTATAGGTGAAACCTTGAGAAGTTCCAGAATTAATATTTGAGCAGGTATTCTTTGTAATTGCTCTACTAAATTGTATTGTTGCAAAGTGGATGTTGGGTCTTTTGCTATACCTGGAAAGGTAACTTTTGCTTTGCTTCTCGTGATAACATTGATTGGTTATGAAGATGGATTATCTTTAACAATGATCACATTTACCACATCATCGTATTTATAAGTGTAATTCACTTTGGCTTTTCCTTTGTCATCTTTTAATTGGGACGATTCACCTTTGTCATAGTTCAGAAGTGGAGTTTTGAAAGCTAATTGTGATTCATTTGTCTTATGGCTATCCACTATGATGGTTCCATTATCAATTAGATCTTGGATAAGGTGTTTCAATCTCTGACAATCATTTATTAGGTGTCCTTTATTCCGATGATAATTGCAAAAATGATTGTCATTCCACCAATTGGGCTTGACTAGTGGTTCATAACTTCTTGCTTCTAGTAAAACAATCAATTTGATGGCAAGCAACATTTTTAAAGTTGATTCCAAAGATTCTCCAATATTTGTGAATTTCCTCCGAGGATTGAAGAAAAAGGACTTGGCTTTATTGTTTTCTGGATTGTTATTGCTTGGGGTTTGACTTGATAGATTAAAAATTAGTTGTTGTTGATTTGTAGTACTATTATTGTCATTCCCTTCATTGCTGACATTCCTATTTTTTGACCAGAACTTGGGTTTCTCATTGTTGTTGTTATTGTTGTTGTTGCTGTTGTTGTTGTTGTTGTTGTTGTATGAATTATTTTAAATTTTTAGTTCTCCTTTCTTTACCATTGCGTTCTCTATTTTCAGACCATTTTCGATCATTTTGGCAAAAGAGGGAGGACATTGCATCCTTATTCTATAACTCATTTCACTGATAAGATTATCAATGAATATGTCCATTTTTCTTGATCAGGTACATCTTAGGGATACCTATTAAACATGTGTTTCCATCATTGCAAGAAAATCATAAAGGATTCAACATTCTTTTGTTTAACATTGCAGAGATCTAGCATTGTTATTTCATTCCTTATATTGTAGGAGTATTGTGAAATAAACCTATTCACAAGTTCTTCAAAGGATTTGATTCCGAATGGTAATCTTGAAAACCACTCCATTGATTGTCCATTTAGACTCCTAGGAAAAAGATGCATAAGGTAAGTTTCATCATGAGCAAATTCCATGCTCATAGTACAAAACTCCCTAATGTGATCTTGAGGCTCAGATCTTCCATCGTATTTGTCATATTTAGGAATCTCGCAATGTTGCGGAAATGGTATCTATATATACCTAAAATTGGCTATGAGCAATTAAATAAATATTTTATATTTATTTAATAATTATTCATCTATTAAATAATTAATTTGAAAAGATTAATTTATTTAATTCATTTTCATGTCTTTCTATTAATTAATATTTAATTCATTCATTCATTTATCCTATTCTTCCAATCAATTAAATATCTAATATTTAATTATCTTCTCTAATCAATTAAATATCTAATATTTAATTATCTTTTCCAATCAATTAAATATCTAATATTTAATTATCTTCTCCAATCAATTAAATATCTAATATTTAATTATCTTTTCCAATCAATTAAATATCTAATATTTAATTATCTTCTCCAAACAATTAAATATCTAATATTTAATAGTTATTCTCCTATCCTATAGTCTTAAATATTAAATAATTCTCAAAATTATTTAATCTCTTTTCCAACTTACCCTCCATCTCCACTTCACCTTCTCTTTGCCAACTCATCAAACATGTGGGTAAAAAAATTAATATTTCTTAAATATTAATTCATGATTTATCTCCAACTTCCAAATTTAATGAAAATTGTGTATGTACACATGTTTCATAACCATTTCCTATATTCTCTCCAACACCCCTACATCTTGGGAAGGACTTGAGTCCACTTGTCCTATCATGCTTAAATTTCCTCCAACCATCCCTAGATTCTCTCAGTCAGCAACTCAGTCAAGGTGAGGTAAGTAACACTTGTCTTCTCCTTCCCCCTTTCTCTCAACCTTCACCTTTTCTCATAGCCATTCAAAATTGCAGATCTGATTATGACCGTTGATCTAAGCCACATCATCTAATCCTCTCAAGGTCTATAAAATCAAGAGCTTTAGTTGAGAGGGTTAGTCTTCAAAAAATAGTTTTCAATCAATCATATGTATCCGTGAGTTTTTGAAGCAATTAGCAAATAGCAAATATCAATTAGCATTATAGCATTATCATTTTTAGCATAATCATGTAGCTTTGCATATCATACTATCAGTTAACTATCAGTTATCAGTCCATTCTTCATATGCCATCTTGGAAGCCAACAATGCATTGTCTGAGAGCACACCATCTACAACCAGGAACAGTGGAGTTAGGACACAATGAGACATAAATCATGAAGGTAAAATAATGTTTTATTTTAATATGTATTTCATGTAGTTTCATTGGTGGATTTTGGATTTCCTATATGCATTTTCATTGTATTTTGTGAAACTAACTTATTACAGGTAATATTTTAAGGATGAAATTCAAGCTCACACATTTTGGCGCCCACTGTGGGATAGGACCTCACATATACATTTAAAAATCTCACAAAAAAGTAAAATTAACACATTTGTAATGCAGATTCACGCATATGTCAATTTTGATAGCGCTTTTGTATTGTAGGTTAGCACTTTTGCATCATAGGTTAGCGCATATGTCATGTAGGTTAGCACTTTTGTCAGAAAATTAGCGCTTTTGCATCATAGATTAGCGCATATGTCATGTAGGTTAGCGCTTTTGTCAGAAGATTAGCGCTTTTGCATAATAGGTTAGCGCATAGGTCATGCAGGTTAGCACTTTTGTCTAAAAATTAGTGCTTTTGTAACACAGGTTAGCACTTTTGTAATGCAGGTTAGCGCTTTTGCATCGTAGGTTAGCACATTTGACAGAAAATTTTGTAACCGTGATTTGAAATTAGGCTTGTGGAAGCTCACCTAAGGTTTTTCACTAACTTTTTACTATTTTGTAAGTTTCTAACAATTTCTTGCAGATTTGGTTAACTTAGGATTTAGTGATTTCTTTTCTACCTTTTTTTTTCAAAATTGGATTAAAAGAACTCATATTTCCTTTTGGGTAAAAAGAACTTCATTTTCAAATTTGATGTTCTAAAAAGTACCTCACTTGTTTTTGGGCTCTAAAAATAATCACATTTGCAAGGTAAAAAGAACAACAAATCAAACATTTAATTTCTTGCAAAGTTAGGATTCACACTTCAAATTCTGGGCTCTAAAAAGAACAACAATCTTTTATTTTCTTGCAAAGGTAAAAAGCACAATCAATCTTATATTTTGCAAGTTAAAAGGAACAATCAACTTGTCCTCTTACAAAGCTACTTTTTGCAATGATTTTCATTTTGTTGACCAAAATTTTCAATTTTTAGTTTAGAAAATCATTTGCTATGTGGGGCTAAAATAAACACCATGCTTGTTGGACCAACATCTCCAAATAGGACTTAGCCAACAAATTGCTTTGAAAAGGTTAAAAAGAACACTTGTATTCTGTGTCTCGAAAGTGGTAGGTATATGCTCTCCCCTTAATTGGGTGATCAAAAAAGCCAAACCCACTCTTTTATGTTTTCAATCAAATCCTTTAGAGGGCCTGCCTTCTCGAGCTGCCTTGAGGGGGCCAGTGAGAGGGGAATGACCTAAAGTGGAAACGGGCTAATACCAAGTCCTTCCAATCCACTATAAATAAATTGTGTTTGTAACAAAAATTCAAACAACATGTGCTAATAAGTTCATACCGACACTATGTTTCCCCATAAACCCTCTGGAGCGTAACCTCTATAGGCTGGGAACCTTCTGTATTTACAGAGCTGAAACTACCACATGTATGGCCACATGAGCGGAAGCCTTTACTAAAAACTACTTGTACTAGTTTCCAAAAACCTTCTATTTGTTGGCGCAGGAGTTCGGACCTCTGAAGCGGCTCACACACATACGGGTCTTAGTAAAGATATAAAGTTTTCCATGAGGAGATTTTATGGAAACTGGTGCTTGGCTGCCCCAAAGAAGTGAGTGCCGAGGGTGGAGCCAGTGGGGTCAAGCATCTAAATATCCACTTTGAATAAGCGTAGCCTCGGGGGAAACTCCATGTGAGATTCAACAACTATTGTCTCAGCCTGCCATAGGGATTTGTACTTGCTTGTACTTTTTATTTATTAAAAATTGTGTCTTCTATGTCTATAACATGTTCCAAATGGTAAAAAATTGAAGAAAATTATCATCTACAAAAGATCAAAATCAACAAATTTCTGGAAAAGTGTGATCAAAAGGATAAAACAAAAAGCATTCCAACACTTGAAACACCAACTCAAAATCAAAGTATCAAGACATCAAAATATCAAAATAATTCTTGAGGTAGGTTTTGTCTCTAAACCATCACGTATTTTCAAACTAGCTCAAACAACTAGGTTGCTAATCCTACAAGCTTATTCCCAAAATGTTCTATAAACATCAACATTCAACAAGCTATTGATTCAAACATCTTAAGCGCAAAAACCAACATCCTTGTCAAGTCTCTCATCAGGATAATCAAATCCTCTATCACGAAGCTTGATCAATCTATACTAGGTTCCTAATCTTGGATATATCTTTCCTATTTTGAACTTAGGTTACATCAAAACTAAAATTGCACCAACATTGGAATCAAACTTGTAAACTGTTGAATGCTTATATGACTTTTAAATATCACCTTAAGAAAAGAAAACCCAGTTACAAAGCTACTTAGAAAAGAATAAGATTCTTGTATATCAATCACAAGATCTTACTAAAACATAGGACATTCCTAAACCATTTTCATCACTACTTACGTGGCTATGGTACAGAATTTGACGGTGAAACTCTACAAAGACATGCTTTTCAACAAAGAGACACTTTGTCCCAATGAACAAACAATAGTGGTACGATAAATAAAGCATATCTTCCTAAACCAATAATCACCTATTGACCTTGTCCTTGGAAACTTTCAACAACTTTCAAATAAACACATGCTAGTCTGAATTAGAGCCCAACACGAACAACTTAGAAAACAACAAATGGAGGAAGAAGATACCACTTTTGGATTTACCATTGTTGACAAAGAAGTCGTCAATAGCACCATTAGAGACCTTGAACAAGATTTCAAATTTGATAGGCTAATGGAAAAATTGTTGGCAAAATCAGGAGCTAAACTACCACAAGACTTTAACATAGAAAGCTTAAAACAAGATGCAGAAACAAGTAATACCCAAAACATGGATGAGCAAAATAATGAAGATATGAACAAAGAAAGTAACGGAGAAACAAGGAAAGAAAAGGATGACAAAAGAAGAAACAATATGGATAATCCATTATAAAACCTTACTCAACAAATACAAACTCTACAACAGTAGATACAAGACATGCAAAATGGGACAAGTTCCAAGAAGTACTCATTAGAAGACATATGCCCATATCCCTTCGAGTAAAAAGCTAAATATGATACCATTTCCGCAGCATTGCGAGATTCCTAAATATGACAAATACGATGGAAGATCTGATCCTCAAGATCACATTAGGGAGTTTTGTACCATGAGCATGGAATTTTCTCACGATGAAACTTACCTTATGCGTCTTTTTCCTAGGAGTTTAAATGGACAATCAATGGAGTGGTTTTCAAGATTACCATCCGAGATCAAATCCTTTGAAGAACTTGTAAATAGATTTATTTCACAATATTCCTACAATATAAGGAATGAAATAACAATGCTAGATCTTTGCAATGTTAAACAAAAGAATGGTGAATGCTTCATGATCTTTTTACAATGATGGAAACGCATATTTAATAGGTATCCCCGGGATGTACCTGATCAAGAAAAAATGGACATATTCATTGATAATCTTATCACTGAAATGAGTTATCGACTAAGAATACAATGTCCTCCCTCTTTTGCTAAAATGATTGAAAATGGTCTAAAAATAGAGAACGCAATGGTAAAGAAAGGAGAACTAAAACTTTACTATAATTCATACAACAACAACAACAACAACAACAACAATGACAAACCCAAGTTCTGGTCAAAGAATAGGAATGTCAGCAATGAAGGAAATGATGATAACAATACTGCGAAACAACAACAACCAATTTTCAATCTATCAAGTCAAATCCCAAGCAACAAAAATCTAGAAAACAATAAAGCCAAGTCCTTTTTCTCTAATCCTTGGAGAAAATTCACAAATATTGGAGAATCTTTAGAATCAACTCTAAAAACTTTGCTTGCTAACAAATTGGTTTTTTTACCAGAATCAAGAATTTATGAACCACTAGTCAAGCCAAATTAGTGGAATGACAATCATTTTTGCAATTACCATCGGAATAAAGGACACCTAACAAATGATTGTCAAAGATTGAAACACATTATCCAAGATCTAATTGATAATGGAACCATCACAATGGATAGCCATAAGACAAACGAATCACACTTAGCTTTTAAAACTCCACTTCCGAACTATGATAAAGGTGAATCATCCCGATTAGAAAATGAAAAAGGGAAAACCAAAGTGAATTACGCTTATACATACGATGATATAGTAAATGTGATCATTGTTAACAAAAATCCATCTTCAGAACCAATCAATGTTATCACAAGAAGAAAAGCAAAGGTAACCTTTCTAGGTATAGCAAAAGACCCAACGTCTACATCACAACAATACAATTTAGTAGAGCAAATACAATGAATACCCGCTCAAATATCAATTCTATAACTTCTCAAAGTTTCACCTATGCATAAAGAAATTTTGGAGAAAGCTTTAGTGGAAACAACAGTTTCAAAAGATTTGGATGTAGATCAGTTCCAAAACATGGTAGGACATCTTATAGCTCCTCATTGCTTATCATTTTCTGAAAATGATGATGCATCCTTACAACATCCTCACAATGCTCCTTTACATGTTGAAGTCTCCATTAATAAAACTCGTGTCAAATGTGTACTCATAGATGGAGGAGCTAGTTTAAACATTTATGCTTTAAGTTTGATAAAAGCTTTGGGATATTCAGAGAATGCAGTAGACCCGAAAAAGAAAATAACCATCAAGGCTTATGATGAAGCAGAACGTTCTTCTAAAGGAATTGTTGTGCTACCAATAAGGATAGGACCTGTGGAAAAGGATACATTGTGTCAAGTTTTAGATTTGAATCTCTCCTACAACATTCTTCTAGGAAGACCATGAATTCACAAGATGCAAGAAGTTCCTTCTACATACCATCAATGTGTAAAATTTCCTCATGAAGGAAAAGAAATCACTATAATTGCAGATTCCAGTCAATATTGCAATAATTTGAAGCCAACACAAGATACCACAGTTCCACATAACAAAGAATCAGTATATCCTACCAAGGAAATTCAAGCAAAGTTATGGGAAACTTTTGAAGAAAAGCTCAAGTTAAATGATGAAGGAATGGGAAAGTATTCTTTGAATAATTTTCCACTTTCCCCTAAGTCATATGGAAAACCTACAGATATTCAATCAAAATCATCAGGAAAATCAAAACATATGTTTAAAGGGACATTTGTTAGTGTTGGAACTCTTAAAGAAGAAAACAAAGACAAAATTATTCTTGATTGGTTATACAAGGATGAAGATAAAACTATAACAACAGCAACGGAAGTCAATATTCCCATAAAAAAATATGGCAAAGGATATGAAATCATGCAAAAGATGGGATATGAAGGGAAAGGACCAATTGGTAAGCAACATCAAGGTATTTCAAAACCTATTTGTCCGCATTCACAATCCACAGAAGATAAATCTGGGTTAGGATATTTGAAGTCTAATCAAAAGCAACATAATCATCAACAGCAAAAATGGAGAAAGAAATCAGTTTCTAAAGAAGAAAATTGGCAAGAAAAGCTACATCAAGCGGTCGAAACAGTAACCAATAAACAAAAAGAGCATGAAGAACATGAAAAGGAAGAAGAGGAGACTATCATTAAAGAGGAAGAAAAATCTTGTCAGCAAGTCCTAGAAATACAAACAAAAGAAAAATCTAAACAAGATATTCCAGAAGCAGTAAAAATAGAAATGACAGAAATCAGAGAACTTTTTGCACCATACAACATTCCAGTATGGTATAGTGGAGTAATCTTAGATCAAGATTCAGTGACAGACTCCAATGAGTATGAATGGGGACCAGATGTTTTATCTACTACATCAAGTAAAGAACACAATGAAGATCAAGCAGCTATCACAAAAGAAGACTTGTCTATTGTAGAACAAAAGATGAAATTAGAAAGAAGACAAGAGCCACTTAGAATTCAGAGAAAAGAGGAGTATGCAAAAAGGAAAGAGAATGACAAAAAAAGAGAAGCAATTCCACAAGAAGCACAAACATGGATCAGATATGGAAGAACCATAGAAGAACTAAGAGATAGTCAAGTTGGATTAACCATTAGTCCAGAAGAAGCTGAGTTTGAAAGGAGACAAAATCTATTAAAAGAATCTTCTTTATCATGTACACAAGTATATCAAATCCAAAATGCAAATCAGGTCAATCAAGAAAAAATTTGCAGTACCAAAGATGTGTGTGTGGATATAATCCATTTGTTTAAGGGACAAATGTCAATTGAAGAACCACTTGAGTGTGAACTACAAAATGCTAATATTAATCTTGTTAAGAATAATTCGGAAAAGCTTGAGAAAGACAATTCTCAAAAACAATCAATCTATGACAATACCTATTCTATGATAAATTATGATCATTATGTCATGAACGTTGAAACACCTAATGATGACAGTGATTATGATTTACCCCTTCTTCATCCTGAACTAATTGATTGGGATAATTTAGATAACCCCGAACTGAATGTCTTTTCCAATGATCATGATTTAGCCGTGTACCTTAACGTTGTTGAACCCATCCCACCTAAGATATCTTCCATTGTAGAATCAAGTGATGTTTCTCATAGACAGGAGAATGCCAAACTTTCCAGTCACAAAAACGAAATAAAACAAGGAAAGAGACCTATTGTTGAAAACCATTTCATGGCAACATTAGATCAATCAAAAGAGAAAACAAAGGACGTATCTGATGGTGAAAACCTCCTTGAGGCGCCAGAAGATGGAAAGTTTGACATTTTTCCTGCATATTTTCAAGAGAGATCTACTATCCTGATAGAACCAATAGAAGCAGTAAACATTGATACATCAAAGGATCCTAAAATACTTCATTTTGCTGCCTCGTTATCAGAAAGAGAGAGGAAAGAATACATGTAATTCTTTAAGCAAAGACAAATAAATTTTGCTTGGTCTTATGCAGATATGCCAGGACTTAACCTAGATCTTATCATGCATCATCTTAATGTGGATTTAAAAGCAAAATTTGTTAAGCAAAAGCTAAGAAAGATGCACCCACATATTGCTCTCCTTGTAAAAACTAAGCTCAAGAAACTATTAGAAGTGGGTTTCATAAGACCAGTAGCTTATCCAGAATGGGTTTCAAGTATTGTACCAATATCAAAACAAGATAAAAGCATAAGGGTTTGTTATGATTTCAGAGATTTGAATAAAGCATGTCCAAAAGATGATTTCCCGCTACCAAACATTGATATCATAGTGGACTTATTGGCAGGACATGAGATGTTTTCATTAATGGATGGCTTCTCAGGATATAATCAAATAAGAATCGCACTTGAAGATCAAGAGGAAATAGCTTTCACCTGTGCATGGGGAACATATTGTTGGAATGTTATGCCATTTGGGCTTAAGAATGCAGGAGAAACTTATCAAAGGGCTATGACGACAATTTTCCATGATTTGATGCATACATTTATGGAAGATTATGTTGATGACATACTTGCGAAATCTCACACAAGAAAAGAACATTTTAAGCAAGATTTTTGACAGGCTAGAAAAATATCAATTAAGACTAAATCCAAAGAAATGTGCATTTGGGGTAACCTCTGGAAAGCTCCTTGGGTACATTATATCATCTCGTGGCATTGAAGTAGATCCTAGAAAAGTTAAAGCTATCATGGAGATGGAGTCACCTAAGAACATAAGTCAATTGTGATCTTTACAAGGAAGATTGCAATCGATCAGAAGATTTGTGTCCCAATTGGCCGATAGATGTCTTCCCTTTACCCATCTTCTACATAAAAATGTTCCATTCAAATGGGATCTAACATGTGAAGAAGCTTTCTTGCAAATAAAAGAATATCTTATGAGTCCTCTAGTACTGATATCACCAACCAAAGGAAAACCCTTGTTACTCTATGTCTCAGCAACAAGTGTATCATTAGGTACTCTCCTAGCTTAGCATGATAATGAAGGAAAGGAAAGAGCAGTTTATTATATCAGTAGAACACTTGTTGGATATGAGTTTATTATTCATCAATTGAAAAGATATATCTAGCAGTTGTATTTGCAACTCAGAAGCTACGACATTATATGTTGATTCATTCTGTAAAACTAATAGCAAAGATAGATCCTCTCAAATATTTATTGAGAAAGTCAACGTTAACAGGGAGACTAGCCAAATGGGTTATGATACTGAGTGAATTCAACATAGAATATGTTGACTGGAAAGCCATCAAGGGATAAGTCATTGCTGATCAATTGGCTGATGCACCTTTACAAAATGACATGCCTTTGCACATCAAATTTCCTGATGCAGATATCTTGACAGTAAGTACAAACTTTTGGGAATTGTACTTTGATGGTTCTTATACTCAATATGGATCAGGTGTAGGAATCTTTTTTATCACACCTCAAGGACATACAATTCTGAAATCATATAGACTAAGATTTCCATGCACCAATAATACTGTAGAGTATGAAGCATTGGCTATAGGGCTCAAAATGGCCATTGAATGGAATGTTAAAAAACTACATGTCTATGGTGATTCACAACTTGTCATTAATCAAATAAATGATGAATATCAAACAAAGGACGATAAGCTTATGCCATACAAACAGCTAGTGGAGGAATTTAAAGGACATTTTAAAGAAATCACATTCACCCAGATTCCCAGAAATGAGAATAAAGTAGCAGATGCGATGGCTACAATAGCATCTCTCTTGCAAAATAAAGAGAATCAACAACATTACCAGTTTCTTGTGGAAGATATCTTAACCCCTACCATTCAATCCCAGCATACCTATCGAATTTGTCATATATCAGGAACCAGTCAATCCTTATACGGTCAAACCTACCAATATTTAAAAGATCATATCCTTCCTTTGGAATTATCTCATAATCAATGAAGAAACTTTATCCGTCAGTCCTCTCACTATACGATTATTGTTGATATCCTATATAGGCATGGTCTAGATGGTACATTGTTGAGATGTCTTGAAAAAGATGAATCTGAGAGAGTTCTTAATGACATTCATGTAGGTATGTGTGGTACACACTCAAGTGGTTTAACATTGGCTAAGAAACTTATTCGTATGGGTTACTTTTGGCCTACTATGGAAAGAGACTCATTCACCTATGCTAGAAAGTGTAAACAATGTCAAACTCATGGAAATCTAATCCATGCACCAGCACAAGAGTTATATCCTATGACAGGAGCATGGCCATTTTCACAGTGGGGCCTTGATTTGGTAGGAAAGATCAATCCCTCATCCTCTAATGGCCATAAATTCATTCTAGTTGCTACTGAATATTTTACTAAATGGATTGAAGAAAGTGCCTTTAACAAAAGTGACAGGAAAACAAATATCCTCATTCATCTTGAATTATATAATCTGTCGCTATGGAGTTCCTATGACCATTATCACTGATAATGGAAGGCCGTTCAAAAATCAAGATGTGAAAGAGCTATGTGAACAGTTTCATATCCAACATAGATTCTCTACTCCATATTATCCACAAGGTAATGGTCAAGTTGAGGCATCAAACAAAACTATCTTGAAAATCTTGAAGAAAATAGTCAATGAAGCTGGAAAAGACTGGCACATTCAGCTAAATCCTGCTCTTTGGGCATACCGAACTAGTGTCTGCACTCCAACAGGGGAAAATCCATATTGTTTGGTCTATGGATCAGAAGCTATATTACCTATAGAAGTAGAGATACCTTCTCTACGAGTATCCTTGCATGGTCTTATACCAGAAGAAGAACAAAGAGTCTCTCGACTCCAGGAACTAGAACTGATTCAAGAACGTCACCAAAATGCAACAGACCATTTGAAAGTATACCAACAAAGAATGGCAAGAAGCTATAACCACAGATTCAAGCCGTGCACTTTCCAGATTCGAGACATAGTTCTAAGGGAGAATCCGAGAAATCAGCAAGACTGAGAAAAGAAGGGAAAATTTGAACCAAATTGGCTAGGACCTTTTGTCATAGTAGCAACATATGGATCAGGAGCATACAAGTTATCCACCCTTGAAGGTGATTGGTTTGATGAACCTATCAATTCTATCCATCTCAAGAAATTCTATGCTTGAGATATAAAGTCCTGGAAAAATCAAGAAAAGGCATATAAAGTCCTGAAGAAATCAGTAAAAATCAGAAAAGCAGAAAATCCCTAAAAAATATAAAACAACAAAAATGCAATAAATTTAGATGGTGAAAACCTGGTAAACAGGCACTATCTAAAAAAAAGTGAGTTCCTCCATCTATGAGATCTCTTTGCGCACCTATCCACACCATCATATCGCATCTATCACTTCCATCTATCCTACCTTATCCATTCCATCTTTTGCGTCCATTGCTCTGAACCATTAGTAGAAAATGTGCAGCTTACCAACAGTTATCAATATTTGACATACTTGTCGTAGTCACTGTCTTAGATTTTATCAAAATCAATCATATCTGCATTTGTATCCCTTCATGGTTTGGATCTTGATCAATTCATATATCCATAATAATTTTGTTTCCACTGGGGGCAAAAAATCCAAATTCCTTTTGCTAAGGTGATCTTTTGAAAACTTAAAAATCCAAAAACATTCAAAAAACTTAGAAAAAACCAAAAACATCTAGGGTTTTGAATTAGATAACAAGCAGCAAAGCAAAAAATCAATCAAGGCATCTCATCAACAACAGAATCGTTAAACTTAGAAAATGAAGAATCAACCAGCAAGCTATAAAGGATTATCAAAGATCATTCATCAAGATGATTATATCAGTTAATGACCATAAGAACATGTGAATGACATACAAGATTCAGTGTTTATATCTTGACTTTTACTAATCATGTACTCTATGCGACTCAAGGATGACCATGACTAGAGGAGCTATGATGGGGCATGATTATTTTCTTTGATTGTTGTATGTGGTTTATCTCTTACTACGGTATGAACTTGTCTCGGGATATGATCGACAAAAGATCAAGGAGGACGTTCCAAGTCATGCATGAAAGGGGATAATCCTTGTCTGTTCTACAAGGAATACTCAGGTCAACTTGATTCATTATATCAATTTGCTTGTATTAACTTGCTATATCAAAATCCATGTAAGAAATACTTAGGTCATCTTGAATCATTATGTCAAGTTGCTTGTATTTTCTTACAACATTTTAACACTCAATGATGAAATCAAGCACTGTTACCCGATAGCATATGAAGAATGGCAGTACAATTTTTAGTTAGATCATTTCATTAGCTCATTATTCATCTACATTATAAGAATTCATGTTCAATTGCATTATAAGCATACCATTTCATTAACAGATCAACGGTTATAAATAAAGATTGAGTATACTTGGACAAACAAAAACAATTTGCATTTAATCATTGTAGGTGCACTCATTTTTTTTATTATTCATTTCATTTTAGCTGCATTTTATCATTGCATTAATTGCATTCAATTAAGTGCATTTCATTAACCATATAGTGTATCATTATTATTTGCATTATCATTCCATTAAAGATCATTTAGTTTCATCTTTTTCACTTAAATTCATAATCATTATAAGCATAACATATAAATCAAAAACAAATCAATCATTCATGTGTAAATTCGTGTAAATATTTGCATTAATTGCATTCAATTAAATGCATTTCATTCATCATAGGTACATATTATTTCATCATATAGTGTATCATTATTATTTGCATTATCATTCTATTTATCATTTAGTTGCATGTATAAAAATCCAAAAACATTTCATTTGTATATACATCATCGTAAGCATTAAGCAATCATTTCATTTGCATTTTCATATAGATCATTTTCATTTGCATCCAGGATAAGTAAAATCAAAAAATCAAAAACATTTATCATTTGCATCATGTAAGTCATTACCATCATATCATTATCCATCTAATCATTGAATCCATAAAATCAAAGCATATAAGCATATAGAACATCATCAAATAGAACATGCATAACTAAAAGCATCATCATATAGAATCCATGTCTGCATATAGATCATCATAAAACAATAAAAGTCCAAGTATACAATGATATCCAATAAACAATACAAATGCTCCAAATCAAGTCACAGCTGTCCTGTACCACTACCACCTGACTATGTCCATCTCTGTGGCTATGGGCGAGAAGATCCTCTAGATGCCTATCTACCATGCTTACCACTCCTCTAAGGAGGTCCCATGACCCCACCACTGCTAGTATCCATCAACATGGTGGTCTGATAACTACTTGATCTCTGGCTCTTTGCAACTGCCTCCTCATATCGTCGTCGCTAGTAGGAAGTCTCCTTCCTGGCTTGAAATAATGCTCTAACAGTGTCCGCTGAGAGAGTACCTGATCCAACCTACTAAATATGATCTAGAAGACCCTGAGTATCCTATTGTCTCCTAACAGTTGTGTCTCTCTTGGTCATACGAGTCTATATTTATGCTCGAAGCTAATCAATCTATGCTCTCAGACTGTTAATAGTATCATGCCCTGGCACATCATGCTCTGGTATAACCACATTTGGCATATCGTGCATTGGTGCAACCTACTCTGGTAAATCCTGCTGTGGTGCATGAACCCGAATCCCCTCCCCACCAACCTGTCCAACTACTGGAATCTCAGTTCGAGTAACTCTCCGAACCCATCGTCTAATCAGGGGAACATGATCCTTAGGATCCTCATCATCACCACCATGAGCTACAATAACTCTAGGATCTGGTTGAATCTGTCCAAAATCAAGGCCACTCCCGCAACCCCCATCCAATCCAGTCACCCTGCCCCCTGTCACTGGCAATCCTCTAGGTGATCTCATCCCTACCCTGCCAGTATCCCTCCCAATCCATCTAATATCTCTCCCACCCATAGGACGTGGTCTCTCAATCCTGCCAGCTGATCCAAATGGTCCTCTGCTAACTCTCAATCGACGTCCTCTCCGTCCAGGTCCACCACCACCACCACCTCCATCCCCACCATCATCTCCACCTCTCCCAACCTCATGAGCCACTCTAAGATCTCATCTACGTCTCCATCTCCTACTGACAGGATCATCTGAATCATCATCGTCATCTCTTGAGCTAGGAGGAGGATCTGTCAGATCCGTAATCCAAGGAAATGGATGAGCTAATAAATACTAAGCATACTCTATAGTAACCCCAGGATCAAGAATGTGCAATCTCATATCATAAGCCACTCTCAGAGTAGCAACAAACTCTGCATGAGCAATCTCAAAAGACAAAGATGGTCCCCAATCTCGCCTATCTCTATACCACCGAGCATAAATCGTCACACCAGTAGGCATAGGCTAAATGATACCAAACAGTCTCAAAGTCCGACCAATCAACTGTCGCTCAACAATGAAGGGTGTACGACCAATGAGATATCTACTCTGCATGATAAATGGTAATGTCTATGCATCATCCATCCATGGCTCACAATCAACATATGGTCCCCAAGTGATGCTATCCAAAGAATCAAGAACCCAACGCCAATACTCCATCCTACCCAGCTTGGACTGAGTAAGAACACCTACATAAAAATAAACATATGGTTGCCTCTCTCCACGAACTTTGTGATGGATAGGTCGAGTAATAGCAATGTGCTCCCAGCACTAGATTTGCAATAACGTGCATCCTGTAGACAAACTATCACTCTCATCATACACAACCTGGTGAAGATCATGATATAAATGTGCTGGCATACAAACACCCTAAGAATATCGTGTACGATGCTGCATCATACTCAGTAGAACCTCACCCCATCCAACCGATAAACCTCGAGATCGCCTATCAGGACATATAAATCCCCCAATCAAACCAGCAAGAATAATAGGAAGAGTCTCATAGTACATCACTATGTCTACCCATCGGATCTCTCCTCTATTGATGCTCTCATTAGCAAAAATGACTCTGCAAGCCTCGGTCCCAACGCGATCCTAATAATTGTACTGCACTAGCTCCCCAGTCACTGGGATATGCAGAATCCTGTAGACATCCTCTAAGGTAACACTAATCTCACCCGTCAATAGGTGGAAAGTGTTATGCTCGTTATGCCATCTCTCGGCTAATACAGTCAACAAACCTCTATTATGCATAATCTCTGGCATAAACAATAAATGACGTAAACCACAGGCATCTATGTGTCTAATCTCAACCTGGGATAACTCTGGAACTAAATGATGTATGGCCAGTAATTTCTCCCGACACTGGAGAACATCACGTTTTTCCTATTTTTTAAAGAGAAATCAATCAATCATCATTATCTATCTATCAATCAAATCAAACTGAATCAATCATCAATTATCAAATTTATCAAATCAAATTGAAGCAACTTAAGCTATCAAATCATTTTAAACCTATCAATCATGGTTTACTATCAATCACTGAGTTTACTCAAAACTCTGCTAAGCTCTTGCATCAGAAACTAAATCGGTTTCTTAGAGCTACTCAATCAAGCTAATCAAAGCTATCTATCAATCAAGCTAAATAGAGCTACTCAATCATCAAATCTATCAATCAAGCTAATCAAAGCTACTCAATCATCCAATTTATCACTCAGGCTAATCAGAGCTACTTTATCAATCAAGCTACTCAAAGCTACTCGATTCAACAATCAAAGCTATCTATCAATCACGCAATCACTCAATCACGACTCTATTTCATCAACAATGTGTATTACACATGTTAAATCTAATCATCAAAAGTGATTTTAAACCTTCGCACTTATCAAAAATACCAACTTTGAACAAAAGCGCTATCTTTTTTAGCATATGCGCTAAACAACAATGCATATGCGCTATTCTAAGCAAAAGCGCTATCCTATCAAGCATATGCGCTAAACAACAATGCATATGCGCTATTCTATGCAAAAGCGCTACCATTTCATGCATCTGTGCTAACAAATCAAACAAAAGCACTAAAACACACAAAAGCATTAACAATCTATGCATTTGTGCTAACATAAAAAGCAAAAGTGCTAAATCAATCATTTGCGCTAAACGAAATGGTAGATGCGCTAAACTAAATTGCAAATGTGCTAATCTAAAATCGAAAAAATTAAAAAATTTCAAAATTCAAAAAAAACGCCTAAAACATGAAATTTTGAATGAAAACTTGAAAACAAAACTCGGGATAGGAAACATACCGGATAACCATACTCGACCGGTCGCTAATATTGTCGCACACGCTCAAATCGATGGTTCTCCACGGGAATCACCATTTGGCCACCTCAGCAAGAAATTTCTTCTCCAAAAGCTGATAAGGATAACAATGAATTTAAATTAACCTTGGTTAATTTTATATTTACTATTAGAAGAGTAATTAATTTCCAATGGGGCAATTTAATTTGTTTTTTACAAATTAATTTAATTGACTAAAAATTTTTTATCAATTATCATGAGATCAATCATTCAAACCCGAATTTTTGACAATTTCACGATCAATCTCCTTAGGGGGCACACAATCAGGATTTCATCTCTATCAGGCGCACTATCGAGACTTGATTTAATCTTTGAAATAATGTTGTCTTGACATAATTTCAAAGAGGGGCAAAATGTATACACCTAAAATTGGCTATGAGCAATTAAATAAATATTTTATATTTATTTAATAATTATTCATCTATTAAATAATTAATTTGAAAATATTAATTTATTTAATTCATTTTCATGTCTTTCTATTAATTAATATTTAATTCATTCATTCATTTATCCTATTCTTCCAATCAATTAAATATCTAATATTTAATTATCTTCTCCAATCAATTGAATATCTAATATTTAATTATCTTTTCCAATCAATTAAATATCTAATATTTAATTATCTTCTCCAATCAATTAAATATCTAATATTTAATTATCTTTTCCAATCAATTAAATATCTAATATTTAATTATCTTCTCCAAACAATTAAATATCTAATATTTAATAGTTATTCTCCTATCCTATAGTCTCAAATATTAAATAATTCTCAAAATTATTTAAACTCTTTTCCAACTTACCCTCCATCTCCACTTCACCTTCTCTTTGCCAACTCATCAAACATGTGGCTAAAGAAATTAATATTTCTTAAATATTAATTCATGATTTATCTCCAACTTCCAAATTTAATGAAAATTATGTACGTACACATATTTCATAACCATTTCCTACATTCTCTTCAACACCCCTACATCTTGCGAAGGACTTGAGTCCACTTGTCCTATCATGCCTAAATTTCCACCAACCATTCCTAGATTCTCTCAGTCAGCAACTCAGTCAAGGTGAGATGAGTAACACTTGTCTTCTCCTTCCCCCTTTCTCTCAACCTTCACCTTTGCTCATAGCCATTCAAATTTGCAGATTTGATCATGACCGTTGATCTAAGCCACATCATCTAATCCTCTCAAGGTCTATAAAATCAAGAGCTTTAGTTGAGAGGGTTAGTCTTCAAAAAATAGTTTTCAATCAATCATATGTATCCGTGAGATTTTGAAGCAATTAGAAAATAGCAAATATCAATTAGCATTATAGTATTATCATTTTTAGCATAATCATGTAGCTTTGCATATCATGCTATCAGTTAACTACCAGTTATCAGCCCATTCTTCATATGTCATCTTGGAAGCCAACAGTGCATTGTCTGAGAGCACACCATCTGCAACTAGGAACAGTGGAGTTAGGACACAATAAGACATAAATCATGAAGGTAAAATAATGTTTTATTTTAATATGTATTTCATGTAGTTTCATTGGTGGATTTTGGATTTCCTGTATGCATTTCCATTGTATTTTGTGAAACTAACTTATTACAAGTAATATTCTAAGGATGAAATTCAAGCTCACACAGTATCATATTTGGATTTTCATCAAAAGGATATGGGCATATATCTTCTAATGAATACTTCTTGGAGATTGTCCCATTTTACATGTCCTATATCTGTTTTTGTAGAGTTTGTATTTGTTGAGTAAGGTTTGACAATGGATTATCCACATAATTTCTCCTTGTTTCTTCGTGAGTTCTCTTATCACTACGCTCTTTTCTTTTATCATCCCTTTCTTTCCTTGTTTCTTCATTGTTTTCTTTGTTCACATCTTCGTTACTTGGCTCATCTATGTTTTGGGTGTTACTTGTCTCCACATCTTGTTTTAAGCTTTCTATGTTAAAGTCTTGTGGTAGTTTAGCTCCAGATTTTGCCAGCATCAAGAGATATTTTTGTTTTTATTTTGCCAATAATTTTTCCATTAGCCTATCAAATTTGAAATCTTGCTCAAGGTCTCTAATGGTGCTATTGACTACTTCTTCATCAATAACGGTAAATCCAAAAGTTTGGAATACATGAATATCTTCTTACTCCATTTGTTGTTGTTTTCTAAGTTGTTCATATTGGGCTCTAGTCCAAACTGGCATGTGATTATTTCAAAGTTATTGAAATTTCTAAAGGACAAAGTCAATAGGTGATTATTGGTTTAGGAAGATATGCTTTATTGATTTTACCATTATTGTTTGTTCATTGGGATAAAGCATCTCTTTGTTGAAAAGCACATCTTTGTAAAGTTTCACTGTCAAATTATGTACCGCGGCCACGTAAGTAGTGACAAAAACGGTGTAGGAATGTCCTATGTTTCAATAAGATCTTGCGATTGATATACAAGAATCTTATCCTTTTCTGAGTAGCTTTATAACTGGGTTCTCTTTTCTTATGGTGATACTTAAAAGCCATATAAGCATTTGGAAATTCACAAGTTTGTTTGATTCCAATGTTGGTGCGATTTTGGTTTTGATATAACCTAGGTTCAAAATAGGAAAGATATATCCAAGATTAGGAACCTGGTATAGATTGATCAAGCTTCATGATAGAGGATTTGATTATCCTGATGAGAAACTTGATAAGGATATTGATTTTTTTGCACTTAAGATGTTTGAAGCAATAGCTTGTTGAATGTTAATGTTTATAGAAACCTTTTGGGAACAACCTATTGGATTAGTGACCTAGTTGTTTGAGCTAGATTAAAAATACGTGATAGTTTAGAGACAAACCTACTTCAAGAATTATTTTGATATTGACGTTTTGACACTTTCGTTTTGATCTGGTGTTTCAAGTGTTGGAAAGTTTTTTTTATTACCCTTTTGATCACACTTTTTCAGTAATTTGTTGGAGTTTGCTCTCTTGTAGATGATAATTTTCTTCAATTTTTGACCATTTGGAACATGTTACAAACATAGAAGACACAATGTTTAATAAAATAAAATGCACAAGCAAGTACAATCCCTATGGTGGGATGAGACAATAGTTGTTGAATCTCACGTGGGGTTTCCCCCAAGGCTACACTATTCAAAGCAGATATTTAGATGCTTGACCCCACTGGCTCCACCCTCGGCACTCACTTCTTCAGGATAGCCAAGCACCAATTTCCATGAAAACTCCCCATGGCAAACTTTATATCTCTACTAGAAACCGTATGTATGTGAGCCGCTTCAGAGGTCCAACCTCCTGCGCCAACAACTAGAAGGATTTTGGCAACTAATACAAGTGGTTCTTAGTAAAGGCTTTCGGTCATGTGGCCATACATGCAGAACTTTCAACTCTTTAAATACAGAAGGTTCCTAGCCTATAGAGGTTACGCTCCATAGGGTTTATGGGGAAACATAGTGTCGGTATGAACTTATCAACACATGTTGTTTGGGACTTTCATCACAACACAATTTATTTATAGTGGATTGGAAGGACTCGGTATTAGCCCGTTTCCACTTTAGGTCGTTCCCCTCTCACTGGCCCCTCAAGGCAGCTCAGGGAGGCAGGTCGTCTAAAGGATTTAATTGCTTGAAAGTAAAGAAAGCGTAAAAGAGTGGGTTTGGCTTTTTGGTCACCCAATTAATGGGAGAGCATATACCTACCACTTTCGAGATAGGGAATACAAGTGTTCTTTTTAACCTTTTCAAAGCAACTGTTGGCTAAGTCCTATTTGGAGATGTTGCTCCAACAAGCATGGTGTTTATTTTAGCACTCTTAAAAGTCTATGTGCAACTATTTTAGAGAAAATATTAAAAATGCAAGTTGCATGATGTCAATTTGCCCTCTTACTTAGATTAAATGAACAAAATATGATATATTACTTCCAAAATAAGACTTTTAATTAACTAGATGAGGAAATGCATAAATTTGCCTTAAACACCATTTTGCACATGCATGTTAAGAGTCTGAAAAAAAATCTGATTTCTTGGACATTCAGACCTGCAAGAATTATTTTTTGTCAGTTTGTAAACAGAAGCGCTAATTTAACACATGCACTATCCTTTTGCTCAAAAGTGCTAACCTGTAGGTCAAAAGCGCTAACCTAGGCTACAAAAGCGTTGCTCTGTGGATACAAAAGTGTGATTTCTTTAACAAATGCGCTAACCTAAGACACAAAGGCGCGAACCCATAATGCAAATGCGCAGACTTTAAGACAAAAGCGCTAACCTAAAATGCTCATGTGTTAACCTTCTTGAGGTAAAAGATTTGAACCGTCTTGACGAAGTAATCTCTTTCATTGAGGCACACTTGACAACAATTCTTACAAGGTATTTATAATCGATCTTTAGTCTATTATAGACAAGGCATTTACAATTTGTCCTTCACTTTGTTCACACCTATTCTATGTTTTGTGAAGGACATATAATAGCTTATAGTTGGAAAAAAAAAATTACTCATTTGATTGTAAATGTTCTTGTTATTGCAGCCAAAAGAGAGCATTTTGGATGCGTAGACTAATACTACTCCAAATGGAGTGGCTTCTTCCATCGAATGTGGAACTATGATGTCTAATAAATAAATAAATAACAAAAATACAAATATAAATTAAAAACAAAAATATACTTAACATATATTTCTAAAATGTTAAAATTTTAAAATAGTTAAATAATATAATTTTAAATAAAAATAATATCTCATATATATATTTGTTATAGTTATTACTAGTTAAAATTTTAAAGTAAATAGTTAAATAATATCTCATAGAACCCTCACATTTTTTATCTTTGTGATGAAGTGTACATATCCTACCCCTTTTGTGAGATTTGAACTTGTGAGCTCTAATTCTAGACAAGTTCTCCACCACTAAGCCATTTTAAGTTGTATGTGTTTTACATATACTTTTTAAATATGAGTATCTAGTTTAATATTTTTACAAATATATTTTTCTTATTTTTTAATTTGTTTTCCTATAATTTCTTTTCACTAACCTATCGTGCCACTCCTATTTTTACTATGATTTCTTTTAACTCGCTTATTTCAGGCCTTTAATAAATCTGTCATATGAGAACTTATTATAAATAAACTACGAACCCGAGCTTAATTTGGGTAAACCATGGAAGTTTCCACAATCATCTGTGGTCAACACTAAACTTCGTCTTCTACTGGAAGTTTCCAGAAACCCTTTCAAACGAATTATAATTACCCCTTCAAGGGGCTTTGTTTTCAATTTCCATTTAAAAATATTAAGAAAATTAAATTCATTATAATATTCACTGGGTTAGCACAGGACAAAAATCTTCGGTGGATCTTAGATTTACATATATGTGAAGGGATCCAACTTAACTCTCTGGCTAGTTTTATTGCCCTGGTGTTGTACAGGATCCCTAAATTTTGTTCATCTTTCTCATTTTGTCAGCCAAAAGGAATCTGTATTTTTGGCTGGCCTTTAAGAAGTTGCAAAATTTTAGTGATATCCAGACATTTTTTCATTTGGGGTTTGAACAAAAGGAGTAATTGTTATTGCACCTTTTCAGTATAGGCAGTACAAGCAAGGTTTTCAGGGTTTTCATTTTGAATGAAGTTTTTGTTTTTGTTTTGGCAGTGTTCTATTGCTTATGTATTTACTGAGATTTTAATGGCATTGAAGGACATAAATCGTTTTCAGAAAATGATATATTAAGATTTAGTTGGGTTAGAAGTCAATTTACAATTTGCTTTATGCCTTTGTTAATCTGTAGAGTATGATGAGGATTGATTTCTTTCTGGGTTTTTAATTTTATTGGATTGTTGCTGAACCAATGAATGGGTTTTGAATTTGGGTTTGATTGGCTCTATATTGAGATTAAAAAAGCATTTGAGTAGCAAGCACTACAAAACATGTCCAAGTTAATTGTTTTTACCAAACATCATAAGGGAAATATCAATTGTTGGAGGTTTGCATGTTAGATTAAGCTATAAGTCATTATGTAACTTGAGTTCAATTTGTGAATCCGATTTAGTGACAGAATTTAGTACGATGCAGTAGTGTAGTAGGCTAGAGTACTAGTTAGCCAACTGCTGTCTTAGGCAGGGGTCTCATGGGAGGGTCTTAAGCTCTATTTGTAAGAAAAGGCAGTCCCAAGGAGATATTGTCTGGGGTGGGGTTAGAAATTGCCCCACCAGCTTAGGAATTGCATCAAAAAAGAGTTGAGATGAGTTTCACCAACATTTTAGAAGGAAAATAGAAAAAACAAATTATTTCATTTTTCACTGCTGCTCATGGGACCACTAGCTTCCTTCAATTTAGGGGCTTAAATTTTTAAGCAGAACTGTGCTACACATTTCATCGGACTACTCCCTTTAAAAACATTCCTAAAAAAATCTCTGCAGCACCGGCTCTATTTTTAGGAAGCCACCCTCCATGAGACCCCAATCTTAGATAAGAGTCTCGTGGAGTGGATTACTAATTTTTATGATTGTAGTAAAGTTTGAATAGTTTTGTATGAGCCTAGGTTTGGTGCCAGGCTGATGCTAAGAAGGCATGAACATTTTAGATGTTATGATGGACAAATTAGATTTTAGTCCTCTGTTTTATTTAGCCCATCGCCCTAATCATCCTTAATTGTATCTATTGTTGGCGTGCTGTTAAATCTCGTTCTCATCCAATGGATGAAGATAGCTGATATATTTTCGGTTTGACAGGTTGTGATTGCTAACTTCAACTTGCCCACTACATTAGTCTATTGGAAGCTAATTGTCAATTCCTATGTAACTCCAAGAGTTGGTGGATTGCAATCTAATTTGACCCAATAAATGTTGACAATGAACAGTTGATTTATTCAAGCAGTGGTTGTCTTAATTTTCCTGTGGGTGAAGCTATTAAGTTAGATGTAATTCTTGAAGTGAATGCAAATCTGTCTTTAAAGGATTATGGGATTATGTGGTTACGATGTAATTTTGTTATTTGATTAGGATTATGTGGTTACAACGTATTTCTGTTATTTGGTTTGTATTCTGGTGTTTTTCATTATCATTGTTTCAGAACATATTATATAATTTATTTTTAGGATGAAAGAAACAGTTAGAGAGTAGAAATCATGTAGTATGATTCTGATAATGGATCATGTAGTATGATCCAAAACATTGATGATAAAAATTCATACACTGCAAATTAGGAAAAAATTATAGACTGAAAATTACGACTTTAACTTGTTGGTTAGGATTATGTGGTTACTTGGTTTGTATTCTGATATTTTTCATTTTCAATGTTTCAGCTTTTGTGGAGGTGTTATTTTATTACTCCAAATAAAATAGAACCTTCGCCACTTGTCTCCAGCTAGGTTCACAGCTTTTTGCATGCAGGACTTTAATGGATTTGTATTTTTGGTGTTTAGTATTTTAGAAGAACATTTATTTTACAGATGACTCTCTTCTATAAGATATCTTTCGCCATATTAGGATGAAAGAAATGAGAGTAGAAATCATGTTGTATGATTTTGACAGTGGATGTATGATCCAAAACATTGATGATACTCATGAGGTACATTATTTTCAATCTTATTGCATTAAGATCAAATTCTTAGCTTACATGTTCAAAGATGTAAAAGAAGTGAAAACTATATTGATATGTGAATATACAAGTAAGCAATCTAAGAGTTTGAATAACCCCATGTTCCCATGCAGCTACTTAACAGTAGTTAAGTGTTCACAATGCAACTTTAAAATTGTGAAAGAAATGATAATATAGAATTTTTCCCTATTTTGATGGAGCAGCGATTATAAGCCGTGGAAGAAAAGGGGCTGGAAATAAGCCATGCATATTAACAACAATGCCACATGGGAACATGCCCTAAGTTAGTAGTTGTTGAAATGTTTCTTGTTTTTATATTCACATAATTATTTGTTAGTTTTATTATTTAATTAACTATTTATCTTCAAAATTAATTAATTTTTTTAATTAACTATATTTTTTCTTTTAAGATTGATTAATTCATTTAATTCAATCACAGCCCTTACTTCTCAATTCCTTACCCTTTACATGTGCAAGCTTGCACATTCGGTCAATAATTCCTCAACTCAACATCCATAAAATCATTAATATAAATTTTAGTTTGATTTGTATAGGTTCACGGCCCTCTTCTCAATGATAACTATTTTAAAATTTTCACCTTAAGATAGAAAAAAATCAAATATTTCCTCTTTTAAGAATCCTACCAAAATCTTTCATTTTCATGTCCAATCTCTATCATGGAGCCACCCTTTCCCATTAACGCTCTTATGACATTTGACCAATAGCTCTTACTTTTGAGAACATCTATAATCTAATCCTTTGATCTTTTGGCAAGATCTTAACCTTTCACTCCTCACATCATGAATCTATAGAGATAGAAGGCTTCACCATCTATTTTCATCAAGTATTTTGCTATTAGGTCTTTTTTGTCATTTTTGTTTTTTTAAGACCACCATTATACTAAGATTATGTTGATTTTTCTATTGAGATCCACATCATAACATAACATATCATATTCAAGAGCGTACCAAGTGGAGTTAGGACGCACTCTATTTCCCTCTATTTAAGGGGCAAGGTAAATTTAGGTAAAAGTATGTATATTATTGTTTGTCTTGAGTTTGGCATGCTAGATGGAACCCACATTCCTATCACTAATAATTTGTCAACACTTTTACTACTAAACTCTTTTTAGGGTTTCTAACTTTCTAATGTGTTTGGAGTATTTTCTCACTTTGTCGTGATATTTTGTAGTGTTTAGCTCTCTATGTTGCAAGTAATTTAACCTAGATAGTGCATGCGTTAACATTTATGTGGAAAAAATTCAACATTGTAAAACACAAAGTTCAATTGTATTACCACCAATAAGAGTTACAATACAATAGTCAATACTATATGAGAGTAATTACAACAACAAATAAATTTGGAACAATTCTAGTAATATGCCATACAAAATACTCAAGGCACCAAGTATTTATAGAGCTCTACACATGAAGAGAAGGTTTCCATGGTTTTCAAAACTAACTCCAACATCTAGGTGGTTAACTAGTGTACAAAACAAGAAGTTGTCACAAATAGAATAAGTTACACAACAATTTTGAAAACCAACACTTGCCTCTTCAACACTGAATAACTCCACATGCACAAGAAATACATCCAACATGTAGCTACTACATCCTCCTGACTCTTATAACGAACTAGTGGTTGGCATAGTCATGATAGGAAACTATCAAAGTCCAAAAATAGCAACATGTCATATCCCATTGAGTCAACTATTGATGTGTCACACCAAAATAGCTTAAAATATAGGTCCTCCTTGAGATGGGTGTTGTATCACCATAAAATAGTTAGGAAGGTTTGGTTGAGCAAATCAAACCAAAACCATTTCAAACATGATATTCAAGAAAGATTAAACATAGAAGCATATGAGAAATAAAAACGAATAAACATTAAGACTTCCCTCAAGATGCTCCTGATGTCATTAGTTCTTCCTTGTCCTCATCTCCACGAACCATATTGCTTTGAGGTTGTCAAATGAAGAGTGGAAAATTGAGTAGGGTTAAGTGTGGAATGCTCTCGACTAGCATAACAACATAGATGTGTGTGTGTAGATATGATAGTTCTAAATGTGCATAATGATTGTGCTATAATAAGTGGATAAAAAGCTAGCATGAGGATGCATAAAAAGTGGATCACTTGATATGAGATAAGGGCTTCAATTTATAGAGTTGGAGGCTAGGAAATCGATGGTCAAGATTAAAAGGCTGATCAAGGGTTTAGATTCAAAGGGGATGTGGTCCCTAGTTTCAAGGCTTAGCCTTGTGACAAGTGTCACAAGGAGAAGTGGGTGAAAGGGTAAGTGTTCTCACATGTGTGAGCAAATCTTGGGAAGTCCAAGAGGTGACAAGTGGAAACTATAGACATCTAAAACTGGTCAATGCTTGAGAAGTCATACTTTAACATTGATGCATTGCCTTATTTTAGGGTTTTTGTGTCGCATTAACATTTCTCCTATGTCACGCACTTGCTTTTTATCATTTGCGAGCATCGAGTCCGTCTTCTGCATTCTTCGCTTTCGAATTTGGTCTTGTCGACAACAATCTCCCGTCATGATTTTGATCGATCTTATCTTGTCGCATCAATGTGCGTGTTAATTTGTCATCATTTTGGAAATCGTCAATCCTAATTAGGGTTTTGTCCCCTTTTCAATCTTGTCATCTTGCGATCGATTCGTCATCGATCCTTGTCCTCTGATCAAATTGTCATCAATCTTGTCATATTGCGATTGATTTGTCATCGATCGTGGTCGTTTTCAAATTTTATCATCATGCGATCGATTTTGTCATCGATCGTGGTCATTTTCAATCTTGTCATTTTGCAATCTATTTTGTCATCGA
Organism: Cryptomeria japonica; assembly: GCF_030272615.1. Classification (NCBI taxonomy): domain Eukaryota; kingdom Viridiplantae; phylum Streptophyta; class Pinopsida; order Cupressales; family Cupressaceae; genus Cryptomeria; species Cryptomeria japonica. The sequence goes on along the minus strand of NC_081411.1, from coordinate 315,493,993 downwards.
TCCTTGTCCTCTTGTCAACTTTGTCATTTTGCGATCGATTTGTCATCAATCGTCGTCATCTTCTCAATCATGTCAATTTGGATCAATTAGTCATTGCTCCTCATCAATTGGCGCATTTCTCAATCAAATCATTTATTAGCATTGGTCATTTATCAAGTCAGAATCATGTTCGAATCAAATCGATATCAATTATCTTTTGTCAGGACCTAATTGTCATCCTTGTACTTTCTAATTCATCTTCTAAGATTTTATGATTTATTCATTTAACCTTGTTTGTCATTTCTCCCTCTAGGTTAAATAATTTATTTATCCTAAGTCTTCTCATCACAATTAAATGTTTATTTAATTGGCTAACTAATTCCTCCCTCTGTGAATTAATTAATAAATGAAAAATTATTAATTAATTCACTTAATTTCTTAATTTTCATCAATTTCTAATTTCTCATTTTCTAATTCCTAATTTCCTAATTTCTATTTCATTTAATTTTCAATTCTCTCCTATTTTCCTCCTAATTTCATGGGAATGACATTTCAAGTTGTCATAATTTGTCATAATTGACAATCAATCAATTTTGACATAGAAATTTGTCATAATTTTGTCATAATTGTCAATCAATCAATCTTGCATAAAAAGTGCAAATTTGTCATAATTTGTCATATTTGTCATTCTTGATTTGAAATTTCCATTCGAATCAAATTCATGCTAATCTTGTCATTTCTCCAATTTGTCTATAAATTGGATGAATTTCTTCAATCAAGATCCCTACCTAGTCGAATCAATCACACTTTGAGTATTCTTGCGCTATTTGTCAATCATGCTTTCACATTAGGTTTATGCACTTGAAGGTGAGATCCACAAACAAAAGCTATTTGAAGGAGAAAGAAGGACAATGGAGCTACATGAAAGAGACATCCAAGTTTGCAATGGTTTGCGTTTGAATTGATGTCTTGTTTTCATGTCTTTATTGAGTGTTTTTAGGATTGATCATTGCATTTGAGCTTTCGTGATTGAGCTAGACTAATATTGATTTGCTTTGATGATTTTCACATTTCCTAGCTACATTAATTGGTGAACCCGATGTGAACTAACCCCCTAACCATGCTTTTGAGATGATTTGCAGGTGAAAAACCCAAGAAACAGGGTAATGCAGGCTTTTCTAGGCACTTCTGCACTTGTGTAGGAGCAATCTACGCCTGTGTCAAGCATTTTGTGCCTGTGTCAAAGACTTCTGCACCTGTGTCAAAGGGATCTACGCCTGTGTTGCATCATTCTGCGCCTGTGTCAAGCATTCTGCGCTTGTGTAAGTCCAGAAACAGAGGTAAAAAAGCAGTGTTTTTACTTGCAAATTGGTTTGTTTTGCATTATGTTTCTATTTTTTGGTTTAATGGTACTAATTCTTTGTGCAGCACCTTGGCATTATGCATGGCAAAGACAAAGATGAAACTACTAACAAATTTTATGCAAGTTCAATAGTCAAAGATCAAACATATCAAACTTCTAACTTGGTGGTTTTGCAGGTTGCCTTGGATTACAACTAAACTTTGTGTTTGCAATTCATATTTAAGCACCTAGTATGATTTCTAAATAGGATGGAATGAACATATGTTTGCTTTGATTGTTGAGTTTGACATTGGAGTAGGAGAGTATGCTCTCATCCTTCTTAGGGTGATCAGAAATCCAGATCTTCGATACCATGCTCATGTTTTGATTGTGTGTCACCTTTAGAGGGCCTGCCTTCCCGACCATTTTCTTTTGCAAGCAAGTGACAATCGTGAGAAGGGAACGACCCAAACTGAGTATGGCTAGAATACCTTGGCATCCTAACTCACTATAAATAAATACCTAATGAGCGAAAACTTTGAAGGGAGGGTTAGGTGGGAATTGTAGTTACTTGGGAAGTGATGACCCTTGAACTCTTTCTCATATCAACATCTAAGTAGGACCTCACAGTCTAAATTGTGCTTGCATGACTATATTTGTTTGGTATCTTGGTGGGCTTAATGTCTCAATCATGCTTGTGTGACACCAAGGAGTAACACTTAACAGAAATCCTTACTAGACACCTTGTATTTAGAGGCCAAAAACCCTTCTAGTTGCTTGAGAAAGACAAGTTCGGATACTTGGAAGAGATACTAAGTTTGCCATGGGAGATTTCTATGGGGACTGATGCTTGGCTGCCCTGAGAAGTGAGTGTCGTGGAGGGGAGCCCGCGGGGTCAAGCATCTATGTATTCTCCTTGAATCCCATAACGAGTCTACCTCTCAAGTACCTAATGTCCTTGCCTACCATAAGAAATGTGTGAATGAGCATGATTGTCTTGAGTCTAAGTTGAAATATCTTGTCTTCTTTGCCTGTCAAAAGTTGAATTGCATGTCATTTCAAAAACAAGACAAATTGATTCAAAACAAGGCTAAACACAAGAACATTTCATCCAACAAAGTTCAAAACACCTCCAAACATGGTTGTCAAACATTGTTCGAAATCTTGTCTCAACATTTATGTCACTTAGATTTAGGTTCATCCTAGGTTTGCATTTTGCAAAGTTCATTGTCAACTACCAAGGTTAGGTTCCACCTAGGTCATACTCCTTTGCATATCAATAAGGGTCATCCATTTGCATGTGTCCTCTTGCATTAGAGTAATACCATTGTCATACATTCACATTTGCATACCCTAGGTCTCTTCATTAAGTCTAGGTCATTATCATATCATATTAGGGGCATTTGCATAGTAATTGACCCTTTGCATATAGTGTCAAAACTAGGTTTTGTCATACTTGAGTAATCCAAATCTTTGATAAACCCTAAGTCATTGTTAGGAGGTCTAGACCTTATCAAACCTTTTCTCTTTTTGTCATTATTGTCATTTCATCAAACCTAGCTTAGTATACAAGCATATAGGGGAGACATTGTCATTTTGTCCTTTTGTCACTTGGTCCTTTTGTCTTTTGAGGTCTAGACATCATTTCAATTTCCTAAGGGTCTCTTTTAGATTTGCATTCAAAAGTTTGTCAAAATCTTCAAAAACAACCAAAAACATAGATTGCATTCTTGCCATAGATTGCATTTTCATCTATTTAGTTTGCATTTAGTTGCATATCATATATTATCCTTGAAAATTTCCAAAAATATTGCATTTGCATAAGTGACATGCCTGTTGAAACAAGGTCAAAATCTAAGAAGATGGGCGAACCAACGTATCAACCCATTGACAACATATCAAATTCACAGTTTCAAACTAGTCAAATAGTACAAATTGAAGGTTCATCAAACACATCATTACCACCATATGGAATGGTTCAACTTGGACCACCTCCATTATATGAACTAGTGTTTGTACCCATGAAACCAGGACATCGGAGTGTTCCACCAACACCAAGAGGAAATGCACCTTTCGATTGGAATCAACCAAACCTACAACATGAAATTAAAACATTACATGAGGAACAAACTCTTTCACAAGGATTTGGTTCAGATCAAGGCATTCAACAAGAAATGAATCCAAATGTCCAACCAGATTCTTCATCAGATTCTGATGCTTCTGATGATGTTGATATGTTCCTTCAAGATCCAAAGTTGACAAAAAAGATGGATAAATTCTTGAACAAGGTCTTTAAGATGTTCCCACAAAAATATCTTAACATGATGAGTAATGTGGCTTCCTCAAACGAGCAAATTAATGTGCAAATGCAACAAGGCAGTGAGCTGTTAAGTTTCTCTCCACATCCGAATGAAGAAAATGTGCAACAGAAAATTCAACCTACCTTGATGAGTAAACGTGCTTCAAAGGCATTGACAGTGACTATTCCTGAAAAGTCACCATTTGAGACAATAAATAATCCATTATTCAACACAACACCTGTAACACAAGATCAAATGAAGACCACACAAATATTGACAACTATCCCTCAACAAGAAGTGGTTCCTTACATACATAAAATTGGATCAAAATCTAAGATGCAAGAAAGCTTCACGACTGGAATGTCTGATATCACCAATGTCCAAAACAATTCCACAATGCAACAAAGCTCTTATGTCCCGTTAAGCTCAATATATTTGCCAAACACTATTGTGACAGATCCTTCGATAATGGCGACACAAAGAGCTACGGATAGTGGTTTGCACCAACAACAAATGTTGCAACAATTGAGTAATACACAAAAGGTACAATGGAATGTGCAAACAAACAATGTGCAACAACAACAATATCGCATTTGACAACAAATTGCAGCGCCCTCTACACCATTACAAGTTAATGCAAACTTGCAACCATCACAATGGATTGGACAAACAACACAGCAAGTTAATGCAAGTGCCATACCCCATCTTAAGGAGAAACAACAAAAACCACCCAAACAAAGTTTTTTGCAAATGATGGGATTTACACCGTGATAACAATTGGCACAAAGTCAGTAAATTCCGATTCGTCAGCATCAACAACAACATGTGCCTCAATATGTGCCAAGACAAACAAGCTATCATACTTCACAACCGCAATTGGCGCCTGTGCAATATCAACAACACCCTCAATTGCAATATCAACCTAGGCTACAAGAAGCACAACAACAAGGTCAATATCAAGGTATGGCACAACCACAACAACAAGAGGTGTACCAAGAACATTATATGCCGGAGACACTAAAGATGGCAATTTCAGAGCATCAACCGATTAGAAACACGATGTACCGACAAAAAGTACCCACTGGGATTAATGATGGACCTCCAAAATCTGATACAATTGTGCAACAGCTTGAGAAGTTGCAACAACAAGTCGATGCATTAGAAACCAAAGGAACAAAGAAGCTGTACACAGATCAAGATTTATGTCCTAATCCATTTGACAAGAGCTTATATATGCCTCCATTCCCTAAGCATTTTGAGGCACCTAATTTTGAGAAATATAAAGGGAATGGCAATCCAAAAGATCACATTCGAGCATTTTTCGCGGCATGTACTGAAGTGAGTTATGAGGAAACATATTTAATGCGCTTATTTGTGCGAAGTCTCATGAGACAAGCCATGGATTGGTATTCGCATATGCCAGGAAACATAAAGACTTGGTCAGAACTGGCTCAAAAGTTTATATCTCACTTCGCATTCAACATCGACACTGACATGACCATGTCAGACTTATGCAACACCAAGCAAAAGCAAGGTGAACCGTTGGTGACTTTCTTGCAATGATGGCAAAGCTTGTATAGTCGTTCTTCCCTAGATATACCTGAAGAACAACAAGTGAATTTGTTTATCCAAAATTTGGTCCCAGAAATGATGTATGAACTAAAATTGAAAAGTCCCAGTACTATTGAGAAACTCATTAAGAAAGGGATGAACATTGAAACTGCTCTTGTAGCCAAGGGAATCATTAAGCTCAATAAAGATAGTGACAACACAAACAATTCAGGAGAAAGAAATAGATTTTGGTATAAAAACAAGAATGTCACTAATGATGGAGTTGTTGATGTAAGAGCGGTGAATGAAAATCAACCCCCGTTCACAATCAAGAAATTGAGTGTTCCTAATATGTCAACTATGGAACAAAATCAAATACCAATGAGCAATGTTATTCAATAGCCACAATACCAACAACATACTCAACAATACACTCAACAATATAATCAACAACAAGGTCAGCAACAAAACCAGCAACGCAAACCTTTTCGATCAAGAGATGGACCTCCTCGACAGTTTACACCATTGGGAGAGCCTATTGAGTCGGTAATGAAACAATTAATACAAGCCAAATTTATCAAGTTACCCGATATCAAGGCAGAACCAGTGGTAAAGCCGCATTGGTGGAATGATAATGCATATTGTGAGTACCATCGGTCAAAAGGACATAAAACTGCGTCATGTTTTCAATTGAAACATATGATTCAAGACTTGTTAGAGCAAGGAGTAATTGAGGTAGATCCGCCCAACGCAACCTCTAACACTGATCATACAATTTTCAAAACTCCTTTGCTTGATCATGACAAGGGTAAAGCATCTTCTTCAAACTCTACCCAAATAGCAAATTATGCAAACACTGGTTATAGCAATGTCATCAATTGTTTTCAAGCATCAAATGAGTATGCTACCACCCTAAGAATAAAGGGACAAGATCCTTCTTGCGCAGTCACCACTCGTCGATCCAAAATAGTCTTGAAAGGAGCTCCTACAGTTCCTCCCAAACCAACTCCTGCAAGTCAGTATAATCTCCTAGATCATCTAGGAAAGACACCTGCACAAATATCAATCCTTGAGTTGTTGAAAATGTCCCCCGTGCATCGCACAGTCCTAGAGAAAGCTTTAATTGAGTCCACTGTCCCGATAGACATTGATGTTGACCAGTTTCAAGCCCGAATTGGACATCTAGTTGTTTCCCAAAATGTTGCATTTTCTAATAATGATATTTCACTTGATAAGCTCCCTAATAATGATCCTTTACATCTTGAATTCTTTTTCCATAATTGCAAAATCCGACGAGTCTTGATAGATGGCGGAGCGGGTCTTAATATTTGTACCTTAAGAGTAGTCATTGGCCTTGGTTATACAGAAAAGGACATTGATGCTTCCAGAAGAATAACAATCAAAGCATATGATGATGCTGAGTGCCCATCTAAAGGGATAATTACATTACCTATCAGAGTCGGTCCAGTGACAGAAAACATTTTCTTGTAGGTCTTAGACCTTGATCTCCCTTACAATATGATTCTTGGGCGTCCATGGATCCACGCAATGAAAGCAGTTCCATCCACCTATCATCAATGTTTAAAATATCCTTACAATGGAACTGAGATAACAATTCCAGGAGATCCTAATCCATTTCAATTTTGTGCTACTCTAAAGGATTCCCCTCAGCAGCAAGTCCCAGTCAATAGAGAGGCCCACTCACATAGTTATGTGGATCCTAATGAATTGTTAGATGCTGTCAAAAGAAAATTGAAGATATAGGACCAAGGATGCGGAGAATATTCAATGGATCAAACATTCCTCATTGGGAATTTACCAATATCTCCAAAATCGTATGGCAAACCACATTTGTTGCAAAAGGAACCTAAGGTAGTTATTCAATATCTGCCTCCCACTACATTTACAAGATGGGGTGAACTTGACAAAGAAACTTTAGATGATGATGTCATAGATTGGCTTTATAAGGATCCAACTGAGACCCCACCTGTCAGGTAGCTGGTGGAACTATATGGCAAAGGATTTACTATGCTGCAAAAGAAAGGATATGATGGCTGCAGTGGTTTAGGCCCGGACAAGAAGGGAAGGCTAGAACCTGTTATACCCAAGATGCGACCTCCAACTTTAGGGTTAGGTTATGTACCATTGCGAATTGGATCCTTATCTACCAAAGTGACCACGTGTGGAAAAGGGTGTAACTCTGATGATGAAATAACACCTGAGGATACCCGACCGAAACTGATTCCAATGAATGAGAGTGGAGTTCTTTTTCTTCTAGCTCCTATGCCCTTGACAATGTTTTCCTTGACCCTGATGATTTGCCTATGGAAGACAAACATGAAATAACTCCCCTTCCCAAAACATGTCCTAATGCTTGGATAGAGTCATTCTCAAACCCAAGCTCTGAATCAGATATGAGCAGTTCAGACAATGATACCATGAATGTTTACATCTTGACCATCTCGGTCCTCTCTCTCCTAAAAACCGATGATGACATGCCCCTCGTCTATCCCCAGCTTATCCAACATGACCAACAAGAACCACTCACATTGGATTGTTTTCAAAATGACAAAGCAATTGCAGAATTCCTTGGACTACGGGAAGGCATACCACAAGGTGATCATAAGGCAAGATTTGCTATTGATCTAGATTCTGCAACATATTTTGGGGAGTCAACTCCATCTTCCAGTCATCAAAATAAAAAAAGAAAAGAAAAAGTAAAAAATCAAAAGAATAGGTCTTTGAGTGAAAATCGTAAGGCACTCTCTGATCATACAAAAGTAAAAATAAAAGATGTACCTGTGGGTGAAAACCTCTTTGAGGTGCCCAAAGGTGGAAGAGTGGACATACCCCTATCAAGTCAGGATAAATCAACATTGCTTGTGGAAATGATCGAAGAAATCAATTTGGGTACACCTGACAATCCTAAGGTCATTCATTTTGCTGCTTCTCTATCAAAATAGGAAAAGATAGATTTTGTCAATTTCTTTCTTGAGAAGAAGATTAGCTTTGCATGGTCCCATGCAGATATGCCTGGCCTTGATCCAGAATTAGTCCTTCATCACTTGCCATTAAAAGCAAATGCCAAGCCTGTCAAACAGAAACTTAGAAAGATGCATCCCCAAGTGGCTCTTTTGGTCAAGGTGGAACTGAAAAAATTACTAGATGTGGGCTTTATTAGACCCATTGATTATGCAGACTGGATTTCAAATTTGGTACCAGTTAGCAAAGTAACTGGGGGCTTCAGAATCTGTACAGATTTTAGGGATCTCAATAAAGCATGCCCTAAAGATGATTTTCCACTGCCAAATATAGACATCATAGTTGACATGACTGCTGGATACGAGATGCTCTCATTGATGGATGGTTTCTCTGGCTATAACCAAATTCACATTGCTCTTGAAGACCAACATAAGACTGCATTCACATGTGCTTGAGGTACCTACTTTTGGAATGTGATTCCCTTTGGTCTTAAAAATGCAGGTGCAACATATCAAAGAGCGATGACGACAATTTTCCATGATTTCATGCATACTTTGATGGAGGACTATGTTGATGACTTATTTTGCAAATCTGTCACAAGAGATAGTCATTTAGCCATCCTGGGCCCAATCTTTGACCGAATGGAGACCTACAAGCTCAAACTCAATCCAAAGAAGTGTGTCTTTGGTGTCACAACTGGCAAATTACTAGGGTACATTGTTTCTCACAGAGGCATTGAAGTCGACCCTACCAAGGTTAAAGCAATAATGGATATGCCTCCTCCTTCCAATCTCCGGCAATTAAGAAGTCTGCAAGGAAAGTTATAGTCAATCCGCCGCTTTATAGCTCAATTGGCAGACAAATGTCATCCATTCTAGCATCTATTGTATAAAGGAGTCGCTTTTAAATGGACTGAGCAATGTCAATCAGCCTTTCAAGCTCTTAAGGACTATTTGTTGTCGCCACCTATCCTAATGCCTCCTATAGAAGGAAAGCCATTTATATTGTATATTTTTGCAATTGAAATGGCACTAGGAGTTCTCTTGGCTCAACAGGATGAGAACGGCAAAGAGCGAGCTATTTATTATATCAGCCAGACACTAGTAGGCTATGAGCTGAATTATTCAACTATTGAACGGGCATGCTTATCAGTGGTCTTTGCAACACAGAAACTTTGACACTATATGTTAAATCACCAAACATTCCTGGTTGCAAAAATTGATCCCTTGAAATACTTGCTTAGCAGAGCAGCTTTGACAGGTCACTTGGCAAAGTGGGTTATGATCCTTAGTGAATTTGATATTGAGTATATGGAGCGAAAGGCAATAAAAGGACAATCATAGTAGATCAACTTGCAGAGGCTCCTATTTATGATGATCATCCCATGTTGACCGATTTTTCAAATGAATCAGTCTTTGCTCTCACCTCTTCTAATGAATGGAAGTTATACTTTGACGGGTCCCATACCAAGTTCAGGTCCGAAGCAGGCATATTGTTTGTCACCCCTCAAGGTGATGCTATTCCCAAGTCCTACAGAATAACTTTCCATTGTACCAATAACATTGCAGAGTATGAAGCACTCGTCACAGGACTCCGAGTAGCAGTCCACTGGAACATCACACATTTACAAGTCTATGGAGATTCTCAGTTAGTCATCCGTCAAGTGAATGATGACTACGAAACAAAAGATGAAAAGCTTATTCCCTACAAGCATATGGTAGATTTCTTCAAGACAAAATTCATGGCTATCCATTTCAGTCAAGTTCCAAGAATGCAAAACAAGTCGGCAGATGCGATGGCTACAATTGCTTCCATGTTAAATATGCCCCACAATATGGACAAGTGTGAATTTTTGGTCGAACAGTTGCTTGTCCCTTCTTTTGACATTCTGATAGCAGATGTGATGTGCGTTCTTGTTGGTCCTAACTCACCATGGTACAATGATGTATATCAATATTTGAAATCCCAAACCTTACCACCTAACCTTTCCGCTAACCAACGTCGAGCCTTCATCCGATAGACAACCAAATATGTCATCATTGCCAATACCCTTTACCGTTGTTCCTTTGACCATACCCTCCTCAGGTGTTTGGATTCTGACGAAGCACAAATGGCTTTACATGAGGTTCACGATGGTATATGTGGGGGCCATTTCAATGCTCTGAGCTTAGCCAAAAAGTTGATTCGTGCTGGGTATTATTGGCCCACTCTAGAAAAAGATGTTCACGATTTTGTTAAGAAGTGCTACAAATGCCAGATCCATGGAAATTACATTCATGCACCAGCCCAAGAGCTTCATTTTGTCATATCTCTATGGCCCTTTTCTCAATGGGGATTGGATCTTATTAGCAAGATTCACCTGACATCTGCAAATGGACACAAGTTCATCATTACAGCCACATAGTATTTTACAAAATGGATTGAGGCTATCCCCATGACCTATATCACTGGTGTGCAAATTTCAAAATTCTTGCTGAATTATATCATATGCCGATATGGGGTTCCCCTTGCCATAGTCACAGATAATGGTCGTCCCTTCAAGAATAAAGATGTCAAGGAACTCTGTGAAAAGTTTCATATCCAACACCGTTTCTCCAGTCCATACTATCCACAGGGTAATGGTCAAGCCGAAGCATCAAATAAAACCATTATCAAGATCCTGAAAAAGGTTGTCAATGACGCTGGTCGAGATTGGCATGTACAGTTGATTCCAGCACTATGGGCTTATCGCACTTCTATCCGCACACCTACTGGTGCAACACCTTATTCCTTGGTGTATGGTGCGGAAGCCATTTTACCCTTGGAAGTGGAGATTCCTTCCTTGCATGTTTCCTTGCAACATCTGATTGATGATGAGACGCATAGAGTCTCTCGGTTGCATCAGCCTGAGATGTTAGATGAGAAACATCAAACAGCCCTGACACATTTTCAAGCATATCAAAATCGTCTCCGACACTCTTATAATAAGAAGGTCAAAGGGTGACACTTCGAAGTGGGAGATCTGGTTTTAAAGGCAAACCCTAAGAATGCACAATCTACTGACATCATCAAAGGCAAGTTTGAACCTAATTGGGTTGGGCCTCTCATAGTGACTGCAGCCTATGGCTCAGGGGCATATCAGCTTGCCAATCCAAAAGGTGAACCTTTGTCTGATCCTATAAATAGCATGCACCTTCGCAAGTACTGGGCATAATTTTCTATCAGCATTTCTTCAAGTATGATCCTGAAAAAATCAAAAAAAAAAAGAAAAAAAAAAAAATACAAAAAAAGAAGTGAAAAAACAAAGAACAAAAAGAGTAAAGAAAAATGATTCGCCCTCTAGTGAAAACCTGGCAAACAGGCGCTTTGGGCAAGTACCATGGTGAAAACCTGGCAATCAGGCACCATGTGTAATGAGATCATTGCTCTGTCATCTGTCATGACCTCTAGCTATGCTTTCTCTCGACCGGTTTATCATGTCTATCTTTGTCTTGACCCAATGTTCTGTTCCAGGCCTGTGATTGGTCAACATCATTGTCTTGCATACTCTGGTTTCTTGTACATATGTTTCGGTCCTGGTCTATATATATGTCTTTCAGATGCACATTGGGTGCATTCCCCTTGTCATGATCAATCACTGGAACTTTTGAATTTAAAATGTCTTGAAAAAATCATAAAAATTGAAAAAAGTCCTGAAAAAATCATAAAAAATTGAAAAATGTCTTGAAAAAATCATAAAAATTGAGAAATGTCCTGAAATAATCCAAAAAATTTTTTTGCAAAAAGTCTTGAAAAAATCATAAAAATTGAAAAATGTCCTGAAATAATCCAAAAATTTTTTGCAAAAAGTCCTGAAAAAATCATAAAAATTGAAAAATGTCTTGAAATAATCCAAAAAAATTTGAAGAAAGTCATTAAAAAATCATTAAAAAAATCAAAAAAATGTCCTAAAATAATCCCTAAAAAGTCAAATAAAGTCCTAAAAAAATGAACACAAAAAAAAAAATTGTAAAAAAACTCGCAAAACAAAACAAAAATATGTCCCCTTTGTGCATAAGACAGATCACTGAGCATCCCTCCAACGACACGCAATCACACAATGTGCTTTAATGAAATCATGCGTTAATAGATGAACTTTTCAATCAAACTAGACATTCAAATTGATCACAATTGTCATATCAATCACCATCAATATCATTTGACTTTGTCACTACTATCATGGGTCTTATACAGGGTGTGGTATACTCGAAACCAGACTGTGTCCTGTCTTAGACGGGGTACCACATGTCCTGAAACCAGATAGCATGATCGTCCTATCAGCACTTTCAACTTTTGACAATGAAGATCAAGATGTTTGTTTGACTTTTTGAAATTAGCGAGTCTTATCATTTACTAATTTCTCTTCGATCATGTTCCTATGTTGCTCGATGATGTCATTGAGTGATTTAGAGTGACCAGGATGGTTCATGGTCCCCTTCTTTTTTTGTTGTGATTGTTGTTTGTCTGTGATGTGTCTGTCTTTTGCAAAAAGGGTTGCATTTCAGCTCTGGCCTTCAATGCCATGATGCTATGCATCCATTTTGCTATATTAAATAAAGGTTCTCACCTACAAAGTGCATTACTAAAAGCAAATTTTTCTTCGTCTCTAAATGTCCTCTATCTCATTTCTTTTTACTAAAATTTCTTCAGTCAATTTTGCGATAGTCAATCCGGTCTAGTGCTCCGATCTCCAAACACATATGCTGCATCTTGCATTCATTGGTTAGTACATTTGCATTATATCAAACATCACATCAAGCATCATATCAAGCATTTTATCCATTTCATATTATAAATGCATCAAACATACATAAAAATATATCCATACATGTTCATAAACAGTGCATAAGTCATCCATACATGGAAAAATAAGTACAATTCATAACACATTGCATCCCATCATATCGATGCATATCATATCACATATCACAATAATATCAGAGTACAAAATTGGACTGTCTGTCCTAAGTATGGCCCGCAGGCTGACTACATAATGTCAAACTACATTTGTCTGTCCTAAGGAGCACCTGCCTTTGTCACTGGGTGCTCCCTCTGTCCTCCTCATCCCTACCATGTCTCATGGATGATGTCCCTCCTAGTCCTAGCTGTGGTGGTCTCATAGGTCCACTCACCCCCATGCTGTTCAATGACCTCCGAGAGCATGCCCTTCTCTCTGTCCTCAATCGTGCCCGATATGAAGCTGCTCTTTGCTCTGGTGGAGTTGCACTCTCATATAGTGTCCTCAAATGGCGTATCTCCTCACCAGTCTCTACAAGCATCTGTGCCATCTCATGTGCACTGGCATCCCTAATTGACCCAATGTACTCAGTGACTCTCTATTCTTCTCGTTGTGCCTGAGCTATTGCTGTATCTTGAACCGCTATGAGTCTGGCTATCTCCACTCTGAACTAATCATGCTCTATCCTCAAGATGGCATTCTGTCTCTCTAATGTCACAATATGATCATGTTGACTTGCTATGGTAGCCCTGCACATCTCCATCTCCTCTATCCTAGCTGTCTTCGGCTCTATGGGTATATCCTGCAATGACTCCCGATCGCCTGAATCTAGCTCATAATCGTCATCCCCCTCATCATCTTCATCCTCATCATCCTCCTCATCCTCATCACCACCCTCATCCTCCTTGTCCTCATCATCTCCCTCCTCCTCTCCAGCGAATGGGAAGTCCTCCTGTCTCCTAGGTACTGGAATATCAGGATCTGTCAATGGCACTAGCCATCATCATGCAAACCATCGCTCATACTCCTCTATTGTCCCAGTGTCCACCACATCTGATCTCCAATCCCACTATCTCTGATGTAGCTGTGTGAAGTCAGCATATGCTATGTGTGGCTAAATCATCCTCCCCCACTGACTCGTCTCTCTATGAGATCGGGCAAAGTGTGCAATCCCTCTAGGTACATCCTGCCTCTCTCCAAACTGTCGTTTGACTCTCTCTGCCAGGTACATCTCAATCACTCTCTAGCGATTCACTGGTCACCCAATCAGGTATCTCTCTTGTCTACAATACGATAGCTCATCACTATCATCTGACCATCCAAGGCAATCAAGATATGGCCTCCATGTAAACTCTCTCAATTTGTCTAGCTCGTGTCGGCAATATAATATGTATCCAAAAGGACCCTATCTTAGTGCTCCCCCATAGCAATATACATATGGTCGGTGTGGTAATACCTGTCTCTCTGCAATTGGTTGACATATGGCTATGTGCTCAAATGCCCATACCTGTAACAGTGTGACTCCACAGCTCAAAGTCTACACTCCCTAATATGCTATCTGATGCAACTGAAAATATAGCATAGCCAGTACACATGGTCCCCATGCATACACCGTACCCTCTATCACCATCTTCTCTAGCACTCTTCCCCATCCAATAGGGAATCCATGTCCTCGTCTGTCTCCTGCTAGTAGGCATGCTATCACCACTGCTATCACCACATATCGTCGATCATACTCTGATGCCATGGTCTCCCAGCCAATCTCCCTCTCTACAATATCCAAATCATCTGCGTCACACTCAAATAATCTGCACAACGCATCTCTCCCTATCACTCGGTCATACTCTATCATCTCCCCATGAATTGGAATGCGGAGGATGCGCCATACATCCTCTAGTGTCACAGTCGCCTCTCCAGTCGCCAGATGGAATGAGGAGGTCTCTGAATGCCATCGCTCTGCCAATGCAATAAGTAGTCTTGTGTTTGCCCTAATCTCGAGCATGAATGTGATATAGTATATCCCAAGTCCTGCTAATGTATCTCTGTCTATGCTTCTGAGTCTATGTCATAACATGAAGCGGTCTAGTCAGTTCTCCCGCATGATCAATAGATACTGTCGACTCTGCATCACAATTGGGGCACATTTTGTTAGTTTTAGGGTTTGCTCCTATGGGCTGCATTTCCTTGTTTCATGTCCAAATCAAGGTGTTTCTACTCTATTTTGACCTATCCTATTCTTATCCCCCCTTTTCGGATCATTCGCGTGCTATTTTTGACCAAAATTGAGTTGCCAGAGCACAACTGCACCTGTGTGCTAAGTCCTACGCCTGTGTAGCAACAAATTATACGTGTGTACCCAACACAAGCACAGAAGACCCTACACAAGCGCAGGATTCACCCTACACAAGCGCAGAAGTCAGTTTCTGCATTTTCTGTGGGCCCCACAATGTCCCGCAAGCAAGTTAAATTCATCAAATTGACAATATAGGTTTTTGAGATACATACCGCTGCTCCCATGTCGTCTGATCGTTTGTAAGTGTGTACACGTTCTCCAAGGTGATTTGCCATTGGAATGTTCGCCATCTCTCTGCAAGTGTCCTTTTCTAGAGCAACAAATTATCCTCTTTGGCTAGTGCAAATGAGCAATTTTCACTCTCTTTGTCTCATTTATAGATCTTTGTCAGTGCATAGATGGACGTGCACTCTCTCCATCTTATGCTGGTTGTGGTCTTTTGCACCTTCAATTGCTTGTCCTTTGTGTATCCGATCTCCGATTGTCAGTCCGTTTGATCCTATCATTATTATCGATCAATTGGCCTCTTTTCTACATGTTTCCGACCAATTCCTCGAGGGGGCATGCATATGTCATTGTCAGTGTCTAGGGCATTTTTAGTATTGTTCTTTGAAACAACACTTAAACTCGCATTGTCTCAAAGAGGGGCAAAATGTAGACGTCTAAAACTGGTCAATGCTTGAGGAGTCATACATTAACATTGATGCATTGCCTTATTTTACGGTTTTTGCGTCGCATTAACATTTCTCCTATGTCACGCACCTAGTTTTTATCATTTGTGAGTGTAGCATCGTAAATTGTACGCACTTGCTAGGGTGGTACAATTTCACACCTAGTTTAGCACCCGCCTTGGCGCATTTTACATTTTGCATTGCATTTCCCCTTTAACACTTAATTAATTAAAATAATTAGATCTAAGGTTCTATTTTATCATCTCCCACATCATAAAGTTGGGCCCTTTCAGTAAAGTGTGCCCTTTTCATTTTATTCCTCCAATACATCATTTAATCAAAAACCCTAATTAGGTCCTATTTTGAACTTGGGGGCTTGATTTTGAGGGTCAAAACTTCTCGAAATCACCTGTAACTTCAGGATTCTCTCTAAAATCATCATATCTGACGGTCCTGAAAATTTGGTGAAAAGTTGTCAAGACCGTGGCGCTCGGAGTGCACATGGTCCCGGACATTTTTTTCGAAATTTTAGGGGCACAATCCAATCATAAAATAAAGCTTAACCCCAAGAAATTGGCGGGAGATTCAATCTCTAGGTCGGCCAAAAGTTGAAATTAAGACCTAGGGTTTCATATATAAGAACTCTCTTTCTTCATTAGAAAGGATCGGATTTTTGTTTTCAGGGACCTTCTATGCAGTGAAAGAGCAAATCTTTGAAGACTTCAACAACATTCAACATCCATCTATCAAGCATTTATCAATTTCATTCATCCATTTAGGGCTTTGAAGACATTGAAGAGCAATAGGAGATTACCGACTGAAGATTGGCTTGTACTCCTCCCTTGAGGGTTGGGTATGATTTCATGTTGTTTTCATGTCTTTGCATAAGCTTCAATATATCTTTTATTCATGCTTTAGATCACTTTGCATCTTGATTTAGAGCATTTACATTATCTTTTACAAGCAATTAGGGTTTACTTTCTAGGTTGCTCTAGTTTGCTTTCTTGCATTTTAGGACCTTGCACACACACTAGGTCTGCACACACAATACATTTTACAATACAACTTGGCTATTCGTGGGGGTGGAAATCACCGAAGCGGGGGTTTGACTAAGGCAAAACCCTATATAGCCGCCCAAACACCTTTTCAAATATAAGTGCAGGTTTCGGGACTCGGACGACGCCGCAAGTTACAGAACTGGAAGAAGCAGACGGAGACCAAGCAACACACCAAATTTCAAAGCAAAAGACCAGGACAGGGGCGTGGGGTGCCCTGGTCTTGCCAGGACAGGGGCGCTAGGCGCCCTGGTCCCTGGGACAAGGGCGCTGGGTGCCCTGGTCCTCCTGACAGACAGCATTTTCAGCATTTTTGACAGCTTTTCCAGAGTGCAAAATAGCAGTTTTCGGAGCAGTTTCAGGGGCGGAATCAGGACAGTGGCGCCCGCGCCCCCGTCCCGAACATTTTCACTCAGATTTTAACACTGGGTATGCATTTTCATTCTTTCCTTGTCCTTGTGTTTACAGCTTTCCATTGTTTAAGTTCAATTCTGCAATCTTGTTATTAGTTCATACTTGCACTTTGGGGTTAGGGATTGAACTTGCATCATTTTATCTTTCAAATGCAACAAAGGAATAGAAATCCTAATAGGTATCCCGTGGCTCTCTCTTCCACAAAAAGAAGTAGCCAATTGTGTGATACCTCTAGGCTCTTTCGTATTCCACAAGTGTGTAATTGAAAGTGAGACTAGGGCATGTTTGCTTAGTGTCACTTTTTCTCCTACACATTTTTGGTGAACCCGACGTGAATTCCAATCTTCTCTAATTCTGATTTATTTTTCAAAATTGAGTGTTTATGCTATTTACAAGTTTTAATTTATTGCAAGATTCAAAAAAAAAAAAAATTAGAGGAAATTTTTGCTAAAACCCTAATTTTTTTTTCAATTCAAAGTTGAACTTGTGGATAGCTTAATTGGGATCAATAATTTCAAATCTGATTTAGGAACTCATTTGAATCATAAATTTCATTTTCTAAATCTACATTCTAAGTGTTTGCATTGGTTAAAATTAAACATTTCCTTCTATTTTGTATGTGTTATCATTTGAAAGAGGAAAATTGTTGTCATGATGCATTCATTTCATAGATGTGATAATGGGTTAGCTTCCCTTGTTTCAATTTCTCCTTCTCCTAAAGAACTTCTCCCTATCTATGACAACATTTTAGTGCCTAAAACAGTTGCTACCAATCCCTTTGAGACTCTCCCATGCTCTAAGGATGAAGACTTTAAGAGTGATCTTGACAATTCTCCTAAAATGTGTCCTTCCTATTTAGCTATCCTAGAGGAAGAGAATGATATCATAAACACCTTTCTTAATGTTACTTCACCTTCCCTACATGATGCCTCTCTAAGTGAAAAGGTATTAGTGGACATTGACTTATTTTCTCCTAAAGTTGGTCCTTCCAATGGGGGCATGTTAGTGCAACAAGAGGTTATGAACACTTCTTTCAAAGATCTCCTTCCTAAGCATGAATCTTTGGAGAAATATGTTCATGTTCCTCCTAAAAAACACTCCCTTCATGAGGATCCTTTTGTGCAAGAAGATGACATTATCCCTACATTTCCTAGTGATGGCATTTCCTTTTCCAACAAAATTCCCACTAGAGATGATGAATTAATGATAAATGCTTATCCTTCTCCTAAAGTTTGTCTTACCCATAAGCATCCCTTAGAGAAAGAAGATGAAATAATAAGCAATTTCCTTAATTCTCTCTCCCCTAAAGATCATATTGAACATATTTTGAGGAAAGAAGATGAGTTTAACACATCTATTGATGCTCTCCCTCCTAAGGATGAGGAATTAATAAACAATGTTATCTCCTCTCCCGAAATTGACAATACTTCAAACATTCCTTTCAACCACTTCATTATTTGGGATGAACCATTAGAAGAAGGTGTAGATTATTCTCTCTCCCTTGATAATTTCTCACCTTCCTTGAATCTTAATTATTCTCTCTCTAAAAATAAGGCATCTCCCTCTCCTCAACTTGGCTCTACTCATAAGGAAACCCTAGTTCAAAGCAAAATGGTTAACATCTCTTTCAAAGATCTCCCTCTCAAAAGTGAGACTTTAGAGAGAAATGTTGATCCTTCTCCTAGAGAGTTTATTCCCCATGTAGATCCTTTGATGATAAAGGATGATATGACCTTTCCTAGTATTACTCTGCCTACTAGAACATCAATGCCTACCCCTTGTCTCTCTCCTAAAATTGATTTAATCCGTGATGAGATTTTAGTGCAAGAGAGGACTATCAATAATTCTTCCAACACTTTTGTTCATTCGTCTAAACCATCCTCAATCAGTTTGATACATGTGAATGAGACACCTAACAAACCTCTCTTCACTGTCCAAGGTGCTTGTCCTACTCAAAATTCTCAACCTTTAAATAAGCCTATCTTAGTGGTTCAAGGTGGTTATGCTAATGATTCTTTTTGCACTCCTAAGAAACCTATTATTACTGTGCAAGGAGGTTATTCTACTAAGAGCCCTTATGAGTATGCAAAGCAACTGACTAGAGAGAGTTATCATGCGGTTGCCCATACCTATAACACAAGAAACAATAGGCAACCTAATCCTCCTCCAGTTATCCCAACTTCACTTCCTCGTCCTCAACCAATTCTTCCACAGGCTCCACTTATTTCACAAGTTCTTGGTAAGGAATATGATCTCATAGAACAACTTAAAGCTACTCCGGCAAAGATATCCCTTTGGGATTTGATCCAAACTTCTTCCGCTCATCATGGAATGTTACAAGATGCCTTGAAAGATTTGAATGTTCCTCCACCTAATACATCTAGTAATATAGTGTCTTTGGTTAACTCTGTGATGAATCCTAAAGCTCAAATTGTGTTTACTCAAGATGAGTTGCCTACTAGTGAAATTCAACATCAATATGATCCCTTGATGATTGTGGTTATCATAAATGACACTGCTATAAGATGAACACTGGTAGATAATGGCTCTGGCCTTAATGTGTGTAGCATTAACCTATTGCATAAGATGAATGTGGATACATCCCTTATTGAGCCTGACTCTCATCCCATTCGAGGCTTTGATAATGTGGCTAAGTCTTCATTAGGTATTATCACCTTACCCGTCACAGTGGGACCTGTTACTTTGCCTACTCCTATCCATGTTATGTCGGGAAATCTAACATACAACTTGTTATTAGGGAGACCTTGGATTCACAGTATGCAAGTTGTCCCCTCTACATTGCATAGACAAGTTAAATTTATTTATAACAATAAGACATATACCTTGATAGGTGATACTAATCTTCAGGCTTGTTTGCAAACATCTACTTCCAAAGGGAGTTCTTCTAAATCTTCTTCTTCTAATGATGACTCTTTAAACAAGATACCTATGGATGAATCATCACCCTCTAATGATCAAAATTCTTTGGATGAGTCTAAAGCTCCTGAAGAAGATCCTTCTCGACTTGAGTCTACACATGAAAAGGCTTTTGATCCTAAGAAGGTTCTCGCAGAAGACGATTGGGGATCTCTTGACTTTAATCCCGCCTTTGTAGGTGAATATAGGGTTCCTCCTAGAGATCTTAAAGGTAAAAAGAAGGAAGAAACTAGAGATCAATCAATCTTACTTGAACCTATGAGCAATAATTTTGTGGCCGCTTCTCAAACTTCTTCTCCTCACACCTCTAATTATGAAGAGTTTGATTCTTTGTCTTATGAAAAACCACCTTCTTTTCTTGAAATGGTTGATCGTTATGGTCGTGGCTTTCGCATTTTTGCTAAGCATGGGTATCATGGAAATGGTTGTGGCGCTCATGAACAAGGGATAAAAGTTCCTCTAGAGACTAATTTTCACAATTATGACTTTGGACTCGGCTATAATCCCTGCAAACGTACCAAAGCATCTAAAAGACCATCTCTCAATGTGAATGCTATATTTAGTAGTGATGATGATCTCACTTCAACTAAATCATCTTCTACTTCTATCAACTCTCATTCCCCTCATAAGGAAATATTGGCGATGAACAAATCTCTTTATGACTCCCCTCAAATTTCTAAATCCACTTATGAATCTTTATCTCCTATTCATCATAAAGTCCTTTCCTCTAGGAATAAGGCTCTAATAAATTACACTCATCCCTCTTCTAAGAATTCTTGTGACTTTTCTTCTTCAATTTTTATCATTTTATACATGTTTTTGATCTCACTTATAGTTGAGCATTTAGCATGTCATATTCAAATACCTCATTCAGTCTATCATGTCTTTAAATAACATTAATGGCTATTATGTTGCTCATCATTATGTGACATTGGTAGCTCATTTACTGGGGGCTCATTGTCATTCATGATGGTACAATTTCAAGTGCAATCATATTTTTTGAAGCAACATAATAGCCTAATTTTCTTGTTCCTATGGGGACAAGAGTGATTTCATACATCTCTTCTTTTGCTTATGTCCAAATCTCTCCCTAGAAGATTGTGTAAGTCCTTCTCATTTTCCTTATCCTTGGGAGGCAATAATCTTTCCTTATTTTTATCTAAGGATCCACTTTTTCCTATTTCATGGACGGTGTGAACTTTATTACTTGATGTTATTCCTTGTATGCATTTGTTGTTGTTTGTTCAAGGATTCTCTCTTACAAGAGGTGTAAGTCCTTGACTACAACCTCTTTTGCACTTGGTAAAATACATCCATAATGAATTCACTCTCCCAATTGGGTTAAAAAGAGCGTCATCCTTCATTAAGAATCAATTTCACCTCGCACAGGAAGGAAGTATTGCATTCTTATTCTCTTCTTTGTCTTATTCTAGAAGATGTTATATTTGTCTAAGACAATTTCTCTCAGGGATAGGTGTCTTTTGTACAAAGATCTCTTCTCCTCTAAGGATCTCCTTTACACATACTACAGGATATCCCTTCTCAACTATCTTATCCTTGCTTAAAGAGTACAAAACTCTCTTGCTTGGGTCTATGACATTGTTGCATTTTTGGGGTATCTTCTTTTGTGATGAAGGTAGGTATCCTTGTTCTACTTTGCTTATGACATAAACATTACACTTTTTGACCAATGGGTCATTCTCAGAACCAGAGCACAGACTCTTAGAGCGAGATGTCACGCTTTTGTACTATACATATACAGGTTGTAGCATACTTGGGCATAGACTCCTATGAGGTGCTTCTAACCTCCCTTACACACACATGCATGAGGTTGAGTGGAACTAGCGGCATAAGGCTAGACTTTCTCACTCTCCTCCCTTACATGGATCACCTAGACAGACTCTAGGGGCTAGTTTTCCATGTCCTTTTTCCCATGGATCACCTAGACAAGATCTAGGGGCGAGAAGTCCATGTTTTCTCTCTCACTATTCTTCTCATGGATCACCAATGTGTGTATTCATGCTTTTTTCCTTTCTTTTCTTCTCTTTGCATTTTGTTTCCATTTACATCCTTCATCTTGTGTTAGAGAACTCTCAAATCATCACACTCTTTGTTGTGTTGGAATTGAGATTTAGTCCTCTTTCTTACCAAATGATTCTCCATTAGTTTTTGATCTCATATCAAATCTTCTTGTGAGCATTTGTCATCAATATTCTTTAACAATTCGAAGTGGTAAACATGATACCCTGTTTCAACTTACTAAAATTAGCAAGCCAAAACAGGGGGGGACATATAGCTACCCTCGAATTTTCATCACCTTCCTTAGTAAGCATTAGGTGATTTTGTGATCTAACATGTGGTTTTGTAGGGTGTGGTTCCTAACTGTGTACTGCAGATACCGCTGGGGGCTTCGTTCGACAGACTTATGGATATATCCTTTTTCAAATAATGTTTACTTTTCTGTACTTTAGCTTGCATATGCACGTAGTGTTCATATGACCGCTAAAGTGGGGGCTAAATGTAGCGTCGTAAATTGTACGCACTTGCTAGGGTGGTACAATTTCACACCTAGTTTAGCACCCGCCTTGGCGCATTTTGCATTTTGCATTGCATTTCCCCTTTAACACTTAATTAATTAAAATAATTAGGTCTAAGGTTCTATTTTATCATCTCCCACATCATAAAGTTGGGCCCTTTCAGTAAAGTGTGCCCTTTTCATTTTATTCCTCCAATACATCATTTAATCAAAAACCCTAATTAGGTCCTATTTTGAACTTGGGGGCTTGATTTCGAGGGTCAAAACATCTCGAAATCACCTGTAACTTCAGGATTCTCTCTAAAATCATCATATCTGACGGCCCTGAAAATTTGGTGAAAAGTTGTCGGGACCGTGGCGCTCGGAGTGCACATGGTCCCGGACATTTTTTTCAAAATTTTAGGGGCACAATCCAATCATAAAATAAAGCTTAACCCCAAGAAATTGGCGGGAGATTCAATCTCTAGGTCGGCCAAAAGTTGAAATTAAGACTTAGGGTTTCATATATAAGAACTCTCTTTCTTCATTAGAAAGGATCGGATTTTTGTTTTCAGGGACCTTCTATGCAGTGAAAGAGCAGATCTTTGAAGACTTCAACAACATTCAACATCCATCTAACAAGCATTTATCAATTTCATTCATCCATTTAGGGCTTTGAAGACATTGAAGAGCAATAGGAGATTACCGACTGAAGATTGGCTTGTACTCCTCCCTTGAGGGTTGGGTATGATTTCATGTTGTTTTCATGTCTTTGCATAAGCTTCAATATATCCTTTATTCATGCTTTAGATCACTTTGCATCTTGATTTAGAGCATTTACATTATCTTTTACAAGCAATTAGGGTTTACTTTCTAGGTTGCTCTAGTTTGCTTTCTTGCATTTTAGGACCTTGCACACACACTAGGTCTGCACACACAATACATTTTACAATACAACTTGGCTATTCATGGAGGTGGAAATCACCGAAGTGGGGGTTTGACTAAGGCAAAACCCTATATAGCCGCCCAAACACCTTTTCAGATATAAGTGCAGGTTTCGGGACTCGGACGACGCCACAAGTTACAGAACCGGAAGAAGCAGATGGAGACCAAACAACACACCAAATTTCAAAGCAAAAGACCAAGACAGGGGCGTGGGGCGCCCTGGTCCTACCAGGACAGGGGCGCTGGGCGCCCTGGTCCTCCTGACAGACAGCATTTTCAGCATTTTTGACAGCTTTTCTAGAGTGCAAAATAGCAGTTTCCGGAGCAGTTTCAGGGGCGGAATCAGGACAGTGGCGCCTGCGCCCCCGTCCCGAACATTTTCACTCAGATTTTAACACCGGGTACGCATTTTCATTCTTTCCTTGTCCTTGTGTTTACAGCTTTCCATTGTTTAAGTTCAATTCTGCAATCTTGTTATTAGTTCATACTTGCACTTTGGGGTTAGGGATTGAACTTGCATCATTTTATCTTTCAATTGCAACAAAGGAATAGAAATCCTAATAGGTATCCCGTGGCTCTCTCTTCCACAAAAAGAAGTATCCAATTGTGTGATACCTCTAGGCTCTTTCGTATTCCACAAGTGTGTAATTGAAAGTGAGACTAGGGCATGTTTGCTTAGTGTCACTTTTTCTCCTGCACAGTGAGCATCGAGTCCTTCTTCTGCATTCTTCGCTTTCGAATTTGGTCTTGTCGACAACAATCTCCCGTCATGATTTTGATCGATCTTATCCTGTCGTATCAATGTGCGTGTTAATTTGTCATCATTTTGGACATCGTCAATCCTAATTAGGGTTTTGTCCCCTTTTCAATCTTGTCATCTTGCAATCGATTCGTCATCAATCCTTGTCCTCTGATCAAATTGTCATCAATCTTGTCATCTTGTGATCGATTTGTCATCAATCGTGGTCATTTTCAAATCTTATAATCATGCGATCGATTTTGTCATGGATCGTGGTCATTTTCAATCTTGTTGTTTTGCAATCTATTTTGTCATCAATCCTTGTCCTCTTGTCAACTTTGTCATTTTGAAATCGATTTGTCATCGATTGTCGTCATCTTCTCAATCATGTCAATTTGGATCAATTAGTCATTGTTCCTCATCAATTGGTGCATTTCTCAATCAAATCATTTATCAGCATTGGTCATTTATCAAGTCAGAATCATGATCGAATCGAATCGATATCAATTATCTTTTGTCAGGACCTAATTGTCATCCTTGTATTTTCTAATTCATCTTCTAAGATTTTATGATTTATTCATTTAACCTTGTTTGTCATTTCTCCCTCTAGGTTAAATAATTTATTTATCCTAAGTCTTCTCATCACAATTAAATGTTTATTTAATTGGCTAACTAATTTCTCCCTCTTTGTGAATTAATTAATAAATGAAAAATTATTAATTAATTCACTTAATTTCCTAATTTTCATCAATTTCTAATTCCTCATTTTCTAATTCCTAATTTCCTAATTTCTATTTCATCTAATTTTCAATTCTCTCCTATTTTCCTCCTAATTTCATGGGAATGACATTTCAAGTTGTCATAATTTGTCATAATTGACAATCAATCAATTTTGACATAGAAATTTGTCATAATTTTGTCATAATTGTCAATCAATCAATCTTGCATAGAAAGTGCAAATTTGTCATAATTTGTCATATTTGTCATTCTTGATTTGAAATTTCCATTCGAATCAAATTCATGCTAATCTTGTCATTTCTCCAATTTGTCTATAAATTGGATGAATTTCTTCAATCAAGATCCCTACCTGGTCGAATCAATCACGCTTTGAGTATTCTTGCGCTACTTGTCAATCTTGCTTTCACATTAGGTTTATGCACTTGAAGGTGAGATCCACAAACAAAAGCTATTTGAAGGAGAAAGAAGGACAATGGAGCCACATGAAAGAGACATCCAAGTTTGCAATGGTTTGTGTTTGAATTGATGTCTTGTTTTCATGTCTTTATTGAGTGTTTTTAGGATTGATCATTGCATTTGAGCTTTCGTGATTGAGCTAGACTAATATTGATTTGCTTTGATGATTTCCACATTTCCTAGCTACAGAAACACTTGTGGAAAGGTATAAGGTCTAGTGGAAGAGAGTTTATGACACACGGCCGAAAAGGGAAAAGAGTAGGGTGGCTCTATTGCAAAGAACATCTTCACACATGTGTGAGAACCCCTTGGTCAAAGGTGATATGGACATGTGAAGTGACTTGTGAGTCACATGTGGAGTCACATGTGGGTTTGGGTAGATGTTTAGTATTTTTAATTTGAATAAATACTAACATTAGTTAGGCTTTGGATTAATTAGGATAATGAGGGGATCAGATGATAGGTTTATAGGAATCACTAAATTAGCCTAATTAATTATGAATTAATTTAGATAATTAGGATTAGGGACAAAAATAGAAATTCCATAAATGTGAGTTTGATTTATTGAAATAAATCAATATCTAGAAGAATTGGAAAGGGCATATTAATTAAATATAATTTAATTAATTTAATATAATTTAATTAATTTAAAGGTAATGGTAGGTTAATATTATTATTAAATTAACCATGCAATAAAGACATAATTAATTAAATATTAATTTTGTCAATTTTATGTGTCTACAGGTGCTAACTTCATAAGATATAAGAATTTTGATTCATCTTGAAACACTTTAATCCCAACCTCTCACTTGTGGAGGACTTGTTAAGAGTCAACTATTTAGGGCCCCAAGGCACATGGAATTAGAAAACCATCTAAAATTATGTGTGGTCACCTTTCCATATTAACCATATCATAAACAAAATGAAACTATACATCTATATTTTTTTTTCTAGCATGGAAGGTAGGATTCTTTGCTAAACAAATGGTACTCTAATTGTTACAATAGATAGTAATATGTTTTGCTTCAAAATCAATATCTAAACACAATCTTCTAAGCCAAAAGGCTTCCTTACTCTATAGTGGACAAAGCAACTACAACCTATCACTTACTCATCAAATTGATAGCACCACCAAATAGCATAAACTTAAATTGAAGTTCAAGGTTCAATCGGATAACCATGAAAACACAATGAATACTTATAAGTACCCTATAAATATCTAAAAACTCTCTATGTGGCATCTCAATGCATCCTTCCAATATTAAAACATAGCATACATTAAAGTACCTACAACATTCGCATAAGGAACTGTAGTCACATCCTCCATCTCACTAGGAAACTTTGAGAGAGAAGTGAAGGAAGGAGTTCAACAAACAAAAGTGATGTCAAGTGCATTGGAAGAAATCTAAAGATAGGGGAAAATCCTTGTTTTTATTTTTTTGAATGATAGTGTGTCTAAATGAAATTCTTGTGTTTAATGTGTTTTGTTTGTGGAGTTATGAATGTATATATAAAAAAAAAAAAATTATATGAGTTGCACAAATTTCTTGTTGTGTTGAATATGTTGTGTTTCTGGAGTTATCAATGTATATAGAAATATTGTTTATGATATGAGTTATGCAAATTTATTTTGTGAACATATATTGTTATAGTTGTGCTATGTGTGATTGGGATAATTAGTGTGGAGGTAGACACCCTCTATCGAGAGTAGGAGATCCCTCATGTATATGGGGCTCGAGTGGGTGTGGTTCCCACTTGGAGGATTGGGTAAGTGTGCCCATCATTTTGGTATTTTAGTTGGATAATGGAGATTGGGAATGAGAAGGGAAGCCTTGTGTTGGAAAGATTGAGAAGTGAATCTCTTTGGAAGAATGAGTTTCATATTGTGTTATAAATTATTATCTTCGCTATGTTGTTGAGTCACCACTCCCCTCAAAATTGGATTACGATTGAGAATGTGGGTTGAACTATTTTTAATGTTTCTTATCTATTGTGTTTCTTATTGTTGTAGAAAGATAAAAAGTAATGTTCCACGGTTGTATGTTCTAAATTTATTGCATATGTGAGAACCAAGTTTTTCCATGTGTCCCCTTAGCTTGGGGGTGGGTTGTGTTCAACCCTATGGTTGGAAGGTGGGCTCTCATTGGCCAAAGATGGATATATGATGCTCTTATATGCAAGCCTAGTTATCATTTGACAAAGTTTTTAGTTCCCTAAGGGAAGCTTGGTGTTGTACTCTGATTAGTCAAGAGGTACCTACTATAAAATTGGGTAGAAGTCTAGGTTAAATATTTACACTAAATACTAATGTAATATTGGATAAAATTAACAATATGTAGTATTTTCTAGCCAAATTTTGAATGACTTTCTTTGTTATTCAATTTGAAAAGTGAAATAGAGAGTGAAAAGATACTTTTATCTTTATTTAGATGATAAAGGTGAATGATCAAGTATATTCTTATTATAGAATGCGTGTACCTATAACTTTAACATACATCATCCAATATATTTTTATGAAATAGTTATTGTTGTGCAAATTTGTCAAGTAGATTAATTAAAATGGTGATAATTATTAAATTGTTGCTCACTTTTGTGTTAGTTAAATGCATTCTAGAAAATGTAATAGTGCAAACTTAGTACACTTGTATTATGTTTTAGATTAAACATAAATTAATAAGTTGTTCTTTCCTCAAAAATTGAAAATATTCTATCATATGTTCATGTGTGATAAATAAAGGAAAAAACTTCTTATGCATATTTATATGTATATACCTAACAACAATAGTTATTGTTGTGCAAATTTGTCAAGTATATTAATTAAAATGGTGATAATTATTAAATTGTTGCTCACTTTTGTGTTAGTTAAATGCATTCTAGAAAATGTAATAGTGCAAACTTAGTACACTTGTATTATGTTTTAGATTAAACATAAATTAATAAGTTGTTCTTTCCTCAAAAATTGAAAATATTCTATCATATGTTCATGTGTGATAAATAAAGGAAAAAACTTCTTATGCATATTTATATGTATATACCTAACAACAAGCATATACACATATATGCATGTATACATACTGTAGTCACATAAATCTTTTCACTTAATTAAATGAATATTCACTATTTATTTGATTATTTAACCATCAGTAATCAGTTAATTAAATAATATTTAATTAATTTCATTCTCAACTTCTCCTATTAATTAAATAAATTATTCAATTTATTTAAATTAATTCATTAAACCACACTCTAAACAAATCAATTAAATGAATAAAGCACATTTATTTAATTTAACCCCCTTTCCTCATTTAAATAAATAAACAAATATTTATTTAAATCCCTAAACTACCACCCCCTCCCCCCACTTGCATTCTCCTACAAATGCAAGTTGCACCTATTTAGTTGAAATAAATGAATTTTATTTTAATTAAAATCCTATTTTCTCTCACCCACCAAACCCACTAGACTCTTCTAACTCATTCTAGACTCTTCTAACCCATTCTAGATTCTTCTAAACCATTCCTAATTATCCTAATCACCCTCCCTAATTATTGTCACATTCCTAACCAACTTGGAGTCACTTCTCAAAGCCTCAAAATCTTTGAAAAGAATTAAAGGCTTTATGTTTTCAACAAGTTAACCCCTAAAGTCTTCCAAACCATTAATGGTTCTTACATAACCATTTATGGCTCTTACATAACCATAAATGGTTAACTCAGCTCACCCACATGGTTAGAGACTTCCCCTATAACTCAACCTTCATTTAACTCATGGGTCTCTTCAAGCATTCATTGCTTTGACCATGGTTATCCCCACTAACTCTTGCACAAGAGTTTGTCCATTACATAAAGGCATTATTCATTGGATAAAGGCTTTATTCATCAGCTCAAGCCTAACCTTACCTCCCAAGGTAACCTTCAAGTTATCTCAAGCATTTAATGCTTCTTCCCTCTCCTCTCAAGCCATCTCATGTTGACATTTGTCATCCTAGGATTGGGTTGAAAGCCCTCACATGGATCATAAACCCATCAATCCTGACCCTTGTTGAGATTACTCAATCTCAACCATCCATTGCCCTATTTTTTCTATAAATAGAGCCCATTCCTTCTTAATCCAAATCTAGAAATATTGTATGCATCAAACTTATACCAAATTTGAGAGCATATAGAAGCACTTTTCTTTGTTATTTTGGATAAAATTAACATAGATTAATTAGGTATTTTCTCATATTTAGCTTGTTTGCATTTGCATAATCTTCATTTTCATTATCTTGAATCTCCATAAGACATCCATAATAGTGCAAAAAGTTGAGGGCTACACTCATGTGAAACTTGGAGAGGGGAGGAACAAGGGAGGAGCAACTATGAGCATGTTGAAGAGCATTTGGGAGGGTTTTGTGTCTTTCCTCTATTTTTGTGTGTTTTCTATAATCTACTTGATATCTCTCTTGATATGCATGCTTAAGATTGTAGTTTCTTTTATCTTTCATTTTTTATTGCTACTAACAACACTAACGACTTGTCTTGTGTTCTCGTGTCCTTTTTAGCATGCATCATTTGGTGAACCCGACGTAAATCGAACACGCATCCTTCTGATCTGATTTTCAAATCTAACTTTTTGACATTTTTCTCAATTTCCATGCACAGGTTGCTCTTTAGCGCTTTTGTCTCGTGTTTTGGCGTTATTAACAGAAGAAATCTAGTGCTTTCGTCCGAGTTTTAGCATGTTTGTTGTAGATTTAACTTTTTAGTCATAGGTTTAGTGCTTTTGTTCATTTATTAGAGTCATTGTAATAATATAGCGCTTTTGTGCTCTCTATATGTCAGTTTTAAATTTTGTCAAACATTTTAGTATAATGCTTTTGTTAACAGTTTAGCGTTTTTGTTAACAGTTTAGCGATTTTGTTATAAAGTCGCGCTTTTGTTCTAAAGTTGCGCTTTTGTTCTAGAGTTGTGCTTTTGTTCTAAAGTTGCACTTTTGTTCCAGAGTTGCGCTTTTGTGCTCACATAGTAGCGCTTTTGTTCTAGAGAATTCAAAATTGTAACCAAAAGATTAAATTTAGGCTTGTGGAAGCCCCCATGAGATTTTGGATTTTAATAACTTCTTTACTTGCAGGTTTTTAACGATTTCTTGCAAGTTGGAGGAGTTTAACTTAGGATTTTGATTTTGTTTTAACTTATTTTCTAAAATTGGTTAAAAAGAATTCATATTTCCTCTTTTTCAGTAAAAAGAACCTCACATTTTAGTTTTTGGTGTTTTAAAACAAATCAAAACTTGTCTTTTTGGGGTTTAAAAAGAACATCATTTGCAGAGGTTAAAATTCACAACAACCTTAACATTTATTTTTGCAAATTCACACTTCAAATTTGGGCTATAAAAAGAACAAACAACTTGTCCATTTACAAACAAAAGCGATTTACTTTTAAGCAAATGTGCTTTCATTTTGTTGACCAGGATTTCACTTTCCTAGTTAGAAAACAAATGGCTTTGTGGAACTAAAAAGAACATCATGTATGTTGGAGCAACATCTCCAAATAGCAAATAGATCACATTGTGATAAAAAGGTTAAAAAGAACAAGTGTTTGTCGTGATTGGCATGCTTGTGCAAAACTATAGAGTGGTCTCATTTCTAACACACTATCCTCTCCCTTGGCTCTCGTGGTCCTAGGTGCAAAAGAAAAGTGTTAGTAACACTCTGAATTTTTCTATTTTTAAGAGAGGTCTGCCAAGAGACACATCACTCTTGGGAATGACCTTGCACGGTAAATCCTTCGAGCCGCTATAGAAATCAGGTGAGAGTGAAAGTTGTAGTCTTGGGTGTAGTTGTTCCTACAATGTAACTTGTTGAAAGGACATATGGGCCCCACCACAAGTTACAAGGCTCTTAAGTGAGTCACTATAGAATGAACTTAAGTCCAAAAACATCGAACATTACAAGACACCTCTTATTTTAGAAGCCCACCCGTTCTATTGATTGAGGATATTTGTGAAAAGTTCAGTGCAAGAGCATAGATGGTTTTGCTTCCAATATACTCACCATACATATTTCCTTAAGTAGAAATAGGGCTTTTTGAAAAGCTACTTGTAGCTTGAATGAAAGTGGTGACTCCCCCATCATAGGGATCATCTATCTGTTATGCTCGTGCAAGACTTAGTATATCGCATTGTTACCTACCACAACGGGATTCATAAGGTATGTAGTACCAAAGTCGAAGAAATATCAAAATATGGGCTGAAAATATCGCAACTAGGCATGACCTTAGGGATAAAAAGTGTTTGAGTTGTCTTCGTCTTGTTTCAGACCACTAACAATTTGGGCCGAATTCAGGCTTTGGGAACATAAAATACATTTGTAAAAGGGTCAAAAAGTTCATGATTGGGTTGATTTAGACCCACACCTATTGTGCCTTTTATTGAAAAGGGGCAAGATTATTGTGTTTGTGTTCTTGTTGTGTTTTCTTGTCAAAGAAATTCAAAACAATTAAAACCAAGTATTAATCCAACAAATCTACATCAACAAATGAAAATAAAGTATCATTTTATATGACCATCACTTATATCAAAAGGAGTAAATTTCTCTCCATCAACCTATCAAAAACATCAACTTTGATCATTTGTATGACCATTCATCATCAAACCAAGAAAAAGGAAACTCAGTCAAAGGAAATGATCCTACTCCAAGTCAAGATCAAGATCAAGTAATCTCTTCATCCTCCAAATCCATTTTAGGTCCTTTCATTCCAAAGTGAAACTTTTCATCCTCCAAATCCATTTTAGGTCCTTTCATTCCAATGTCAAACTTTTCATCCTCCAAATATATCTAAGGTCCTTTCATTCCAAATTCAAACTCTTCTTCTTCTAAATCTATCTTAGGTCCTTTCATTTCGAATTCAAACTCTCCATCCCTTCCATCCATCTTGGGTCATTACGTCCCTCCATCCACCAATCCATCACCTCAAATAATCCATAAGAAAGATCAACAAAGGAACACATCTTTGAACTCCTTTCAACTATCTATCTAAACATCTTTCCAAAACTATTCTTCCATCATTTCCTCTATCTATTTTGGGTCGTTATGTCCCAAAATTTGATTTTCCTCTCTCTTCATCACTTCTCAAGTTGTGTACCAACACTCATCTTGAATGCATTTCTATCTATCCTCGCACAAATCTTAAAACATTCTATCTATTATCCAACACCTCTTTTCTATCCTTCAATCCCTATCATTCAATCCTTTGCATAAATTCATCATCTATGAAATAGGCATTTGTGTCATTTCGTCACATGCTTGCCCATGCTCAAATCTCATGTTCAGTCTTTTTCCTAGATATCTATTCATGAAATGCTTTAGAAACCGAGGTTGTTCCTCTTTAACATTTTCTTTTGGTTGGGATAAACACTCAATCCAGAAAAGAACCACTCATGGTATCTTGGTACTGACATCTTTTGATTACTATATCTCATACACCTAATCAATTTCTCTAAATCATTGTGATCTCTTAGTTGAAGACATGGCTAGTGAAAAATCTAAAATATTGCTTTAGTGCCACTGTAATTATCAGACCCATGTAAGTTTCATCACTTACAAGCCAATGCAAGAAAAATAAAGAGCAAAAAGAAATATCAAAAGATCAAAAGCATGAGCAAAAAAAAAAAAAAAACAATATCAAAATGCTTGGCTATGGGAACATGCAAGTAACTACATCGGGGCTATGGACGTCTGGCTGGAAATGGAGCAATATTTGTGACATTACAGCAATAACCTCTTCGGGGCTATGGACGCTCATTGGCAACGAGGCTCTATCCAAGATGCTTTTGAAGTCAGGGTAACTCATGTAGCTAGCCATGCTAGATTCTGAAGATTATAATGATCATATGAGCCAGAATGAACCCACTTGCACACACATGGGGAATCAAAGACTAAATACCTTGATCCAATTTGGGATTCTTCTTCCCTTTTGATTCTACTTCCCAATTGCTAGAAATGTTCAGTTGAATTTTTTGGAGGTTCTAAGTGTGGGTTGGGTCTCTATCTTTGAAAAGTTCAAGAACTCTTATTCGGGTAGTGCTAGATGTTGTGACAATCTTACATATTGCCTTTTTTGCAAATGGAAACCTCTATGCTTGGGGGCAAATTTCATTCACTCTATTCTTCCTACCATAGCTCCCATTATCCTTCATCCAATATCCATTACCCTATCTAAATTCATCATTATCTACGATCCTGCTTCACCTCATCCATATCCTCTAATCCATACCATCTATCCTATCTATTCATAGCTTCTATCATCCAGTGCTATCTATGATCTTGCTTCACATCATCCATATCCTTTAATCCATATCCCTTATCACATCAATTCAAAGCATGAACGCATGGCACATCCATCAATTCAACAACAGGAAAACTCTCAAAGTTTGCAATCAAACTAATCGCATGTCTTGTTAATCAAATCATCACTCGAAATCAACATCCACATCAAAAATGTCTTATACATGGATAGGTACACTCAAAACTAGACATATCGGTCTTATATGGGGTACTCACTCTTTGAAACCAGAGATTCCTATCAATCATCGAGTCTTGATAATCAATCCATCTATCAACTTCAACATCAACATGTCTTATACAAGGATAAGTACACTTGAAACCAAACAAACCAGTCTTATACGGGGATACTCACTCTTTGAAACCAAACATTCTTATCAATCATCGAACAAATCAAAACAATGACATAGATCAGTATGACTATTGGATTTTGTTCTAAGTTAGCCTTATCTTTATCAATTGATGGTAGTGCATGTTTCACAGATCATATTGTACATATCATATCCACCCATCTAAGCCATCACCATAAATTCACAAATGCTTATCAATCCTAGACATACTTAGCATAGTCACTCTCCTTGGTTTATTTGAATCAGATATCCAAATCATATCCCACCATGGCTTGGTGATTAGTGTACATATCCATATCAAAGTAGTATCAACAACAAGGGGCAAAATCCTAACCTCGTTGGGGGCATTTCACCTCCAGGGTTTTCAATATTGGACCAAACATGTAGCAAGACAACAAGGATTAGAACAACTAATAAATGACAAATGACAATGCAAGAAGCCTAGATATCATGGAATTAAAATGATTGGAATTGAACAAAAGATCTATTTGCAAGATGTTTTATTTGATAAGAATACATTTCCAATAGCATGCATGCTTACTTATGGTTGTTAATTTTTTATTATCATATCTCCTAAGTAACTCAAGGATGTCTCAACGATTAGAGAAGAAAGGAAGGAATTTGATATTTTTTTTGTCTACTATTTGGGAGTGAGGCCTTCTATTAGGCAAATTTGTCTTACGACGTGATCAGGTAACATGTCATTGAAGACATTTTCCGCTTTGCACATGGTTAACTCTTGTATGTTTTATGCAAGCAACACTTAGGTCATCTTGGTTCAATTATACCTTGATGCTTATGTCATCTCGCAATATCAAACCTCCATGTAAGTGTTACTCGGGTCGTTATGGTTCAATTATACCATGATGCTTGTATTAACTTCCAACATATCAAAAGCTCAATGATGGCAAACAAAAATAGAGCACAAACAAGTGACTAAACAGAAATAACAACGACATAATTAAAGTGATCATTTAGTTGCATATCATTTTAAAACTTGCATTTAGTTGCATATCATTTTAATCTTGCATTAGTATCACACCATTATCATTATCATTATCATACATCTCATTTTCAAGATACATCTCACATCATTATCATTATCATACATCTCATTTTAAAGATGCATCTCATCATCATCATCTAGTCACATTCATCATTGCATCCCCCGCATGCATATCTATCACATCATCATGGAATCTTTATTCATTTTCATATCTTCATCATTCTTCCAACTATCATCTATCATGTCTTATATAGAATATATCATTCCTGAAACCAGATGTTTTGATCAAGTCTTATACAGGATATATCATTCTTGAAACCAGATGTTTTGATCAAGTCTTATATAGGATGTATCTTTTCTGAAACCAGATGTTTTGATCAAGTCTTATACAGGATATATCATTCCTGAAACCAGACTCTTTGATCATCTTTGTCTTATACAGGTGGTGTCATTCTTGAAACCAATCGCTTTGATCATCTTTGTCTTATACAAGCACCATTTGTAAAGGCTATGGCTCCATTGTCTTTCAGACTTGTAGCAATCACATCCATTTCATTCATTCACCCATCATTTATACCATGGCTTGTTATTGATCTGCAATCAGGGTTACTACTTCATGTGTCCTGCATCACTGTTTCATAGAAACATCTAACTGGGGGCAATGTTCTTAAAACCTACTAATGGGAGTTGGATTCTACATTGCTTGTGATTTATTGAGTTGCTCATTCAAAAAAGTCTTGAACTAATACCAAAAACATTCATAAAAACTCAAAAAATACCAAAAACATTCGTAAAAACTTAGAAAATTCCAAAAACATTCAAGAACACTCACAAAATCCAAGAACATGTCAAAAACATCAAAATCAATCAAAAACATTGCAAAGCATATTATTCGTTGTACATACACATCGCAAAACGACACCAAACAAACATTTTTGAGCTACTCAAATGATGATCACTTATCAAACCAACCAAACCAATCAAAACATTTACACACAATTGTCTTCACAAGGATGCATCCTTCCTTGCAGACAAGACATGGTAACATTTTCTTTGACAATAAAATTTTGTTTAAGCTGATAAGTACTTGGTTAGTTTTTTATTTATTTGTTTATTTATATTAGGCTCCTATGCTACTCTAGGATATCCACAAGTGATTAGAGTAAGTTAGGATGGCTCTTGACATCTTTTTCTTTGTTTACTGTCTGCGGATTGTTCTAATGAAGTTTTGGGGCATGTATTGATGGTGTCTACATGGAAAGTTCACTAAGCTACATGATCCTATGCAAAATACAATCATATATCACTATGGCTTACTGACTACAACATATACCAATACCATTTGCGCATGAACCCGAATGTAGGGTAACTTTTCCTTGTCTGTGATGCTTGCTTACAGGTGAAATGCTCAAACTTGGCTCCTGCTACCTCAGCCAAGAACAATACTACCATGCTTGATGAGTAAAATAGAGCACTATGAATAATCTATAGATCATCATTTCATCTCATCTATTTATATTGCATTCTGTTGCATTCCATCCATCCATAAATCCATATCACTGCATATCATTCATACATAGTCATGACAATGGATACTCTATTTTGTTCCTCTTACATAGGAATGGGTCCTAAGTCCTCCATATCTTCTATCTAACATTGAATCCCCCCCTCACCATCCCCATCTAGGTCATCATCATAATCCCTTCATCATTTCCCATCAACCCAATCAAGCCAATTACTCTATTTATAGAGGCACATTGACTCACACACACCTAGACTATCAACAGATACTTCTTAATCAAGTATCTTCGGGCCTCAAGAGGTAATCAATTATGGCAATTCTAGACTACAACAGGCATTTATCACAATGACCTAGTCTCAACAGGGCTGCTATGATTCACCATAAACAACCTACAATGTAAACATTATCAATTGATCAACCAATCAAACATAATCAAAATGGACAATTACATCACCTATCTCATCTCAACAAGTATTTTGCTTCATATACCTTGACTTCATTGGGCAATTACATCAATTATCTAAGTCACAACAGGTCACTTTGATTCACTTACTTAGACTTTATCCTGTCCAAGCGAACAACTAACATCAACTGTCATGCTTTGACTCAACTGAGGCAATTCAATTGATTGCACCAGATTGTCCAACCAATTTTGATTAATTGCGTAGCATCAATCAAAACCACAAAACCACATTTACACTATATCTCGTGCATGACCTACGGGTACTCATTGGCTTGTCGTTTCTCTGTATTCACTCCATCCTCTCCCATTATTTTGCCATTATTTCTTCTATTCTACCTATCCCCAACTTCTTTTTCTTTTTTGAGAGATCACCCAATATTTATTCACACCTATCTATCTTTCTTTGAAACAACACAATAAACCGAACTATCTCAAAGAGGGGCAAATGTAATCACATAAATTTGTCCACTTAATTAAATGAATATTCACTATTTATTTGACTATTTAACCATCAGTCATCAGTTAATTAAATTAATATTTAATTAATTTCATTCTCAACTTCTCCTATTAATTAAATAAATTATTCAATTTATT
This sequence comes from Cryptomeria japonica, assembly GCF_030272615.1. NCBI lineage: Eukaryota > Viridiplantae > Streptophyta > Pinopsida > Cupressales > Cupressaceae > Cryptomeria > Cryptomeria japonica. Next base: position 315,456,062 of record NC_081411.1, on the reverse strand, counting down.
TAAATTAATTCATTAAATCACACTCTAAACAAAACAATTAAATGAATAAAGCATATTTATTTAATTTAACCCCCTTTCCTCATTTAAATAAATAAATAAATATTTATTTAAATCCCTAAACTACCCCCCCCCCCCCCCAACTTGCATCCACCTACAAATGTAAGCTGCACCTATTTAGTTGAAATAAATGAATTTTATTTTAATTAAAATCCTATTTTCTCTCACCCACCAAACCCACTAGACTCTTCTAGCCCATTGTAGACTCTTCTAACCCATTATAGAATCTTCTAAACCATTCCTAATTAGCCTAATCACCCTCCCTAATTATTGTCACATTCCTAAGCAACTTGGAGTCACTTCTCAAAGCCTCAAAGCCTTTGAAATGCATTAAAGGCTTTATGTCTTCAACAAGTTAGCCCATAAAGTCTTCCAAACCATTAATGGTTCTTACATAACCATTTTCGGCTCTTACATAACCATTAATGGTTAACTCGACTCACCCACATGGTTAGAGACTTCCCCTCTAACTCAACCCTCATTTAACTCATGGGTCTCTTCAAGCATTCATTGCTTTGACCATGGTTATCCCCACTAACTCTTGCACAAGAGTTTGTCCATTGGATAAAGGCATTGTTCATTAGATGAAGGCTTTATTCATCAACTCAAGCATTTAATGATTCTTCCCTCTCCTCTCAATCCATCTCATGTTGACATTTTTCATCCTGAGATTGGGTTGAAAGCCCTCACATGGATAATAAACCCATCAATCTTGACCCTTGTTGAGATTACTCAATCTCAACTATCCATTGCCCTATTTTTCTATAAATAGAGCTCATTCCTTCTTAATCCAAATCCAGAAATCTTGTATGCATCAAACTTATACCAAATTTGAGAGATCATTTAGAAGCACTTTTCTTTGTTATTTTGGATAAATTAAAATAGATTAATTAGGCATTTTCTCATATTTATCTTGTTTGCATTTGCATAATCTTCATTTTCATAATCTTGAATCTCCATACGACATCCATAATAGTGCAAAAAGCTGAGGGCTACCCTCATGTGGAACTTGGAGAGGAGAGGAACAAGGGAGGAGCAACTATGAGCATGTTGGAGAGCATTTGGGAGGGTTTTGTGTCTTGGCTCCATTTTTGTGTGCTTTCCATAATCTGTTTGATATCTCTCTTGATATGCATGCTTAGGATTGTAGTTTCTTTCATCTTTCATTTTTTATTGCTACTAACAACACTAAATTTTGAATCTTGTCTCTTGAGTCCTTTTCGGTGTGGATCACATACTTTTTTTAAAGCTATAAATTTTTATATATTTAAAAAACATAAAAAAATAATACTTTTTTTGTAGATGTGGGCCACCCCCAACTAATAGGGGATGACATCCATTATGGATACTGTATGCGGGAAAAGCGGGTCGATAGAACTCAATATGCGAAAAATATTCCAAAAGACTTGTCCACACACACACACAAGACTTCTTGGTGCAAGCTATGGAGTAATGAAGTATCACTCAACTTCCCAAGGTTGGTCCCATGGTTCTCTATCTTACAATGTCCCTCAAACCAATATTTTTGCTCTCAGATCACTGAGCAAAATGGTTTAGGGATGGCAAATGCAAGAACGAGGGATGCTTTGATAGATTTTAATATGAGATGCATCCTAAACTATGCATGATCTTAAAATGCAAATAAACTAACTATAAGATGACAAGGTTAGTAAACAAACTATCCTAGCATACTATATTAGTTCAATGATTTAAGCTAAATGATAATAGAAAGTATTCTAAACATGCATATTTAGACTAATTTCTATCTAAAAGAGAGGCTAAAATGATGAGCATAAAAATGGTATGAAAGCTTGAATGTATTTGAGCATAAGTATGATACTACAAACTTGGATTGATCTCCCAAAATGGAGGAATGAGAGCTCTATTTATAGCAAAAATAGGGCAATGGATGGTCAGGATTGAAAGAGTTGATCAAGGGTTGAATTTGAAAGTTGGGAATCCATGTTTGAAATTGGCACCAATGAAATGGTGACAAGTGTCAACATAGGGTTGGGTTGAGAGAAGGGGTTGGAGGCATTAAATGCCTGAGAAGACCTTATGGTTATCTAGAGGGTAAGGGTTAAGCTTAAGTTAGGCTTACCCATTGGATTAAGAGTTAATCCAAGGATAAACCCTTGTGCAAATGATTAAGAAATAACCATGGTCAAAGCATTAAAGGCTTGATGAGACCCTTGGGTTAGATGAAGGTTAAGTTAGGCAAAAAGTCTCTAACCATGTAAGAGGGTTGAATTAACCATTAATGGTTTGGGAGACTTTGGGAAATTAAGTGGTTGAAGACTTGAAGCCTTTAATGGTTATCAAAGACTTTAAGGGTTTGAGAAGTGACTTCCCTTTGTTTAGGGATGTGACAAAGTTTAGAAGATGGGTTAGGTTAATTAGAAGCGATTAGAAGAGTCTAGAAGGGATTAGAAATAGGTTTTAGAATACAAGTGGGAGATGTAGGAAAATGCAAGTGGATGGAGGGATAATAGGATTTAATTGAAATAAAGTTAATTTAATTCAATTTGGTTGTAATTTGGAGAAATTAAACAAATTAGATTTATTCAATTTAGGATAACTCTTTAATCAAATTTGAATTTAATTAAAAGTGGATAGGGGGGATTTAATTGAATAAAATGATTTATTAATTAAATGGTAAAAAGAAGTCTAGTGAATTTAATTTAAATAAATTGAGTAATTTACTTAATTAAATAGAGGAATGCGGGTAATTTAATTAAATTGGATTTAATTAAATAGAGAAATGAACATAAAATATTCATTTAGGAATATGGTCATTTTTATATGTCTACAAATACCATGACCAATGCCTACAATGGGGCCATATCACATGAAGGGAGGGACAACCCCTTCAAAAAAATCATTTGACAAATTTAATTGTATTTGTTATTGTAATAAGTGAAAAATAGTGTTTATAAGCTTAGGCATGCAAACTATGTTAGAGTATTCGGGTATTTACTTGATTAATTAAACAATATTTGTTTAATTATTTAATTTTTCTTTATCTCTTTTACACTTAAGCTAACTTTAGGTGCATACTGATTAATTCTTTTATTAATTATTATGTGCAAACCTAGGTTTTCCCTTTTAGGGTTTTCTTGACCTATTAAAGGTTGAGTTCATTCTTTTCTTTGTAAGAAGAAGGATTAGTATTACATTACACATATTGTGAATATTGAGCTCTCTCTTTTTGAGCATATTTTCTTTGTTTTTGTTCCTTCTGTGATTTGCTTCCTTCCTTCTCCTTGTAACAGATTTTTCAGCTTGCAGAGATCATTTAAGCTGCTCTGGTGTTGTATTTTCTCAACTCCAACATGGTATCAGAGCTTCAGATCTACAGCTACCTGTTCTTGTTTTGAGAATTTTTGCATTGGAAGTAGATCTGGGGTTTCATAAAGTTTTTCTATGCACCTAGGTATAGGCTTTTTTTTCTAAGCACTTTGGGCCTAAACAAACCTCGCCATGGTCATATAAAATTTGACCTATTTTGGTTCCTAAGCCTCTAGGAGTATTATTTTCTCAGATCCAGGCCGTACGACCCTGGCATGCAAATCGAGAAAAAAAATTCAAAAAATAACAATTTTTGCCTTTTTACAGCATGCAGGCTAGATTTTGATTTGTTTGAAAAAAAAATAAAAAAAATATTCAAAAAATCAAAAAGCAAAAAAAGGGTTTCAAAAAAAAAGTTTTTTTGGGTTTTTGCATAGGGTTCCAGACTGACAGTCCGGCCATCATACGACTGACCAAACATATCAGTCCAGCCCCCCATCCGGCCCCCTGTTGGCCCCCACCACCTACCTTCCAGCGACTGCCCCAGCACCCTTCCGGCTCCCGCCGCAGGTCCCCATCGGGCTTTCCTTAGCCCCCGCCGGCCTCTCTCTCTGGTCCTGGCCCCCGCCAGTGCTCCTGCCTCCTGGACCCGTCGCTACAACCACACCGCTGCCAAAATCCACCCTAGTCATTGTTGCAACCCTGCCACCGTTGGTCTCCCCAGTGCCAAAAACCACTCTGCTCGGCCATCTCCACCGCCGGCTACACTTCCCACCACTCAGCCACCGGAGCACCACCCACTAGCCACCTGAGCACCGCCCAGCTACCAGACTACCTTTTTTGCCTTTTTCAGGGGGGGTTTGGTTTTTTGGCCATACCTTGGGCATACGGAGTCATTTTTTCGAAAACAAATAGGTGTCGGAAAGTTGGTTCCGAGCCGGACCTTGTCATGTTGGTAATTTTTTCCAGTGTTTTTGTTTGACTATTTTTTTTCCAATCAAAGTGGGGTCTTATTTTTGCAATCCAGGAGACGTAGAATGAGCATCCGACCTCCATTTTTCAAAAATTTTATATTTTTGGAAAGCATGTGCTGTGTACTTTCTAGCCATATGAGTTTTATTTCCAGATTCTTCTGCATGCATATTCTATTCAATTTTTTGCTTTTCAGCACTCTGGTGGATATCTTGGTTGTTTCAGGTCCTAGGATCTCTTCTCTTGGTAGGATGTCTCTATTTTGGTTCTCATTTCTATTTCCAGTCTTCTTATCATTGTAGCATTGTAATTATGCAAACGCACTGAGATAAAGTGCCATCATGCATTGTTTACTTGGAATCTTGCACATCTTGTGCCTTTTTGTACATGCACTATTGATAAAGTGCCATGAGGGGGTTGATGTTTGCCTATTGTTTGCCATCTTCATTTGTCTAGTGAGTGTTCCTTCCATGACATTCACCTCATGATGTCTGTCAAGTGAGTGCTCCTTCCATCACACCATGTACTTTTCTTAGCACCTTTGATGTTCCTGGTTCTTCGTCATGCAGTTCTTCTTGGCTGTTCTTTTCAGTGTTCATGTCCCTCTCCCTCTTCCACATTATGGGGAGGTTTGTCTTGTTGGTTCTAATGCTTCTGTGGTTCGATTGATCAGCTCTTCAGGCTTTGGTTTCTCATGCCATTTGTATCTTTGAGTTCAATGTTTGCCTTGTTTGTCATCTAATTCGAGTAGTGTCATTTGAGGGCACTCATGCAAAATATAGTCTTCTCTACTTGCTCATGTTCTATTTTAGTGGAGGTTCTTTAGCTCAGCAATTATTCTTCGATAGAGTTTGCAGGTTCTTCATGCTTCAATGGTATTCTTTTCCATCTCTTTTTGGAGTAGAGTTTTGTTCCCATGTGGTTTTCTCTATTTCTCCAGTTCATAGATATTTCATTGTATTTTGGTACATGATCGGGCATTATTGTCGGGACCCATCTTTCTTACTTTCAATAGTAGTTCTAGGTTTTTAGCTTCTCCCTAAGTCTAGCTTAAGGGGAGGTGTTAGAGTATTTGGGTATTTACTTGATTAATTAAACAATATTTTTTTAATTATTTAAGTTTCCTTTATCTCTATTACACTTAAGCTAACTTTAGGTGCATAATAATTAATTCTTTTATTAATTATTATGTGCAAACCTAGGTTTTCCCTTTTAGGGTTTTCTTGACCTATTAAAGGTTGAGTTCATTCTTTTCTTAGTAAGAAGAAGGATTATTATTACATTACACATATTGTGAATATTGAGCTCTCTCTTTTTGAGCATATTTTCTGTGTTTTTGTTCCTTCTGTGATTTGCTTCCTTGCTTCTCCTTGTAACAGGTTTTTCAGCTTGCAGAGATCATTTAAGCTCCTGTGGTGTTGTATTTTCTCAACTCCAACAAACTAGACCTATTTGTCAAACATTACATTAGGGAGAGGAGTGAGATCAATAGATTTGACTGCAATTGTGTGAAAAAATGATGAATGATAATTGGATTCCCCTCCTCTTTGGTTTGGGGTGAATTGGATATTGAAAATATGTAAAGTGAATGCTAACTCTAGGGCTAAAGATGAAAAATTAACATAAATGAACATAAATAGGTAGTTGTAAATTGTATATGAAGTTGTAAGCACAAATTTGAGATGAGGAAGATAAATAGAGCTTATGATTGGAGCTTGAACCTAAAAATATGGGACAATGGAGCTCTAGGTAACCTTATACTCAAAATGTTGGATGCTAGCAAAATGAACTATTTTAGAACCAAAATGATGCTTGCAATATACCATAGAATTTTTGTGGTAAATTAATCGAACAAAGGAGTGTGAAGTAACCCTATCCTTTGCTTTTTGCACTTGCAAAAGTTGGATCTGATTGTCTCTGTTTACTCTATCTAATTCCATTTTTACAACTTTTGAACTTGTCACCTACACACAAAAATAAGAGAGAAGGTGTTGTGGATAGGGGCTTTCTTAAGTCAAACCCTGTGTTTGGAATTAACCCTATAATTGAAATTGAAATATAATGAAAATGTAAAGTGTGTACCTTTTGAGGGCAAAGGCTAGATCTGAATCAGAATGCTTGAAATTTAAATGTTATAACTTGATAAGTCTCACTTTGAAGTCCTCATGCAAAGGTCGATGCTGTCATGTAGCATAAATGTAGGATGTCTTCATAAAGTCTTAATTATGGATACCATTTTGAATGTTTGAATCTTAAATATGTGACCTCTCCTTCAATGCCTTGAAGATGCTTGATTGCTTGCTCACTTGAATTTGAATTGTAAGACTTGAATTAGAACTTGAGAGGATAAATGGACTTATTCAAATGAGGGGGTATGGCTTGCTTTTATACCCCACTACACCAAAATGTGTTTGATATTTTGAGATAGACTAACACGGGAGGAGAATTCTTGTCCATATTTCATGATCATTCTCAAGACCAAAATTGGACCTCTTTTGTCAGGATAAGGGTGCCTGAAGCATCCCTATCCTAGGACAATGGTGCCTAGGGCACCTTTGTCCAACCAGTCAGGGTTGAACAAAGTTCCACAAACCATATGCTAAGTGAAGTTTGAGAATTGAAGCCAATGTGAGCAAAATCAAACATAGTCAAAGAACAAAAGGAAAGAACTCCAAAATGAGGCTTGAGGATGGAAATTATATAGGGATACAATTTACAACACTACAATTATAAATTTAAAAAATGGTTGTTTGGAAAAAATAAAAATATTACATGCTTTACTATAGATTGGTCTCTCCCAAATGTTGCACTTGCACCAACAAAAAAATATAAAATAACAATTATCATTAACATTAATAAAAAATTTAACACTAGGCAAATGGTATCTAACATTTCAATATGTTGCATAAACATAACAACTCCCCTTAATCAAACACCAAAAAACATAAAAAAGAAGGAAAAAAAAAGGAAAACATTGGATTGGTGCTTGTACAACTTTGAGTTAAAATTTATTTATCCAAGTTTGTAACTACCAAATCGCATGAATTTCATTATCATTTGTAAACCTACAAACAAATACAAATGAAACTTCAAGAAAGTTTCTAGCACAAACATAGAAGTATTAAGGAGGACAAAATTAGGTTTTCTCCAAAACAAAAAAGAAAGTCATAGACTCATAAGAAAGAAGTTGCAACTTACCCCATCTACCCTCTTCTCTTTGCCAATCTTGAAAGGAAATGGAGGAGAAAGAGATTTTAAGGTTGTAGATTTGCCAAAAATCCAAGGGTTCCTATTAGATGTATCTAATGATTGAAAATTATATATTAAGAGTAGTTATTCCCTTAAATTAGTAGATTAAGTTTTGGTGGGGTCACATGTGACTAGGGACCTCATTATAAGTTGTTTTAAACAACTTAATAATTATACACTAATATTTTTCCCTAAAATGTACTTATTAATTGTAATGGAATTTAATAAATATCCTTGTTAAAGATAAGTGTTATTTAATTATAAATACAAGTTTGCAAAGTAAATTTAGTTGTAGATGCAAAAAGAAAAAGTTTTAAGGTGAAATTTTATTAGTTTTTTAACTAAAAGATGGGTAAAAAATTATTAAATCATCGAAAGAGATACAAAACAAGAAGGGCCACATGCCCAGCAGAGAAAAAATTACATAACTTTGTCAATCTCCACTAAATGATCTAACTTAAAAGACATATCTTAAGATAATTGCCCTTTATCAACAATATTCCAACCCTACCTATGATCAGAGGCCCATTTGGCCAAAAAATCGACAACGACATTCCACTCCCTAGGAATATGACTAAAAGTAACATATTCCAAAGAATCGCACCGCCAAAGAATCTGCCTGATCACCATGGCCAAGTGCCAACTAACCTAACCTAACTTGCGCTCTTTGAGCAAAGTCACCACCACTTGATAATCTGATTCACAAATAATTTGTTTCCATCCAAGAACTCAACTACACTCCAACACATACAAAATGGCAAAATCCTCCATAAGATTATTGGTATGATAACCCTAATAGATAGAAAAAATAAACTGAATATTTCCATAACTATCATGGCCAAGACCACCAATACCATCATGACCAAGGTTCCCCTGAGATAACCCATCAATGTTAAGTTTCAAAAATCTTTGAGGGGGATAGGGCCAGTAGCCATCCCTATTAATCCTCTACAAAGGATGATGTCGTATATTTCTCTTGAGCTATCAAGCAGGAAAGCTTCCTTGAAGAGAAAAATTGAACCGATTACAAATATCAACATCCCTAGGATCCACGCCCCCATCAAATTCACACTTTGCAAAGACAGTCTCATGAAGAGAATGAATAATTCATAAAATTTGTTTAAACATTTATTTATTTCTTGAACAATAAAATAACTCATGAATTGAGGTGTATTAATTAATTAATATTTAAAGTTGATAATTTTAACCTTTAGTTTATTTATTAGTAAATTGTTTATTCTGGTCACTTTGGTGAATATCACTATCATATAGTTGATCTATAAGAATTATTTTGAAATAATTATTCTCCTATAGATGGTAGATGTCCACCTATCCTTTATAGAAGCCTTCATCATTAGAATGTGTAGAAGGGGATTATTGCCCATAATGTCACTAGGTGTGCATAAAGTAGTAGTGTCCAATCTTTACCGATTCCATTTTAGTAGTTGGAATTTAATTTATCCTATCACTAATATTTTTCAAATTCAAAATTTGCAAGCAAGGAAGTGGCATATCCTATTGTAGCATCGTAAATTGTATACCCTCATAAATTGTATACCCTTTCTAGGGTGGTACACTTCCACGCTTGGTTTAGCACCCGCCTTAGTGTGTTTTGCATCTTGCATTTCTAATTCCCTTTAATCAATTAATTAATTAATTTAATTAAATCTAAATTCATATTTCATCACTTCATACATCATAAAGTTGGGCCCTTTTACTTTAAGTGTGCCCCTTGTATTTTATTCCTCCAATAAATCATTAAATCATAAACCCTAATTATGTCTTATTTCAAAATTTAAGGCCTAATTTTGCATGTCAAAACATCTCAAAATCAGTTGTAACTTTGGGATTCACTGTAATATCATCATATCTAATGACCCTAAAAATTTGGTGAATAGTTGGTCGAACCATGTGTAAGTTATGCACGGTCCCTAATATTTTTCCCGAAATTTCGTGAGCATAATTCTATGATATTATAATTCTTAACCCCAAGAAATTGGTGGAAAATTCAAATCCTAGTTCGGCCTAAAGATGAAATTAAGATCTATGGTTTCATACATAAGATCACTCTTTCTTCATTTGAAGGTCGAGAAGTTTTTGACTAAGTTTTCTAGCGATCACAAGGAGTTGTTTATGTAGTGAAAGAGAAGGTCTTTTGGAGTCTTCAACAACATTCAACAACATCTATTGAGCATTCATCAAGTTTTTTTTCATCAATTGGGGGCTTTTGAAGATGTAAGAAAGCAATAGGAGATCACTGACTGAAGATTGGCTTGTACCCCTCGCTTGGAGTTGGGTATGATTCCATGTTGTTTTCTTATCTTTGTATGAGCTTCATTACATCAATTTACAGATTTACATTTATGATTTAGATCACTTAGCATCATTGATTTAGAGAATTTACTTTGTCAATTACAAGCATTTAGGATTTGTTAGGGTTTCAAAGAGATCTGAAGCAAATATGAACTAACAATTATATGCAGATCTAAATACAAAAGATAAAGGAATAAAACAGGACACAGATAACACAGAGATTTAACCTTATTCACCCATAATGGGTTACGTCCACCATACATAGTCGTCCAATCTTTCTTATTATCCAGCAAAAATAGTACATCAACCTTACAATGCCTTAAGCATCCCAGCCACTTATAACATGCATTTTTAGGGCAACAATCAAAGTCGGCCTTTTTAGGGTTTTATTACAATGTCAGTTTTCATCAACAAAAAATACCCAAAAAAAAAAAATTCTTGTGTTGAGTGTAGAGTACTTTTCTAATTAGTCACCACATTTCAACAATCTCCCACTTGGAGACTGATCAGGCTCCACACCGAACAATCTCCCACTTAGAGACTGATACTACATGACACCACTATACATGCAACATCTGCTGGATAAAACACTAGGACTCGACTGGTATAAATTCCACAATTATCAATCAAGAAGACCAACAAAAACTGATGAAGAAATCAGCTTCTCCTATGGAACTACCATCATGAACATATCGGCAGGATTCTCATTTGTGTGAATCTTCTCAAGCCATAATTGACCCTCCTCCAAAACAATCCAGATGAAGTGGTACCTGAGCTGAATGTGCTTTGTCCTTGAATGAAAAACAGAGTTCTTCGCAAGATGAATGGCACTCTAGCTATCAGTATACAATGGGCGATCCTCCTGTGTCTGACCCAATTCCTCCAGAAAACATTGTAACCAAATCATCTCCTTGCTGGCTTCTATAGCAGCAACATACTCAGCTTCAGTGGTTGAAAGTGCAACAACCTTTTGCAACCTAGAAACCCAACTGACTGCAGTTCCCCCTATAGTAAAAACATACCCTGTAGTACTCCTCTATGAATCAATATCACCCGCCAGATCAAAGTCAACAAATCCACTCAGAGCAGCATTAGATCCTTTAAAACATAATACCTTCATAGTAGTTCCTTTCAAATACCAAAGAATCCATTTCACAGCATTCTAATGTTCCATACCTGGATTACTCATAAACCTACTCACAACTCCCACTGCATGTGCAATATCTGGCCTTGTGCATACCATTGCATACATCAAACTGCCAACAGCTGATGAATACGGGATGTTAGACATTTTATTAACCTCTTCCTGTGCCTTTGGGCACATCTCCTTAGTCAATTTGAAATGACTAGCCAAAGGTGTACTAACTGCTTTTGGATCCTGCATGTTAAATCTTTTCAACACCTTCTTTATATATTCACTTTGGGACAAATTCAAGGTTCTATTTTTCCTATCCCATGTAATCCTCATACTGAGAATTTGCTTAGCTACACCCAAATCCTTCATAGCAAATGACCTGGCTAATTTTTGTTTAAGATCATTTATGTGTTCCATGTTAGAACTAGCAACAAGCATGTCATCAACATAAAGCAACAGGATAATATAACTGCCATTATCCAATCTCTTAAAATATACACAATGATCAGAATGGCATCTATGATAACCGTGTTTGGCCATGAAACTATCAAATTTTAAATACCATTGTCGGGGTGCTTGCTTTAGGCCATACAAAATTTTCTTCAACCTGCACACCAAGTTCTCCTTACCTTTGACCTCATATCCCTGTGGTTGCAACATGTAAATTTCCTCCTCCAAATCTCCATGGAGAAAACTTGTTTTGACATCTAATTGTTCAAGATGTAAATCATCTGTAGCCACAAGACTAATTACAGTTCTAATTGAAGTCATTTTTACAACTGGAGAAAATATTTCATCAGAATCTATACCCTTTTTCTGTGCAAAACCTTTTACCACAAGCCTGGCCTTATATCTTTTCTGACCTCCTTCCTCCTCCTTCAGCTGATAAACCTAGTTGTTAGGCAAGACTCTTTTTTCTATAGGTAAAGGGACTAAGTCCCAAGTCTTATTTTTCATCAAGGAGTCCATCTCCTCTTTCATGCCTAGCTCCCACTGTTGTTTGGCATCCACCTACATTACTTCTTCATATTCTTCTGGTTCACCAGAATCCGTTAATAAAATAGAATACAAAGAAGGAGAAAATCTTTCAGGGGGTCTACTTGTCCTCGTAGAATGTCTAACACTTGCAGGAGTTTGTGGGACAATCTGTTGTTGTTGAGCATCAAGTACCTGTGGCATTTCATTTTTCAGCAATCTCATCCAACACCACATATTCTTGTTTGTCCTGTTCATGCTTCTTTTCCTACATCTGTTCTTTATACATAACCTTCTCATTGAATATAATATCTCTACTTCTAGTTATTTTCTTATTTTCAAAATCCCATAACCGATAGCCATATTCATCTATCCCATATCCAATGAAGGTACATTTCTGAGATTTAGCATCAAGCTTGGTTCTGTTTTCTTTATCAACATGGACAAAAGCTTCGCAACCAAAAGTTTTTAGAAAAGAATAATTTACCTTTTTACCAGTCCATGCCTCCTTTGGAATACCACCATCCAAAGGGGTTGAAAGTCCTCTATTTATCAAATAGATAGTAGTATGTACAACATCTGCCCAAAAATGTAAGGGCAATCCAACATGTAATCTCATGCTCCTCGTGCGTTCCATGATAGTCCTATTCATTCTCTCTGACACACCATTTTCGTGTGGAGTTCCTAGAACTATCTTCTGCTTTCTAATCCCATTTAAGGAGCAATAATCTTCAAATACTTTGCTGCAATACTCACCTCCATTATCCAATCTGAGACACTTCAACTTTTTTCCTGTCTCATTCTCAACCAAAGCTTTCCATTTCTTAAAAGTTTCAAAAACATCTGATTTTTGTTTTAGGAAATATACCCATGTTTTTTTCTGGTTGAGTCATCAATAAAAATAACATAATAACAAGAGCCACCAAGAGATGATACTTGAGCCGGTCCCCATACATCTGAATGTACAAGCTCTAACTTCTCACTCTTCTTCTCTTTCCCAACTTTGAGAAATCTGACTCTTTTATGGTTACCATAAACACAGTTTTCACATAACTCTAAATCAATCTTCTTTAGTCCTGGCAATAGATTTTTGGAGTGAAGGGTTTTCATCCCTTTCTCACTCATGTGCCCAAGCCTATGGTGCCACATTATCGAATCTGTTCTTGCAACATTTATTGTTGTTGTCCCTGCAGTAACTTTATCTGTAGCAGCTAGGGTAGAGTAAGTGTTACCTATACACAGATATAATATGCCTACCTTTGCACCTTTAGCTATTACTAATGATCCTTTAGCGACCTTCCACATATTGTCTGAGAGGGTAACTATGCAACCTTCACTACCTAGTTGCCCTGTAGAAATTAAATTTCTTCTTAAATTAGGAACATGTCTTACCTCTTGCAGAAACCCGTCATTTCCATTCTGCAACTTGATCTTTATCTTTCCTTTTCCAACAATTTGACAGGGCTCATCATCACCCAAATATACCTGTCCAAAATCACCTTGAACATAATCTAGAAAATATTTTCTATGGGGTGTAGCATGAAATGAAGCCCTAGAATCTATTACCCAGGAATCATTAACATTATCCAAACATAAGATTAAAGCATCTTGTAAAGTATTACTTGCAATATTAGCTTCCTTACTGTCATTTTCATTTTTGTCTCCTTCTTTGTTTTTCCGAGACCAACAGTCTTTCTTTAGATGACTAGGCTTTTTGCAGTACCAGCAATCTTTCTTTCCTCTAGATTGAGAGCGTCCTTTCTTTTACTTCCCTCGTGACTTCTCATTCCAAGGGCCTTTTCCTCTTTCCTTTGATCTTCCTCTATTCTCCATATTCAAAACACTACTCAATGATGTTGCAGTCTCACCTGTGCTTTTCCTTCGCATTTCCTCGCTTAGGATAATACCAACAATATCATCAAATACAAAAGTATTTTTACCAAAGAAAGAGTTACTTACAGCCATAACCAAGCTATTCCAGCTTTCTAACAAAGAACATAAAATCAAAAGAGCCCTAACCTCTTCTGCAAAGGTAATTTTTACTGAAGACAATTGACTGGTAATTGTATTAAATTCATTTAAGTGCTCCGCTACAGATTCTCCCTCACTCATTTTCAAATTAAACAAACGCTTCATAAGAAATACCTTATTTGAAGCCGAGGGTTTCTCATACAACTTAGCCAATGTTGCCATCAAATCTACAGCCTTTTTTGTTTTTGTTATATTGAATGCTACAGACGGCACAAGGCACAATCAAATGGATCCCAGTGCCTTTCCATCTAAAATGTCCCACTCTTCATCTGACATTGTGGTCAATTTCTTTGCCTTTCCTTCCAATGGCCACCACAAATCCTTTTGATACAGGTAATCCTCCATCTGCATTTTCCATAACTGATAATTCTGGTTGTTAAACTTTTCGACCTTGAATTTGGAATCCTCCATTGCTCCCACTCAAATCTGAGAGTCCTACCAATTTACAGAATACCTTGCTCTGATACCAATTGTTAGGGTTTCAAGCAGATCCGAAGCAAATATAAACTAATAATTATATGCAGATTTAAATACAAAAGATAAAGGAATAAAACAGGACACAGATAACATAGAGATTTAATGTGGTTCACCTAGAATGGGTTACGTCCACCATACACAGCCGTCCAATCTTTCTTATTATCCAGCAAAAATAGTACATCAACCTTACAATGCCTTAAGCATCCCAGCCACTTATAACATGAGTTTTTAGGGCAACAATCAAAGTCGGCCTTTTTAGGGTTTTATTACAATGTCGGTTTTCATCAACAAAAAATACCCCAAAAAAAAATTTCTCTGGGGCTCCCGCCCCTGAACCCCCGCTCTTCTCAGGGGCTGTCGCCCTTGAACCCAGTGAGGATACGTGCTGAGTGTATAGTACTTTTCTGATTAGTCGCCACATTTCAATAGGATTTACTCTTTAGAGCATAGGATTACTCTAGATTGTTTGCATTTATCATTTTAGGGTCTTGCACACACACAAGATTCTTATACACACTATTTTACTATATAAATCGGCTATTTGTTGAGGTGGAAATCACCAAACAGGGGTTTGACTAAGGAAAAAACCCATATACCCACCCAAAACCCTATTTTCAGTTACAGGTGCAGGTACGGGATCCGATCGTTGCAAGTTGTAGATCTACAAGGTATACATTTCCATTGTTTACATTTAAGCATTTGTAATTACTTTCTTTCAAGGTTGATTCCTCAACCAGGGTTTGACTGAGGCAAACCCCTATCCACAATAATTCTCCCTCTCTTTTTTGTGTGTAGGTTGCACGTGTGCATCTGTAATTGTAGGGTTGGACTTCATTTGAAGGGATGGAAGAACCCTTTTTGTTTCATAAATTTTGTGGCAGACCATGTATATTCCCACCACAGTCCCGATGACTTTTCTCTGGATTTGTAAGGCAGATCTGCATCAGTCTAATTATCTTGGATCAGAAGTTACAACGCGATCCCGAACTGGTATCTCCTCATTTATCTCATTTCCTCTCCCTTTTCCACTATGATGGTGGGGAAATGATGAGTGATAGATCAAGAGGAAAGCTAACACTTTCCCTCAAAGATAGATGAGAGTTTGACTATTGATTACCCTTCAATCATTTTTAACCATTACATTAGGACAATAAGGGGTAATTCATTAGATCCAATCTTCACACAAAGATGATAGATTGAATTATGAATGAATTAAGGATGTTATGATGATCCCCGTATTCCCTTTGTTTGATTTGAAATGGAAATTGATTGAATTATGTAGGGCAAAAGTGACAAAGAATCGATTATAACTTGAGATATGAATATGGGATGAAGTTGTGCACCTGGATTTGGTAGTAAAATGTCGAGATGAAGTCACCCTGCAAATTTGATGAAAAGTTGTATGGACTGTGGCGAGAATGTACACGGTCCTCTGAGAAATCCGCGAAATGAAAAGGGTTTTTCCACCTCTACAAATGAAGCTTGAATCCAAAAGTACAATAGTGCACCTGCAACCTACACACAAAAAAGAGAGGGAAATGTGTTGGGATTGGGGGTTTGCCTTTAGGTCAAACCCCAGTTTTGCAATTAACCAAGTAATGAAAAAAAGTACTTGCAAGTAGATGTAAATGAAAGACTGAATTATAAATTACCTCAAGGGAGGTTATAGTAACAATATTGATAGAAATTCTTGTGTGGAATTTAATTTTGAAAGAGATCACCTTTTCAATGGTTGAATCCTTGACTTGAATACAACACCTAGCCTTGAAGGGAGACTTGAGAATGCTCAATGTTGGAAAAGAACGCCTATCGCTTATGCAACTTGAATCTCTCCAACTTATTCAACTTATCAAACTTATCCAGCTTATCCAAATGAGAGGACAGATTCCCCTTAAATACATGTTTGAAGGATTTGAATTTCATCACGGGTCGACATTGAGGAGATTTCCCGCTTACTATACAACCCACAATGCTTACACTAGAAAGGTCATGTCCAAAAATAGGGCAGGGAAAGGGGCGCCATGCCCCTATCCTGGGAAGAAAAGGGTACCATGCCCCTATCCAAGGGGGGCAGGGGCACCATGCCCCTATCCTACCCCTTTCTCCAAGGTAGAGTGTGGACAGAGTGATGCAGAGGCCAAGGAAGAAGCAGTTTTCACGAGCCAAGCACTCTCCAATCTCCGACCAAGCTAGAGGATTCAAGTTTGAATGCATGAGGACCCTAATGTAGTCATAAATTTCTAGGGTCACAAATTTATGCCACTACATTTAGCCCCCACTTTAGCGGGAGTATGAGTGTATAGCGATACTATCGGTAAAGTACAAGGAAACAAGATTGAAAGACTTTCTCCACGTCAAGGAGGCAAGATGCGCCAAGCCCCCGGTGGAATTAGGATCTTACGACTTCAATTGACAAAGTAAAAAGGAATATCAAGAAGGGGAGAACCATGATTGCAAGTAGAAAAGTTCCCTTCACTATGAGTCATGAAAGCAAGGATAAAAAGATTACAAAGCAAAGCAAAGTTCACTAAGTAATTCTAAGTATCACAAGAAGGAAAGTATGAGCAAAGTTTATGCCCCTACGTTAAAGAGATCATATGTGCCTTATCGGGAATGATTTCTTCAAGGTAGGATACACCCAAGAGAGAGAGAAGAGAGGGGGCATGTTATCGCAAGGATTTAGCCCCCAATCAAGGTATAAAGCCAAGGATAATGAACACAAAACATAAGGTAGTGTCACTTTCCTCGGGGTCAATATGTTGTATGATAACTCATGTCTATCATGTATGTATATGCATATAATAATCTTCATTCTCCAAATAAGGACACTACCTTAGAAGAAAGGGAAGAGAGGATATCTTTTGATTCAACATGAAAGAGACCAAGAGAAGATCGCAATTCTTTGCATCATCCCCAACTAGACAATAAGGGAACAATAGAAGAACAAGGATACATATAGAAGAATGGTCACAAAAGAGAAAGAAAAGATAGAGAAAGATCTACAATGCTAGTATCACTAATCTAGCATGACATCCGCCTCCCGATCTTGCTGATCACTATTTTGGGAAGGCGAGCAACATGTCAGAGGAGCGATATCGAGCACAACAAATGGAGCTATCACGAGGTCCAAAAAAGGACTATGCTCATGTGGTAAGTCACTTTGTTCAATTCTAGGAGCTAGGATTAGGGTTTGTGAAAACTCATCCGATAAATGTTTTTCCACATCAATATATTCATGCTCATTGTCAGAAGCATTAGGAGTTGTATTGCCATTATGAATAACATTTTAACTCATTTTTGCATCAAAGTTTAAAGCAAGAGGAGCAAGAACATGAATAGGAGTAAAACCATCACATGTTTTATGCAGCTTATGATTTTGAGATGTTGGTTAAATATCTTGCTTAGGAGAAAAGGGAATCATATCAATTGTTGGAGTCTGAGGAGATTGATTATTTTGAGGGATAGCTTCATGAGCTTGAACATGGCATCTTCTTCGACGTTCTCTCACACAATGATTATGTCGAGTCTTAGTGGAAGGCTGAGAAGGAGGAGGAATATTTGAAGGAGGAATGGATTTCTCCTTTATAGTGGAAGGTTTAGGTTGAGGTCTTTTTGGTTGAACAATAGGAGAAGAAGGCCTCTTCTCTCGATAAGAGGAAGGAGGTGTAAATGTGCCATAGAAAGGAGGAATATTAGGTGTAGGGAGGAGACCAAATCCATCATGAGGAGGAGGTATAGGTCTAACCTTAGGAAGAATATTGTGGTTCTCCTTAAGAGAAGGTAAAGTCACATCCATAGGAGTAGGTGGATAATTTTCCTTAGGAGGGAGATTAGTTCTATCCAAGAGGGGAAGAACCTCATCTTGAAGAATAATAGGAATGTCAAGTGTTGGTGGTCTAGGTTGACTTAAGGATAAGATCATATCATTCTTCCATTTTTGATAGGAATGAAAAAGAGAATCGCTCCTTAATGGAAGAGATTGAAATTGTTTAGGCCAAAAGAGATCAATAGGAACATCGAGGCTTCTCTCAGATGGATGAAATAAGCTATGGTTAATGGTGATGATTTCTCCATTGTGAGGAAATTTCAGACACTTGTGGATTGGAGAAGCAATAGCCTTCATGGAAGATATCCAAGGATAGCCCAACTTCACACGAAATTGCTCAAAAGAAGGTATGATAACAAAGTCAACATCCATGGATTTAGTATGGACTTTGACAAGAAGGGTGATAGAACCAGTGGTAGGAAAAGAGAACACATCAAATAAATTCACATCTACATTAGAAGCAACATATAATGGTTTATGCAATCGTAAAGTAAAAAGATACTCTTCAGTTATGACATTAACTATGCAAGAGGGATCAATCAGGGCATCATGGAAAGTGATATCCTTAACCTTTGCAACTATGTATAAAGGGCCATCAGGTGCTCTAATGGTCTCAGTAAGGTCAAATGCAATATAGGGATCCCTAGGTGAATCTTGTGTTTCTACCATATTAACCAAGTTTGGAGACATACAGATGAGTGTTTCAAAAGAGAGAGAACTAAGTGCATTCTCAATAACATTAGAGGTATGAGATGGCAAGGGATCAGTGAAAATCTTAAGATTTTGATTAGGAGGAGAAACTAATTTATTCCCTTTATCATTCACACCTTCCATAGATATAGTATTACTATCAATCAAGTCTTGAACCTTATGTTTCAATGCAAAACATTTCTCAGTATCATGACCAGGTTGACGATGAAATTGGCAAAAGGAATTGTTATCAAAATGAGGAGATGCAAGTTTGGAAGGATCAACTTGTTTTATAGGAGGAATTTGATAACATTTCTATGCAATAACTAAGACATAATACTATGCAAAGATTCATTCAGAAGAGTAAATTGTCTTTCTCTTTCGAGAAATTTAGAAATAGGAGACACGCCTGTTGTAGCAATCACATGGTTGTTGTTGATTGGATCATTGAACTTGATGAAATTTTTTGGTGGTTTGAACTTCACAAACAGTTGTTCAACACTCTCCCCCTTATCACACGGATCCATAGGAGTTGATTGATCCATTTGACTCACAACTAGTTGATAATTGTGGAGTGTTGTGCACAACTACGGAAAGGAAGTAAACTCAGACAAAAGAAGCTTTTCCCTGATATATTTTTGTAAATTAGAAATGAAAATTATTTGAATATCATTATCAGGTACATGAAAAGAAATTTGAGCACACAAATACCTTTATCTACCAATGAAATCAGTCAATTTTTCTTTAACACCTTGTTTACAATGTATTAAATTAGTCAAAGTGATTTTAGGAGCAATGTTATTTTGAAATTGTTGGATGAAAGCATTTTCTAGTTGTTGAAAGGAAGTGATAGAATAAGAAGGCAGAGAGAAATACCATTGTAAGGCCTTATCTCTTAGTATTCTTGTAAACAATTTTGCAAGCAATCATTGATCATAAGCAAAATCAGTACACAAGGTTTGAAATGTTTTAACATGCATAAGAGGATCACCTTTTCTATTATAGAGTTCTAATTGAGGGATCTCAACATGTTTAGGTGGCATGAATTTAACAATATCAAGAGAAAGTGGGCTCGCAACATCAAAGGTGGGCACACTAAACTTGGATTGACTCATGGAAGCAATTTGTTGTTGTAAGGAAGACATAGTTTGGGCAAGATTGTTGATTGTCATTGGTGGAAGAATTCATGTTAGACATAGGTGATTGAGAAGGTGGTGTGATGTTGTTGAAAGAAGGCATGGACTAAGAATAAGGTGGTGGGACACTATGATAAGTAAGCATTGGTGATGATTGGGTAGGAAAAGGGACACTCAAAGGGGGAATAAGGTTATTGAAGGAATTGCCCCCTTGTGTCACACTGATTTGTTGAGGTTTAATAGGAATACTCATGGAAGACATAGGTAATGATGGAGGATTAAATGAAGAAGAGGGATTGCCCCCATGACCTATGGTTGTAGGATTGACATTTTGAGTTGAAGTAGCCATGATGTTTGATGTGAAATTAGGAATACTAGTCATAGGATTGGTCAAAGGAATAGAGGAATTAACTTGTGTTGAAGGTTGTGAGTAACCTAGGGTTTTGGTACAACTCTTGATAGGCATGACATTAGAATCAACAATATGTGCAATGTCACGCAATATATCAATTCTATTCTTATCACTTTGAAGCATGCGCTTAAGACCTTCAATTAATGGAAGAGCTTCACTATTACGGTATTCTTGACATCCATTGTTGAAAGCTATCAAATTGATTGTCCAATGTAGAAATTTGATCTAAAGAAAGCCTAGTTAAAGCATCTTCTTCATCATGAGATCCATCAATGGAGTGAATAGGCACATGATTAGGATGGGAAGAATTAGCATGATCCTCATTAAAGAAATCACCCAAATTAGGCTCCATCTCCTCGGTAATTAAACCTTGGGAAGCCATAATTCTAATGCTTCATCTAACGAGGATAGGATAGGTGGGACTAATAGTGGTAAAACTCATGCACTAGAGGGAAAGTTTGAATTTTGAATTGTGGAACAAAACTTACAAAATTGAGTAATGCAAAATTTAAGAAAATAATGATTACACAATTTGAACTTTGTTGGAGGAAGGGAATGACATAATTTCCAACGAAAAATGAGAGGAAATTTGGAATTTTAAAATTAGGGCCAAGGGAATACAACTTAATTTTAAAATTAGAATTTTTAAAATCAGGGCAGACTATAATTAACCTCTCAATTTCAAAAAATTTCATGAAAGTTGAAATGTTGAATTTTGAAGGTATTTCTGATTCTAAAGGGTTCAAAAATTGATAAAATCAGCCAATCTTTCGGATTTAGTCTAATAAATATAGTCATAATAGTCTCCCAAAATTTTGGGAAAAAGGTCAAGGATCGTGATGGGAACGCACATGATCCGACCACCTTTTTTTAAAAAATTTAGGGATGGATATTAGGATGATTTTAAAGCTAACCCCAAAAAATTGGCGAATTTTACAATCTCTAGATAGGCGAAATGAACGCACAAAGATGTTAATATGACCTTATTAGGGTGTTGAAGAAAAAGAGGAATTGAAGTGCAATTTGGAAAAGGGTCAAACCTAATGGGTAGGGACACCTTGGAAAATGTTTAAGAATCTGAATGTAACTAAAATTGATTTGAAATTCACACAAAATCCAATTAATTTTAAAAATTAGGATTTGATGACCTAACCACTTAATTTTGAAATTTAATTTTTTTGGCAAAAGGGGGAAAATTGGAAATTTGAATTGTGGGATTGAAGACAAATTTGAGAATAATCAGAAATCTGAAAATTAAGTTGAAATTCAATTTTTGCACAAGTTCAATATGATTTTTGAAAAATAGGGTTTTAACATGTAACCTCTTAATTTTGTAAATTTTAATTGGAAATTGGACAAGACAATGAGGAAATTGAATTTGACAAAAACAACAATTTTTCAGATCTAAGACAAACACAAGCATTTTTTTACAAATCACAAGTGAAACTTTAAATTTAAAAACTAGGGTTTTTTTTTAATTAACCACTAAGTTTGCAGAAAGTTGAAACTTGTAAATAAAATATATGCAATGTTATTCAAAGGATAGCATGCAAGATGTCAGGTTCACCAAAATGTGATGGTGGTAAAATGATGAGTGATAGATCAAGGGAAAACTAACCCTTTCCCTCAAAGAGAGATGAGAGTTTCACTATTGATTACCCTTCAAGCACTTTTCACCATTACATTAGGGAGATAAGGGATAATTCACTAGATCCAATCTCCACACAAAGATGATAGATTGAATTCGGAATGAATTAAAGATGTTATGATGATCCCCTTATTCCCTTTGTTTGATTTGAAATGGAAATTGATTGAATTATGTAGTGCAAAAGTGACAAAGAATCGATTATAACTTGAGATTTGAATATGGGATGAAGTTGTGCACCTGGATTTGATAGTAAAATGTCGAGACAAAGTCACCTTGCAAATTTGATGAAAAGTTGTACGGGTCATGGCAGGAATGTACACGG
Source organism: Cryptomeria japonica (assembly GCF_030272615.1). Taxonomy (NCBI): domain Eukaryota; kingdom Viridiplantae; phylum Streptophyta; class Pinopsida; order Cupressales; family Cupressaceae; genus Cryptomeria; species Cryptomeria japonica. Next base: position 315,433,531 of record NC_081411.1, on the reverse strand, counting down.
TCCTCCAATAAATCCGCGAAATGAAAAGGGTTTTTCAGCCTCTGCAAATGAAGCCCGAATCTGAAAGTACAACAGCGCACCTACAACCTACACATAAAAAAAAGAGGGAAATGTGTTGGGATTGGGGGTTTCCCTTTAGGTCAAACCCTAGTTTTGCAATTAACCAAGTAATGAAAGAAATTACTTGCAAGTAGATGTAAATGGAAGATTGAATTGTAAATTACCTCAAGGGAGGTTGTAGTAACAATGTTGATAGAAATACTTGTGTGGAATTGAATATTGAAAGAGATATCATCTTCAATGGTTGAATCCTTGACTTGAATGCAACACCTAGCCTTGAAGGGAGACTTGAGAATGCTCAATGCTAGAAAAGAATGCTTGAATGCTTAATCACTTATGCAACTTGAATCTCTCCATCTTATTCAACTTATCAAACTTATCCAACATATCCAAATGAGAGGATGAATGCCCCTTAAATACATGTTTGAAGGATTTGAATTTTATCACGGGCCGACATCGAGGATATTTCCTGCTCACTACACAACCCACAATTCTTGCACTAGAAAGGTCCTTCCCTAAAATAGGGCAAGGACAGGGGCACCATGCCCTATCCTGGGAGGACAAGGGTGCCACGCCCCTGTCCTACCACATTCTCTAGGGAAGAGTGTGGACAAAGTGATGCGAAGGCCAAGGAAGAAGCAGTTTTCACAAGCCGAGCACTCTCTGATCTCCAATCAAGCTAGAGGATTTGAGTTCGAATGCGTGAGGACCCTAATGCAGTCGTAAATTGCTAGGGTCGCAATTTTATGACACTACATCCACATAGTCAACAAGTCAACTTTCTCATTTACAAAAGAGGGTGAATCACACTTCAACCACTTGCAATCCACTCAGAATTCACATCCTTCTTCTCCTCAGATTTGGATCTAGCAAATTCAACCCCTCTTTTGAATGTAAAGTTCCTCTCAAGTGAAAATCATCCTATTGGCTTCCTTTCTCTCTCCTAGGTGGGGAGTGACTAGGATCCAATTTTCCATTTTACATTTTGGTGAACCCAAGATCTTACATATTAATCCTGATTTCTCATTCTTGGATCTGATTAATTGCATTTTCAAGTTTGATCTATTTGCAAATTTTAGAGGTTAATTGCATAAAAACCCTAATTTTTCATTTTGAGAAAATTAAGCTTGTGAAGTGTAAAATTTTAATTGCTTGTTCCAGATTTGATTTCTATTTCAAAATTGCAATTCAAATCTGTTTCTTTATTTTGAAAATTTAGTGGTTAAATCATAAAACCCTGATTTTTAAGATTCTTCTATTTTCAACCTTTGACTGTAATTTTGACCGATCTAGACATCTCCAAATCAGTTGTTTTTTTTTATTCTGCATTAAAATCTTAATCTCTATCATCCCTAAAAATTTTGAAAAAAATTGGTTGGACCATGTGTGTTCCCGCCACGATCCTCGACTTTTTTCCCAAAATTTTGGGAGACGGAATTGACTGTATTTTTCTGCTCAAATCCAGAAAATTGGCGTACTTTATCAATTTTAACACTCTCTAAGGTCAAACAGAAATTCAACATTCATCAAATTCACACCTTAAAATTAATTTTCATAAAAAGGTCCTAATTTTAGATCTACTTTTCTAGCAAATTCAGATTTCACTTAAGAGACTTTTAATGGCAATTAATAAATTGGATTTACTTGCTCTTTCACATGTGATTACATTAATTTTTGCATATACTTATCATGTGTTGGATAAGAGTTTCTTCCATTTCCTGTTGCTTCTCTTTCTTCATAGCACTTGTTCATATTGTGATGTTAGGATTTCCAAATTATTTGATCTCAAAGCTTTTATGTTTCATTTATTTTGCATTATGGTGATGTTTTTTAACAACACGCATTTCCTATGTTAATCATCTTAAATATTTTGTAGATTCTAAATCTAAAGATCCTAACCCTTGTACCTCTCCTAAGGTATCTTGTGTGAAAGAAATAAGATATAATGATTTACCCAATGATCTTTCTACAAGAGAGAAAACATTGGAAAGTAATATGGATCCCTCTTCTTCTTCTAAACATACCCTTGAGCAAGGTGGGTAATATGAAGAACATCAACATTCTTACATCTTTAGATTCTCCTTATTTTCCCAAGACGTATCTTCGACATCAAAGTCTATGTAGAGAGGATCATGTCATGCATTTTATTCATGACCTTTCTCCTAGCATAGAAATCACTAAAAATGAGCTTTTAGATGATGAAGATGTGCTTCCCAATCTTTCAAAAAGGATAATCTTGATAAAGACAAAGAGATTTTCATTCCACATGATACTCCTCCTTCATCTACAAATCCTTTTCTACCTCCTTACACATCAGATTTCAAAGAAATTCATGATCTTGTTCCTCCATCTAGTCAATTGAAACATTCTTATAGTCATGGCTTTCATATAATTACAATACAAGGTTTTAAAGGACAAGGAATTGGGAAATTTGAGCATAGAATTAGTGTCCCTATAAATCCTCCTACGGAAACTACTACAAGAGGCCTAGGAAGTGGTACCTCTCTTTCTATGGATGAATTCCTTAGACTTAAAAACTTTCAAGATTACCTTCAAAAACAACAAATCAAGAGAGCCCGCAAGAATCGACTTCATTAATGATTAATTACATAATATTGTTCTTTAATCAATCCGAAGTATGATCGATTCACTTTATCATTCAATCATAGGCAGATTGGTGATTTGCAATGATGATTATAATCATCTCTAGAATTACATGATTTATATATAATGATCATAATCATGTATGTGTATATTTAATCATATATATCCATATATATCATTAAATATATATATACATGATTATTCATAATCATGTTATGATTAACATCATCAAGGTAAATACATCGATTAGACTATATGAAAGGATAGATATCAAATGTTCACATATATGACTTCATCAATTAGATTAATCTGACCGAAGCTACAATCATCAACACAAAAATATTAAGCAAGTGAAAGGTATTGAATATTGCATTTTTCATGATTTATATTCACATTCTTTTGGAAAATGTTATGCATTTGAGAAATTTGTTCAACTACAATATGATCTTGCACACATTTGTCTCACAGAGGATCTAGTTGTATTTCTTGGTAAAAACATCGTGCCTTAGCACTTCTTTTCCCTTCATGTTTCTCTTCATCCTATGGCATAAGTATCCCATCTCACAAGCGCTCTTTATCATTAGTGGTGGTAGTATTTTACTTTAACATACTTTGGGGCAGCAACATGAAGTCTATTTTTCTTCTTCTTTCTATACATTTATCTCTATTTTTGTGCATCATTCATTATTAGATCTCTTTTCTTGCATAGGGTTCTCCTTATGTGAGCATATAATTGTTCTTTGGTTTTCCTCTTTGCTTGGAGAGGGGCATCTTTAATGAGTACTACACTTCCTCTCTTTCCTTCATTCTCTTTGAAATCTTACCTCTTCTATGGTTTTGATTATTCGCAAGTATGATATGTCCCTTAGCAAGGAATGATCTCTTGGGAGCCATGTATCCTTTCCTTGAGAGGAGTTGTTCCACTAGGATGGCATATCACTTGAAACTAATCACCATTAGAAAATGTGTAATGTTTCTCCTTGTTCTCCTCACTTGGGGGGCAAGGATTTTTGTTCCTTTCCCTTGTATTAGTATTTCCTTTAGGGGCTGCATTCTTCATATGTGATTATAATTTCTTATAATGGTATGCTTTTATGATTAATCCCCCTTGGGGAATGTATGACTTTTTCTCTCTTCTTTTCAAAGATTACCACTTCTTGAGACATGTATTTTACATTTACTAATGTCTTTTCTTGCATGTGTTCATGTAAGATCATTGTACATTTGCTTATGTTTAATATCTCTCTAGTAGATTGTGCAAGCTCTTCTCATCGTTCCTTAGCTTGAGGGGTAATGATCCCTCTCTCTCTCTTTCTCTCAGGAACCACTTTGCCCTATTAAGTGGATGGTGTGAGTTCTATTACTTGATGTCATTCCTTGTGTAGAATTGTTGGTTATTAACTTAAGGATTATCTCTTATACAAGAAGTGTTAATCCTTGACTATGACCTCTTTTACACTTGGTAATGTACATCTATGATAAATCCAACCATTCCTTTGGGTACTAAATGTGAGTCATCTTTCATCAAGAATCCCTTTCACCTAGAAATAGGAGGAAGGATTGCACTCTTTTTCTTTCCTTTTCTTGTTCTAGAAGATGTTATATTTGTCTAAGAAACTCCTCTTGGGGGTAGATGTATTTTTTAACAAAGTTCTCTTCTCCTTCAAGGATCACCTTTACACTTACAGCAAGATATCTCTTTTCAACTATCTTATCCTTGCATGAAGAGTATTCCCTCTCTTGCTTGGATTTATGACATTGTTGCATATTGGATATCTTCTTTGTGACGAAGGTAGGTATCCTTGTTATTCTTTCCTTAAGATATCAACGTCAACCTATATTGACATCTTAAGGAGGGGGCACCCACACTGCTCCTTTATACTATACTTCTCTCATGCATTGTACAGTGGGATATTCTTGGAACCAAAGGGAAACCTCTTAGAAAAATATGTCATACTTTTTGTATAGTGGGACATTCTTGGAACCAGAGGAAAACCTCTTAGAGAAAGATATTGTCACTTTTTGTACAGTGGGCCATTCTCGGAACTAGAGCACGGTCCCTTACAGCAAGATGTCTTCACTTCTTCTTTTTTCTTGTATAGTGAAACATTCTTGGAACCAGAGGGAAACCTCTTCGAGAAATATGTCATCACTTTTCTCTTGTATAGTGGGTCATTCTTAAAACCAAAGCATGGTCTCTTAGAGCGATATGACACACTTTTCTTTTATGCACGGTGATTATTCTCGGAACCAGAGCACAAACTCTTAGAGTGAGATATCACACCTTTCTTGACATTCTATAAAGGTTGTAGCATACTCAGGCATAGACTCTTATGAGGCATTTCGAACCTCACTTGCACACACACGCATGAGCTTGAGTGGAACTAATGGTGTTCTCACTCTCTCCCTTTACATGGATCACCTAGACAGGCTCTAGGGGCGATATTTTCCATGTCCTTCTCTCCATGGATCACCTACTTTTAGGGGCAAGACATCCATGGTTTCTTTATTCTTCGCCTTTCTTCTCATGGATCACCAAAGTGTGTATTCATGTTCTCTCTCTTCTTCCTCTAATGAACTCATAGTTTTACTATTGATAGTTCATGGATGATGTTTGCTTTGCTCTTTTATGTGATCGCTCGTATTTATATGATGGTATTGGTCTTTGTGTCCTGATTAGTTGTTGAGACATCTGAGCTCGAGATCTCTTCGACTAGTTAGTTTATTGTCTTGTGTCTTGTTCTTGTTGTGTGTCTTTTTGCGCTTTGTCTTTTTTTTGTGTGTCTTGTGCCTTTTTTTTTGTGTGCTCTTGCATATGTTGGCATGATTTGAGACCCTAAGATTGGAAGCTTTTTGCTCCTCAAATTTAGTGATTTCTTATACTCATTGTGGCATTTCCCCGCATCTCTCATCTTCATCTATCTTGTTTCTTCTACTTTTTCGGTAGTAATGGTGTAAGCCATACTCTTGCTAAAGTGGGGGCTAAATGTAGTGTCATAAAATTGCGACCCCTATAATTTTAACCACATTTTGGGTCCTCACCTTGGTGATGGCATCTTCCTTTCTAACCGAGGCCTATTTATGCATTTTCCCCCCTAGGAAAATGGTGTGGGGCCCCTGTCCTCACCTCTTAGGGTGGCCCTATGTCAAGTCTCCCCGATCTCCTATGCACAATTTGTCTTTGGGGGTTGTAATTCATCTTTGTCAGCCTTCGGTGGTTGAAAATTAATCCTTGAGGCATGTATAAAAAGGAATTCAATACCCTCATTCAAGGAAGACAGATGAAGAATGAAAGGAAAAATAGAGAGCATAAGGAGAAGGTACAAGATTTCAAGGTCATCATCAAGCATTCAAGCATTCAAGTCTTCTTCATTCATCCTTTGGAGCAACATTACAACATTCATTTGCAAGCATGTGTGTGTGTTATGGTTTTGTCATGTTATATGCCATTTCATACAACATTTTTGGTTACATTCAAGAAGCAAAGCAATCATCATCAACATGTTGCAGATCTACAAGGTATATATTTCCATTGTTTACATTTAAGCATTTGCAATTACTTTCTTTCAAGGTTGATTCCTCAACCGGGGTCTGACTAAGGCAAACCCTTATCCACAACTATTCTCCCTCTCTTTTCTGTGTGTAGGTTACACATGCACAACTATAATTGCAGGTTTGGACTTAATTTGCAGAGATGGAAGAACCCTTTTAGTTTTGTGGATTTTGTGGCAGACCATGTACATCCCCACCACAGTCCCAACAAATTTTCTTCAAATTTGTAAGGCAGGTCCGCATCAGTAATTAGCTCAGATACAAAGTTACAACGCGATCGCAAACTGGTAGCACCTCATTTCTCTCATTTCTTCTCCCTTTTCCACATAGTCAACAAGTCAACGTTCTCATTTACAAAAAAGGGTGAATCACACTTCAACCACTTGCAATCCACTTAGAATTCACATCCTTGTTCCCCTCGGATTTGGATCTAGTGGATTCAACCCCTCTTTTCAATGTAAAGTTCCTCCCAAGTGAAAATCATCCTAGTGGCTTCCTTTCACTCTCCTAGGAGGGTAGTCACTAGGATCCAATTTTCCACTTTATAGTAAGGGTGAATTAGATGAAGCTTGAGATGAATTTTTGAACCCTAAGCCTTCTAAACCCTCATTTTGCCAAAAACTAATCGACCTTGTTACTATGCCATTTTATGGTGATGAGAAATATAAGTTGAATGATCCCTCTCATGGGTACATTCCTATCAACTCTTCCACTAAATATAGCAACATGGTTGTCTACAACAATCCCCTCTATGAGGAGATGTCTCCTTTTGAATCAAAAGATAAAACTTTCAATTGATATGGCCATGCCTTGTTGGATGATGCTCTTGATGACTTTGTGTCTTTATCTAAATCCTCGAACAAAAACAATACATCTAAAAGATTAATCAACATGATAAATGTGAATGAACATAGAAATCCTATTTTTGTAGTCCAAGGTGCTTATCCTTCTTCAACTTCACAAATTCCCAATCAACCCCTCTTCACTATTCAAGGCAGATATAGTCATGATTCCTTTAGTAGTCCTAACAAGCCTGTCATTGTTGTGAAAGGAGGAAATCCCAGTAAGAGTCCCTATAGTTATGCTAAACAACTAACTAAGGAGAGTTATCATGCATTTTCCCACACCTATAACACAAGAAACAATAGGCAACCTAATCCTCCTCCAGTTATCCCAACTTCCCTTCCTAATCCTCAACCTATTATTCCTCAAGAACCTAGCATTTCACAAACTCTTGGTAAATAATATGATCTTATTGAACAACTCAAAGGTACCCCTACCAAGATATCCCTTTGGGATTTGATTCAAACTTCTTCAACTCATCATGGAATGTTACAAGATGCCTTGAAAACTTTGAATGTCCTACTTGTAGTTACATCCAATAATATGGCTTCCTTGATTGACTCTATAACATCCCCTAAGGCTCAAATTCTGTTTACACAAGATGAGTTACCTACTAGTGAAATCCAACATCAATATGATCCTTTAATGATTGTGGATATCATAAACAATAGTGCAATAAGATGAACACTAGTGGATAATGGCTTTGGCCTTAATGTTTGTAGTATTAACTTGTTGCATAAAATCAATGTCAATATATCTCTCGTTAAGCCCAGTTCTCTTACTATCTAAGGCTTTGGTAATGTTGCTAAATCCTCATTAGGTATCTTTGCCTTGCCTGTTAAGGTAGGTCCTGTTACTTTATCTACACCTATTCATGTCATGCCTAGAAATTTGACATATAGCCTATTATTAGGGAGACCTTGGATTCATAGCATGTAAGTTATCCTTTCTACATTGCATAGGCAAGTCAAATTAATTTACAACAATAAGACATATACCTTGCTAGGTGATAGCAATCTTCAAGCTTGTTTACAAATATCAACATCCAAGCCCTCTTCAACTAGTTCTTCCCCAACTATCTCAGATGATTCTTCCAAAATATCTCATCCTACTAGTGTGTCTATTCCCTCAAGTATACCTCCTACCTCTAGTTCATCTCCCATTGATTCCTCAAATGGTCCTACTCTTTCAAATGAACCTAGGGTTCCTAAAAAAAAGACTTCTCAACTTGATTCTACCACTAAAGATGTCTTCTCTCCTGAAAATATTCTTGCAGAAGATGATTGGGGATCCCTTGACTTTAATCCTACTTTCATAAGAGAATACAAAATTCCCCTTAGAGAACCCAAGGTTGAAAAGAAGAAAGAAGAATAATAACCTAAAAAGCAGCCCACTTTATCCAAGCCATTGAGTAATAACTTTGTGGGGGCTTCTCAGACTTCATCTCCCCTTGTCTCTGATTAAGAGGGTTTTGATCCCTTACTTCATGAAAAACCCCCTTCTCTTTCAAAAATGGCTAACCTTTATGGTCCTAGTTTTCACCTCCTAGCTAAGTGTGGATATAATGGTAATGGTTGCAATGCCCGAGAACAAGGGATAAAATCTCCCTTGGAAAATAACTTCAGTGATACAACATTTGGGCTTGGCTATGATCTTTTTAAGCGTACTTCCAAAAGACCATCTATTAGTGTTAATATTATCTCTACTTCTCTCTCAATAAAATATCCAATGTATATTGACTACAACTAGTCTAGTGTCTTTGCTTTGGATGTTTTTCCTACCGATGATTCCTTAGCTGAATTCCTAGGAGCCTATGACAACCTTCCTCGTTATCACCATAATTGTAGATTTCCCTATTGTTTAAATGCATAAGCTTACTTTGGGAAAGAAACAAATAATGATGAGATAGTTAACGAATTCCCTCAATTGAAAGACATTCCTCAACAAAGAAATCTCCTCACAAGTGACACTATTGATATCATAATGGATCCTTGTATTGGAGACAAAGTCATTAAGATAGGAAAATGCTTGGATGAAGAATAACAAAAACAATATTCTGAATTATTACATGAATTCCTTGAAATCATTTCTTGGATATATTATGATATGCCTGGCATTGATCCTAAGATTGTCACTCATAACATTGTCTTAGTTCCTGATGCTAAACCTATGAAACAAAAGATTCGAAAGATGAATCCCAAAATAGCATTTCTTGTTAAGAATGAGATGAAAAGTTATTGGATGTCGGATTCATCCATCCTATTGATTATTCCCCATGGATTTCAAACATTGTGGTCGTGGCTAAATCTGATAACAAGATTAGGATATTTACAAATTTTCAAGATCTCAATAAAGCTTCTTTGAAGGATGAATTCCCTCTCCCAAATATCGATATGATAGTGGATTCTATAGAAGGCCATGCTTTGTTATCGTTCATGGATGGTTTCTCAGGATATAATCAAATCTTCATTAATCTTCAAGATCAATTCAAAACTGTGTTCACCACCCCTTGGGGCACATTTTTTGGGTTATGATGCCTTTTGTATTGAAAAATGTAGGCACTACCTGTCAACATGCTATGAGCCTCATCTTACATGATTACATGCACAAAAACTTAGAAGATTATGTTGATGAAATCTTAGCTAAATCTATTCTTCCCATAAATCATGTTAAGATCCTTTGTCAAGTCTTTGAAAGAATTTATAAGTACAACATGCACTTGAATCCTCGAAAGTGTGTTTTTGGTGTGGATAGTGGAAAACTATTATGATTCATAGATTGCATCATGGAATTGAGGTGGATACGAAGAAGATAGATGCTATTGTTAACATGCCACCTCCTAAAAATGCTTCCCAACTAAAAAGTTTACAAGGAAAGATTCAAGTTATTCATAGGTTTGTTTCCCAACTTGCAGATTGTACCCTTCCCTTCACCAAATTACTTAAAAATAATATCACCTTTCAATGGAATGAGGATTGTCATCAAGCATTTGAAGACTTAAAAATATATGTGGCCAATCATCCAATTCTTCAACCCACTAACCCTTCCAAACCTTTTCTTCTACACACAGTTGCTTCCCTTCATGCTCTTGTAGCATTATTGGCACAACATGATAAGGATGGTAGAGAATGTTCGGTTTATTACATAAGTCACACTTTCCTCGATTAGGGAGTCTGATATTCTACAATAGAAAGACAATGTCTTGCTTTAGTATTCACAACCCAAAAATTAAGGCATTATCTTCTGAATGCTCAAGTTCATGTTATCATTAAATCCGATCCTCTAAAGCATCTTTTCTCCAAAACTGACCTTTCGGGGTGCTTAGCCAAGTGGGTTATGATGTTGACCAAGTTTGACCTTAAGTTTGTTTTGCAAAAGGCAATAAAAGGAGTCGAGGCTCCTTCGCCTTTCTCCATACCTAACCAAGAGTCTTTTCCCAATGAATTCTTTCTCTCTATTGATGTTGATGAAACTTGGGAATTATATTTTGATGGCTCTAGGTGTCATACAGGATCGGGGACAGGTGTTGTCTTAATATCTCCTAAAAAGAAACCTATCCCTTTATCATATCACCTTACTTTCTTGTGTACTAGTAACATTGTTGAATATGAGGCTCTTATAGTTGGAACTAAAGCAGCCTTAGCATTAAATGTGAAACATCTACATATCTATGGAGATTCTCAATTAATCATAAGACAAGTGACAGGAATTTACCGAGCTAAGGAAGATAAATTATCACAATATAGAGATTTAGCTATATCCTTATTGCAAAAGTTTGATTCTTATACAATGGAGCTTGTTCCTCGAAAAGATAATCGACAAGCTAATGCAATGGCATGTGTGGCCTCTCTTGTGTCATTAGAGGACCCCATGGTAGATCTCAAACTTATTATTTACAACCTCACTACCCAAGCTATTGCAGGAAATCCTAGTGATGTGGCATATTGTTGCACTATAGATTCTGATGAATGGTACTCACATATCATAAGATATTGAGTGATGGTACCTTTCTTGACTCTACAAGAAAGAATAATAGGGCTAGGATTCACAAGTTGGCCGCTAGATACATTATCCTTTCTAATGTTATTTATAAAAGGGGTTATAATGGTCTCCTCCTTCGATGTCCTAACAAAACTGAAATCCCTATTTCTCTTGAGGAAGCACATTCAAGTGCTTGTGGGGGGCATTTTGGAGGCAGATCCTTAGTTCAAAGGTGTAATGGGTGTGAAAAGGGTGATGAGGAAATCAAGTGGAAAGCTTTACCCTCCTCAAGAAAGGAGTGAAAAGTTTCACAAAGGATTCTCTTCAACCTCTCATGCACATTACATTTAAAAGAGGGGGTTTAATTCACTAGATCCAATCTCAATGGAAAGAGATTGAATGATAAGTGAATTGACAATGAATTTGGAAAGTAAAGTAACTTTCTTTTAAACTAGATAAGTTGAATTAAGCGATTTGAGACTAAGTATGAAGATGATAAAGAAATGATTATATCTTGAGATATAGATGCAAGATGAATCTGTGCACCTAGATATAGCAGTAAAATATCAAGACGAAGCTCCCCTGCAAATTTGAGTGAAATTTTTTAGGACCGAGTTGAAAGTATACTTAGTCCTCCAAATAATCCGCATGTTGAAAAGGGTTTTTCTCTCTTAAAATGAAGTTTAAACCTGCAATTACAGTTGTGCACCTGCAACCTACACACAAAAAAGAGAGGAAATGTTGTTGGGATTGGAGGTTTGCCTTCAAGTCAAACCCCAGTTTGGAATTAACCAAATGATGAAAAATGCTTGCAAGTAAATGAAAGGAAATGTCTAAAGTAGAATTAACCTCAAGAGAGGATGCAATTGTAATGTAGATAGAGTTGTTTGAAGTTGAATGCTTTGAATATTGATAGGGATCTCCTCTTTAATGGTTGAATCCTTGACTTGAATGCAACACCTAACCTTGAAAGGAGACTTGAGATGCTCAATGGATCCTTGAATGCTTGAATGCTTACACTTGATTTTGCTTCTTGAACTTATTGAACTTATCGAGCTTATTGAATTTTGCACATAGGAGGGAAAATGCTCCTTATATACTTACCAGTTAGGGGTTTTTAATTGATTTTTTTATCTTAGGCCGAAATAGGAAAACTTATTCCCGCTCATGATTGACAAGCCCAATGGCTTTGAGTGTAGGGGGCCCAAAATAGGGTAGGGATAGGGGCATCATGCCCCTGTCCTACCCTAATTCAGGAAAGGAAGTGAGAGCAGGCAATGTGGGGTGCAAGAAAATGCAAGTTGTAGGAGGTATGAGCATGTCTCGGGTCTCCAGTCAAGCTTAGGGATTCGTTTGCCAATGTGAAGACCCAAATGTGGTCAAAATTGCAAGGTCACAATTTTATAATGCTACATTTAGCCCCTAATTTAGCGGGAGTACAAGTGTATGCCAATATTACTGGTAAAGTACAAGGAAACAAGATTGAAAGGCTTTCACCATGTCAAGGGGGCAAGATACACCAAGCCCCCAATGGACTAAGGATCTTTCGACTTTGATTGACAAAGTAAAAGGGAAGATCAAGAGGGAGGAACCATGACTGCAAGTAGTAAGGTTCCTCTTACTATGAGTCATGAAAAAGAAATAATACCAAAAATTACAAAGAAAATCCAAGTTCACTAAGTGATGTAGGAGCATCCCCAATTCACAGCAATCTTGCATCAACCAAAAACATTTTCCTTTTTGTTTTGCTTTCTATTTGTAGTTTCAGATTTCCTTTCTGTGTATCCTAGTTTTGGCTCACCAGATCATGTGGAGTTGGATTCTACTTGAAAACTTGATCATCTTTCTTTCTTTTAGAGCGCATCCCATTTGGATCACTTTCTGGCAAGATATCACTACCGGTTTCCATGACAGTTTCTTGTTACCGAATTGACAGTTCTTTGTTACCGGTTGTCTAGACCTATTATGGTGATCTTCTTGAACCCATTCTGAAACATGTGGAGCCTTGGGCGTTGATTTCAATGTTCCTTGGTATGTGGTCGACCTTTTCCCACAATCTACGTTTCATCCTTTGGATAGTCTGGAGGAACCTCTTGGCGGAGGCCGAAATTGTTTATTTTGCACGTTAGGTCTTGTTCTTCGAGTTTTGATCCCTTTTGGGCTGACTGGATCCTTTGGATCAATATATATATTTTTAATTATGCATTACAATGTAATCAAGGAGAGAATCAAGTAGCTAAACTATGCATAGAAGGTAGATCTTTCAATTCAAGGTCTCCATTGTGACCTATTCTACCAGGCCTGTGAGTCGGTATGTTGTAACCCAATTGTGACTGGTTGGATGGACTTAGATTTCATGCAATAAAACTATTTGTTCTGCATTGCCTCCATCATATATGTGTTCTTCCATTATGTTACTCTTGCTTACCGGTCCAGATTGATTTCCTTGAGGTCCCTCCTCACCAGTGACTGCTTTAAGTGGTATCAGAGTGAAGTTTCATTCAAGAGGTTGCGTGTCCTGAAATTTTATTGTAGGGTGGTGGATTGCATATCCAACCTGCAATTGCATAGGACTAGCATGAATTGATGGCATCAAGAGGAACTAGGAATGGTGGAGAGTGTGGGAATGCAAACCCTGTTATGATGGAGATGTAACAAGGAATATCAACCCAATTAGAAGTCATGGAGACAACCCAGAGAAGAGGCTGACACATTGAAGATGTGAGTGAAGATGAAAGAGAAGAAGCTTTGACATAACAAGTAAACCTACTGGTGGTTGATCTGGATAAAGAAATATTTTTAAGGGTTTTGAGTAGGGAAAACACTAAACCTCATTTTACCCCACCGAAATATGATGGGAAGTTAGATTCAAACAAATTGATGGATTGGATCTTGAAAATGGAGAAGTATTTTGATTTTGAAAACACTACAGAAGAGAGGAAGGTGAAATATGCCTGTACCCGATTGAAACATCATGCATCTCTTTGGTGAGAGCAATTGCAAGTTGATAGACAAATAAGAGGTAAAGAAAAGATTAAGACATGGGATCAGATGATTGCTAAGTTGAAATCAAAGTTTGTGCCGGTGAATTATCAAGTGGATTTATTCTGGAAGTTGCAGAATCTGAGACAGAAGGAATCTAGTGTGAAGGAGTAAACCGAAGCATTTTACAAGTTGAACATCCAATCCGGACATGTTGATGATGAAGTTGAACAAGTTGCAAGATATTTGAATGGAATGTGGATGTCTATACAAGATGAACTCAGTATGATCAAATTAGAGAGTGTTGAAGAGGCTTACCAGTATGTCCTAAAGGTTGAAGAGAAATTGAACAAAAGACATGAGCAGAGACAGAGAGATAGAGGTGGAAGGTTTACTGAAGGAAGATTTCAAGGAGGAAGAGGATAAGCAGAGGAAGAGGAATCGATATAGATCATAACAAGGATAAGGAAGTGATCAAAGAAGGTAATTCATACTGGAAGGATGACAGAAATTTCTACCAGAGGAGAGAACTCGATGGTTACCGGAATGAGAAATTTGGAAGACATGACAAGAGGACATTTAGAGGAACTTGCTTTAAGTGTGGAGGAGAAGGACATTGTGCATTCAAGTGTAAGAAGACAGAGGATATCGGAAGAGCAGAATTGGTGGAAGAAAACCCCACTAGATCAGACAATAAACCGAAAGATGGAGAACTGTTGATGATGAGGAGAGCTTTGTGTCATACCGGAGGAGATGAAGAGCCCTTGTAGAGGAAGAATCTGTTCAAGACCATATGTAAGGTATCTGGTAAGTGTTGTAAAGTTTTTATTGATAGTGGTAGTTCGGTAATATTATTTTTAGAAGAGATGGTGAATAAGTTGAAATTGGAGAGATTGAAACACCCTAAGCCTTACTAGATAGCATGGATTCAGGATGAACACAAGTTGTTAGTAAGTGAGCAATGTTTGGTGAAATTGAAAATTGAGAATTATCATGATGAAGTTTTGTGTGATATTATGCCTATGGATATTTGTCATCTTTTATTGGGTAGACCTTGGCAATTTGATAGACAAGCAATACATGATGGGAGGAAGAATACATACATTATTGTGGTCAATGGGATGAAGCAAACCTTGTTACCTTTGGAGGAACCTTTGAAGAATGAAGTTTGTATGAATGCCAGAATCTATTTAGTAGATGGAAGGAAATTTGTGGATGGACTGATACATGAGAATGTGTGTTTTTCCTTAATTCCTAAGAAGACTGAGAGATCGGAACTGAAAGGAGAGCACCCGGAAGAGATAAGAGATTTGCTGACAAAATATGAGGACATCATTTTAGATAATGTACCTGATGGATCGCCGCATGTAAGAAGTATTAGTCATTGCATGGACTTGGTTACCGGAGCTAGTTTGCCAAACAAAGATGCACACCAGTTGACACCGGCAGAGAATGAAGAAATGAGTAGACAAGTGCAAGAGTTGTTGAAGAAAGGTTTGATTAGGGAGAATTTGAGCCCTTGTGTAGTACCAATAGTATTAGCACCTAAGAAGAATGAAGAGTGGAGAATGTGTACTAATTCAAGAGAAATAAACAAGATCATAGTGAAATACTAGTTTCCTTTGCCTAGGATGGATGACATAATGGATAGTTTGAGTGGAGTAAAATAATTTACAAAGATAGATTTGAAGAGTGGATATCATCAGATTAGGATCAAAGAAGGTGATGAGTGGAAGACAACATTTAAGAAAAATGAAGGACTATATGAATGGTTGGTGATGCCTTTTGGATTAACTAATGCACCAAGTACTTTCATGAGGCTGATGAATGAGGTATTGAAGAAATTATTGGGTAAGTTTGTTATTGTGTATTTGGATGACATTCTGATTTTCAGTAAGACAAAAGAGGAGCATTTGTTGCAGTTAAGACAAGTTTTGTAGAGGTTGAGAGAAGAAAAGTTGTTGATCAATATCAAGAAGTTTACTTTCATGAAGGATGAGTTAGTCTATTTAGGATTTGTGATATCTGAAGATGGTTTAAAGATGGACCCTAAGAAAGTGAAAGCCATTGTTGAGAGGCCTACACCAGAAAGCATTGGGGAGGTAAGATCATTTCATGGATTGGCTAGTTTTTACCAAAAGTTTATCAGAAATTTCAATTCAGTTTGTAACCCTATGACTGAGACCATGAGAGGAGATTGGAAGGAATTCAAGTGGACCATCGAAGAAAACAAAAGTTTTGAATTGTTGAAGCAGAAAGTGACTGAGCAGCCTGTGTTAGCTTTACTGGATTTCAATAAATTATTTCAAGTGGAGTGTGATGCAAGTGGAACATAAATAGGACCAGTCTTGAGTCAAGAAGGGAGAGAAGTAGCCTATTTTAGTGAGAAATTGAATGATGCTCAGAAGAGATATTCAGTGTATGATCATGAATTTTATGTCATAGTTCAAGCCTTTAAGAAATGGAGACACTACTTGTTGCCTAAGGAGTTTGTGTTGTATATAGATCATCAAGCTTTGCAGTATTTGAACAATCAGAGTAAGTTGAATCAAAGACATATGAGATGGGTAGAATTCTTGCAGAGTTACACCTTTGTGTTGAAGCATAGAAGTGGAAAATTTAACAAAGTTGTTGATGCATTGAGTAGGAGAAAGAATTTTCTGACAGAGATGAGAGTGACAATACTAGGTTTTGAAGATTTGAAGACCTTGTATGATGAAGACCCAGATTTTGCAGAACCTTGGAAAGCATGTAGAGAAACGGTTATGGTTGATAGGAGCAAATGGTTGGATTATTTCATTTAGGATGGAATTTTATTCAGGGGAGTTCAGTTGTGCATACTTAAGAGTTCCATGAGAGAGAACCTGATAAAAGAGAAACACAGTGGAGGTTTAGCCAAACATTTTGGCATTTACAAAATAGTTGCATTGGTGAGTAAGCAGTACTTTTGGTCCCAAATTCATAAGGATGTTAAGAGATATGTGTAGAGTTGTAGAGTTTGTCAAGTTGCAAAAGGTAGTAGTTAAAATGTGGGATTGTATAAACCTTTGATAGTACCGGTAAGACCTTGGGAGGATATAAGCATGGATTTTGTACTTGGATTACCTAAGACATCGATAGGGAATGATTCTATATTTGTGGTAGTAGATGTATTTTCGAAGATGGCCCATTTCATACCTTGTAAGAAGACATCAAATGCATTGCATGTAGCAGAACTATTTTTCGAGGAAGTAGTGAGATTGTATGGATTGCCTAAGTGCATAGTTTTAGACAGAGACACTAAGTTTGTTGGCTTTTTTTTTTAACACTTTGAGAAAAGATGAAGACAAATTTGAAGTTTAGTTATACTTTTCATCCACAGACTGATGGACAAACATAAGTTGTTAATCAGAGTTTGGGAAATTTGTTGAGATGTTTAGTGGGAGATAAAACCGGAAGTTGGGATTTAATCCTTGCACAAGTAGAGTTTGCCTACAACAATTTAGTGAATAGAAGTACCAAAAAAACACCTTTTGAGATTGTTACTGGAGTGCATCCTAGAGTCCAATATCAGAATTGAGAGACATTAGCAGTGAAGACGTGATGAATTCAAAAGCAGGAGACTTTGCAAATCACATGGCAGCATTGCATATTGAGGTTAAGCAGCATTTGGAAGACATGAACAACAAAGTATAAGGAGAAGGCAGATGAGAAGAGGAGACATAAGGAATTTGAAGTAGGCAATGAAATGATGGTATATCTGAGAAAAGAGAGATTCTCGGTTGGAACTTATAAAAAGTTGCAGATGAAGAAGTTTGGATCCTATAAGATTTTGAGGAAGTTCAGTTCTGGAAATGCATATGAAGTAGAGATACCAGATAGTCTAAGTATTTCACCTATATTCAACATTGTAGATCTTTGTGAGTATCATGAACCAGGATTCAGTTAGGACAGTATTGCAGACTTGGAGAAATAGTTGCCCCAGAAGGAACTGGATCATATTGAAGATAATTTGGATAGTAGGATTGGGCGTAGTACCCAAAACAGTCAGTATAAGGAATATCTTGTGAAGTGAAAGGGCAGACCAGTTAAAGATTTATCTTGGATTTCTCAGGCGGAGGTAGACTACCTTGGTTTCCCTCTGACACCAGCAAAGTGAGAGGCTCAATTTTTTATTAACCTCAAATGTCTGATGCAAGAGCATCCCCGGTTCACAGCAATATTGCATCAACCAAAAACATTTTCCTTTTTGTTTTTCTTTCTGTTTGCAGTTTCAGTTTTCCTTTCTATGTGTCCTAGTTTTGCCTCACTGGATCCTATGGAGATGGATTCTACTTGAATACTTGATCATCTTTCTTGCTTTTAGACCACATCGCATTTGGATCACTTTTCGACAAGATATCGCTACCAGTTTCCATGACAGTTTCTTGTTACCGGATTGACAGTTCTTTGTTATCGGTTGTCTAGACCTATTATGGTGATCTTCTGGAATCCATTCTGAAGCTTGTGGAGCCTTGGACGTTGATTTCAATGTTCCTTGGCATGTGGCCGACCTTTTCCCGTGATCTACGTTTTATCCTTTGGATTTTCTGGAGGAATCTCTTGGCGGAGGCCGACCTTTTTTATTTTTCATGTAAGGTCTTGTTCTTTGAGTTTTGATCTCTTTTGGGCCGACTAAATCCTTTGGATCGAGATATATATATATATATAATTACGCATTACAATGTAATCAAGGAGAGAATCAAGTAGCTAGACTATGCATAGAAGGTAGATCTTTCGATTCAAGGTCTCGATTGTGACCTATTCTACCAGGCCTATGAGTCGATATGTTGTAACTCAGTTGTGATTGGTTGGATGTAATTAGATTTCATGCAATTAAACTATCTATTCTACATTGCCTCCATCATATCAGTGTGCTTCCATTGTGTTACTATTGCTGACTAGTCTAGATTGATTTCCTTGAGGTCCCTCCTCACCGGTGACTACTTCACTAAGTAACTTTAAGTATCAAGAAGGAAAATATGAGCAGAGTGTATGCCCCCACATTAAGGTAATCACGCATGCCTTATTGGGAGAGATTTCTTTAAGGTAGGATATACCTAAGAGAGAGAAAGAGAGAGAGGGCACATTATCACAAGGATTTAGCCCCTAATTGAGGAATAAACCCAAGGATAATGAACACAAAACACAAAGAATGAGGTGGTTTCACTTTCCTCGGGGTCAGTATGTTGTATGATAACTCATGTATATCATGTATATATATGCATATAATAGTCATCATTCCCCAAAGAAAGGAAACAGCCTTGGAAGAAAGGGAACACATGTGTCTTTTGAGTCAACATGAAAGAGACCAAAAGAGATCTCAATGCTTTGCATCATCCTCTAGTAGACATTACTAGGGAAAATAGAAGAATAGGGATACACATAGAAGAATGGTCACAAAAGAGAAAGAGAGAGAGGTAGAGGATCTATGGTGCTAATGTAGCTAGTCTAGCATGGCATCCACCTCTCGATCTTGCTGATCACTATTTCAAGAAGGTGGGAAACACATCATAGGAGTGACATCGAGCATAGAAAATGGAGCTATCACAAGGTCAGTATGTTGTATGATAGCTCATGTATATCATGTATATATATGCATATAATAGTCATCATTCCCCAAAGAAAGGAAACAACCTTGGAAGAAAGGGAACACATGTGTCTTTTGAGTCAACATGAAAGAGACCAAAAGAGATCTCAATGCTTTGCATCATCCTCTAGTAGACATTACTAGGGAAAATAGAAGAATAGGGATACACATAGAAGAATGGTCACAAAAGAGAAAGAGGGAGAGGTAGAGGATCTATGGTGCTAATGTAGCTAGTCTAGCACAACATCCACCTCTCAATCTTCCTAATCACTATCTCAGGAAGGTGGAAAACACACCAAACGAGCAACATCAAGCACAGAAAATGGGGCTATCACAAGATCCAAACAAGGACTATGCTCGTGTGTTAACTCACTTTGTTCATTTCTAGGAACTAGGATTAAGGCTTTTAAAAATTTTGTAGATAAATTTTTATCAATATCCACATATTAATGTTCACTATCAGAAGCATTAGGAGTTGTATTGCCATCATGAATAATATTTTTGCCTATTTCTTCATCAAGATTTATAGAAAGAGGAGCTCGAACATTAATAGAAGTAAAACCATCACATGTTTTCTGCAACTTATGATTTGGAGATTTAGGTTCAACATCTTGCTTAGGAGAAAAGGGAATAATGTCAATTGTTGGAGTTTTAGGAGATTGAATATTTTGAGGAACAACTTCACGAGGTCGAGCACGATGCTTTCGTTGGTGTTCTCTCGCACAATGATTCCAACAAGTCTTAGTGGAAGGCTGAGAAGAAGGAGGAATATTGGTTGAAGGAGGAATGTAGTCATCTTTAATAGCTAGATGTTTGGGTTGAGGTCTTTTAGGTTGAACAAGAGGAGAGGCAGGCCTCTTCTCTCTATAAGAGCAAGGAGGTGAAACTGCACCATATAAAGGAGGAATATTCGGTGTAGGAAGGACACCAGGTCTATCATGAGGAGGAGGTATAGATCTAACCTTAGGAATAATATAATTGTTCTTCTTAGGAGAAGGCATAGTTTCATCCATAGGAATAGGTTGGGAATCTTCCTTAGGAGGAAGATTAGTTCTATCCATTAGGGGAAGAACTTCATCTTCAAGAATGATAGGAATATCAAGTGTTGGACTCCTAGGTTGGCTTAAGGATAAGATCGTATCTTTCTTCCATTTTTTATAAGATTGAAAGAGAGCATCGCTTCTCGATGGAAGAGATTGCAATTATTGAGGCTAAAAGTAATCAATAGGAACACTTGGGCTTCTTTTTGTTGGTCGAAATAATCCATGATTAAAAGTTATGATTTCTCCATTATGGGGAAATTTCAAACATTTATGGATTGGAGAACCAATAGCCTTCATGGAAGATATCCAAGGATAGCCTAACTTCACACAAAATTGTGCAAATAAAGAAATGATAACAAAGTTGACATCCATAGATTTGGTGTGAACCTCAATAGGGAGTGTGATAGAACCAATGGTAGGACAAGAAAATCCATCAAATAACTTAATGACCACATTAGTATCATCATAGGTTAGTTTATGAAAATGTAAAGTATAAATATATTCCTCGGTGATGACATTAACCATTCAAGAGGGATCAACAAGCACACCATAATAAGGTTTGTCTTGAATCTTTGCAACTATGTATAAGGGGTGATCCGGTGCTCTAATGGTCTCACTAGGGTCAAATGTGATACATGGATCCTTAGGTGTTTCTTATTTCTCTACCATATTCACCAAATTTAGAGTCGTGGTAGTAAGATCAAAGGGAGAGAAAGAAGTATGTTTAGTCTCAATCACGTTAGAGGTATGAGAAGGTAAAGGATCAGTAAAAATCTTAAGATTTTGATTAGGAGGAGCCACTGGTTTGTTTCCCTTATCATTCACACCTGCCACAGATATAGTAATATTATCAATCAGGTCTTGAATCTTACTTTTTAATGCAAAACATTTCTCAATATCATGACTAGGTTGACGATGAAATTGATAAAAATAATTATTATCAAAGTAAGGTGAGGTTGCCTTAGAAGGGTCAACTGGTTTTATTGGAGGAAGTTTGATAACATTTCTTTGTAACAACTAAGACATAATACTATGCAAAGATTCATTCAAAGGAGTAAATTGTCTTTCTCTTTTGAAAAATTTAGAAATAGGAGGCACACCTCTTGTAGCATTCACATTGTTGTTGTTGATGGTGTCATTGAATTTGATGAATCCTTTGCTCAGTTTAAACTTTGCAAACAATTGTTGAGCACTCTCACAGTTATTACGTGGAGCCATAAGAGTATATTGCTCCAGTTGACTCACAGTCAATTAATAATTGTGAAGTTTTGTGCACAATTGCGGAAAGGAAGTAAACTCAAAAAGGAGAAGTTTTTCTCTAATGTCTTTTTGTAAATAAGAAATCAAAATTCTTTGAATATCATTATCAGGTACTTAAAAAGAAATTTGAGAACACAAATGCTTATATCTACCAATGAAATCAATCACTTTTTCTTTAACACCTTGTTTACAATGCATTAAATCGGTTAAAGTGATTTTAGGACCTATGTTATTTTTAAGTTGTTGAGTAAAAGCATTTGCTAATTGCTGAAAAGAAGTAATAGAATAGGAAGGCAAAGAGAAATACCATTGTAAAGCCTTATCTCTTAATGTTCTAGTAAACAATTTGGCAAGAAATCTTTGATCATAAGAAAAGTCAGTACACAAAGTCTAAAATGTCTTGACATGTGTTAAAGTATCACCTTTTACATTATAGAGTTCCAATTGAGGGACTTCAACATGTTTAGGAGGACAACTCTAACAATATCAAGAGAAAGTGGGCTTGCAACATCAAATGTGGGCACACTAAACTTGGATTGACTTGTAGAAGCGATTTGTTGTTGTAATGATGACACAGTTTGAGCAAGGTTATTAATGGTTGCTTCGGTTGAAGGATTTATGTTAGACATGTTTGATTGAGAAGGTGGTGTGATTTTATTTAAAGAAGGCATTGATTGAGAATAGGGTGGAGGATCACTATGGTAATTAGGAATAGATGATGATTGAGTAGGAAATGGGACACTAAAAGGATGGATAGAATGATTAGATGAATTGCCCCCTTGTGTCACATTGAGTGGTTGAAAGACAAGAGGAATACTTATTGAAGGCATAGATAAATATGGAGGATTAATTTAAGAAGAGGGATTTCCCCCATGACTAATGGTTGTAGGTATGACATTTTGAGTTGATGTAGCCATGATGTTTGAAGTGAAAGTAGGAATGCTAGTCATTGAAGTGGTCAAAGGAATAGAATGATTGATTTGTGTAGAAGGTTGTGAATAACCTAAGTTCTCAGCACAACTCTTTATAGGCATGACATTAGAATCAACAATATGAGCGATTCCACACAATATATCAATTTCATTCTTATCACTTTGAATCATGCACTTTAGACCTTCAATTAATGGAAGAGCTTCACTATTAGGGTATTATTGGGACATCCATTGTTGAAAGTTGTCAAATTGATTGTCCAATTTTGAAATTTGATCTATGGAAACTCTATTCAAAGCTTCTTCATCATTGGAATCATCAATTGGGTAGATAGGGATGTTATTAGGATGGGAAGAATTAGCATTATCCTCATTGAAAAAGTCACCCAAATAAGGCTCCATCTCTTCGGGTATTAAACCTTGGGAAGCCTTAATTCTAATGCATCGTCTAACGAGGATAGTATAGGTAGGACTAATAGTGGTAAAACTCATGAACTAGAAGGAAAATTTGAATTTCGAATTTGAATTTTGAATTTTGAGAACAAACTTTGCAAAATTGAATAATGGAAAAATCCAAGAAAATTATGATTATACAATTTGAACTTTGTGGAAAGAAGAAAATGACACAATCTCCAAGAAATTTTATGATAAAAAGAAAATTAAATTCTAAAATTAGAGCCAATGGGATACCACTTAATTTCAAAATTAAAATTGACAAAATTGAGATTTTTAAAATCAGGGCAAATTATAATTAACCACTTAATTTTAAATATTTCCTTGAAAGTTGTGATGTTGAAATTGGGAAGTACTTTTTTATTTTTGAGGGATCAAAATTTGACAAAATCAACCAATTTTCTAGATTCAAGCAATTAAATACAATCATAACAGCCTCCTAAAATTTCAAGAAAAAAGTTGAGGACCAGGTTGAAAGTGCATCTGGTCCGCGCAATTTTTTCGGAAATTTTCAGGGATGAAAGCTACGATGATTTTAGAGCTAACCCCCAAAAATTGGTTGATTTTACAAAGTTTAGATGGGTGAATTTAAGGTTTGAATGTCAAAATAGGACCCTATTAGGGTTTTGAAAAAGATAAGAAATTGGATTTGCAAATTTGAAAAAGGTCAAGCCTAATGGATAGGGCCACCTTAAATAATATTTAGAAGACTGAAATTGATTGAAATTTACACAAAATCCAAGTAAATTTGAAAATTAGGGTTTTAGGACCTAACCATTGAATTTTAAAATTTTGAATTTTGTAAAAAGGAGAGAAATTGAAAATTTGAATTTTAGGCAAGAGGACAAATCTGAAAATTAAATGTAAATCCAATTTTTGCACAAGTTCAAGTTGATTTTTAAAAATCGGGGTTTTGACAACTAACCACTTAATTTTGTAAATTTGATTTGCAAATTGAACAAGACAATGAAGAAATTGAATATGAGAAGCAATGCAATTTTCAAATCTAAGACAATACATAGCATTTTTTGCAAAACACAAGTTTAATTTTGATTTTAACAACTATGGTTTGATTGAATTAACCACTAAGTTTTGCAAGAAAATTAAACTTGTAAATGAAAAATATGAAATAATTTTGAATGTCAAACATGTAAGACGTCGGGTTCACCAAAATGTAATGGGTGTGAAAAGGGTGGTGAGGAGATCAAGTGCAAAGCTTTACCCTCCTCAAGAAAGGAGTGAAAAGTTTCACAAAGGATTATCTTCAACCTCTCACGCACATTACATTTAAAAGAGGGGGTTGAATTCACTAGATCCAATCTCAATGAAAAATGATTAAATGCTAAGTGAATTGACAATGAATTTGGAAAGTAAAGTAACCCTCTTTTAAAATAGATAAGTTGAATTAAGCGATTTGAGACGAAGTATGAAGATGACAAAGAAACTATTATATCTTGAGATAGAGATGTAGGAGGAAGTTGTGCACCTGGATATAGCAGTAAAATGTTGAGATGAAGCTCCCCTGCAAATTTGAGCGAAAGTTGTCAGGACCGGGTTGAAAGTGTACTTGGTCCTCCGAAAAATTTGCGCACCAAAAAGGGTTTTCCATCTTTGAAAATGAAGTCTAAACCTGCAATTACAATTATGCACCTGCAACCTACATACAGAAAAGAGAGGAAATGTTGTTGGGATTGGGGGTTTTCCTTTAGGTCAAACCCTGATTTGGAATTAACCAAATGATAAAAATTACTTGCAAGTAAATGAAAGGAAATGTCTAAAGTAGAATTAACCTCAAGAGAGGATGCTATTGAAATGTAGATATAGTTGTTTGAAGTTTAATGATTTGAATGTTGATAGGGATCTCCTCTTCAATGGTTGAATCCTTGACTTGAATGCAACACCTAGCCTTGAAAGGAGACTTGAGTTGCTCAATGGATGCTTGAATGCTTGCACTTGATTTCACTTCTTGAACTTATTGAACTTATCAAGCTTATTGACCTATGCAAATAGGAGGGGAAATGATCCTTATATACTTGCCAATTAGGGGTTTTTAACTGATTTTTTGTCTTAGGCCAACATAGGAAAACTTTTTCCCGCTCATGATTGACAAGCCCAATGCAGGATTTGAGTGGAGGGGGCCCAAAATAGGGTAGGGACAGGGGCACCACACCCCTGTCCTACCCTAATTCAGGACAAGAAGTGAGAGCAGGCAGTGCGGGGTGCAAGAAAATGCAAGTTTCATGAGGTATGAGCATGTCTCAGGTCTCCAGTCAAGATTAGGGATTCATTCGCCAATGTGAAGACCCAAATGCGGTTGAAAATTACAAGGTCACAATTTTATGACACTACCAAAGGTTGCTCCGAATGGGAAATTATTGGCAAAGCATGGGAAAAGATTCCTTTGTGTTTGTTAAGAAATGTCATCAGTGTTAGCAACATAGCAATTTGATCCATACTCTAGCCCAAGAACTTAGATCTCAAGCAACATCTTGGCCCTTTTCTACATGGGGTTTGGATCTCATTGGTAAAATATATACTCCCTCATTTCAAGGACATACTTTCATCGTAACCGTTATTGATTACTTTACGAAGTGGGTAGAAGCAATTCCTCTTTAATTTACTACCGCTGAAGTAATTTGTCAATTCATCTTAGATAACATCATTTCCTGATTTGGAATACCTTTCGCTTTGGTTTCGGATAATGGAACGTCATTCAAAAATAAAGACGTGAAGAAATTTCTCAAGAAATATCATATTCAACATCGATTTTCTACACCCTACTATCCTCAATCAAATGGTCAAGTTGAATCTTCAAATAAAATAATCAAACAAATTCTTTGTAAAACTGTGAACAAGCATGGTAAGGATTGACACACACAGTTAATCTATGCTCTTTGGGCTTACCGAACGAGCGTACGCATTGCTACGAGTTCTACTCCTTATAATCTTGTTTATGGTGCTGATGTTATTATGCCTTTGGAGTTAGAAATTTCATCTTTAAGAGTTTCTCTTAAGGGTATAATGGATGATGAATCCTATAGAGAACAAAGGCTCCAGAAACTTGAGATGCTTGACGAATAGTGCATAAATGCTCTTGATCATATTCGAGCATATCATAAAACTCTACAACGAAGTTACAATGATAAAGTCATTCAACGTTCCTTCTCAGTAGGTGATTTAGTACTTTATGAGAATCAATGCAATGTGAATGCCTTACCTGAGGAAAAAGGAAAATCCAGTCCTAATTGGCTTGACCATACATCATTGTCGAAATCTATGGATCAAATGCTTACAAGATAGCAGATGTGGAAGGTACACCTCTCAAAGAACCTATAAATGCTATGCACCTTCGTAGATACTATGCCTAATCTCTCTCTCTCTTTCTAGCTTATTATTTCTCCCCATGCCTTTTCTTCATTCAAATTGGATAATATGTTAGCATATATTTATTAAATTATGTAGTACTAAATGATATTGTACTGTTTAGTCTACATTGCTTCATTCTTGACAAGCATTTTTCTTCATTTTATGGTTTGTCTTGGATTCATTTATGTAAATTGTAATAGATTTACATTTTATATGTGCTAGCATGTTATACAATTTTTTATGTGTTAAGTAGGATTATATCATGTTGTGTTTAATTAGAGTTAATCAAATCACATTAATCATTTAGTTCTTAAACTTAACACATTTTCTTCTACATTACCAAGGTAGTATTTAATTAAATATTTAGTTATTTTATGAAATCACACATGTATCAATTTAATCATGAAGCATTGAGAAATCAATCACCTGAAAATTAAATTAGACATACATGTTCATTACCAAATATGTTACTTTTAATCAAAGCAATGCATACATTGTTTCAATAATTAAAATAACATGTTTGAGATAAAAGCATAAGCATATATAAATGTATATTGATGAGTGTAACAACATATACATCACTATATGTAATGGTGGGAGAATGGTGAGGGATAGATCAAGAGGAAAACTAACCCTTTCCCTCAAAGAGAGATGAGAGTTTCACTATTGATTATCCTTCAAGCACTTTTCACCATTACATTAGGGAGATAAGGGGTAATTCACTAGATCCAATCTCCACACAAAGATGATAGATTGAATTTTGAATGAATTGAGGATGTTATGTTGATCCCCTTATTCCATTTGTTTGATTTGAAATGGAAATTGATTGAATTATGTAGTGCAAAAGTAACAAAGAATCGATTATAACTTGAGATCTGAATATGGGATGAAGTTGTGCACCTGGATTTGGCAGTAAAATATCAAGATGAAGTCGCCTTGCAAATTTGACAAAAATTTGTCTGAACCGTGGCGGAAACATACACGGTCCTCCGAACAATCCGCGAAACGAAAAGGGTTTTTCCGCCTCTGCAAATGAAGCCCGAATCCAAAAGTACAGTTGCGCACCTGCAACCTACACATAGAAAAGAGAGGGAAATGTGTTGGGATTGGGGGTTTCCCTTTAGGTCAAACCCCAGTTTTGGAATTAACCAAGTAATGAAAGAAAGTAATTGAAAGTAGATGTAAATGAAAGACTGAATTGTAAATCACCTCAAGGGAGGTTGTAGTAGCAATGTTGATAGAAATGCTTGTATGGAATTGAATGTTGAAAGGGATCTCCTCTCCAATAGTTGAGTCCTTGACTTGAATGCAACACCTGGCCTTGAAGGGAGACTTGAGAATGCTCAATGCTGGAAAAGAATGCTTGAATGATTGAATGCTTGATCGCTTGAACATATCCAACTTCAACATATGCAAATGAGAGAGCACATGCCCGCTTAAATACATGTTTGAAAAATTTAAATTTCGTCATGGGTCGAGATTGGGGAGATTTCTCGCTCACTGCACAACCTACAATGCTTGCACTAGAAAGGTCCTGCCCCAAAATAGGGCAGAGACAAGGCTGCCACACCCCTATCCTACCCCTTTCTCCAAGGCAGAGTGTGGACAGAGTGATCTGGAGGCGAAGGAAGAAGAATTTTTCACAATTCAAGCACTCTCTGGTCTCCGATCAGGCTAGAGGATTCGAGTTTGCATGCGTGAGGACCCTAATGCAGTCATAAATTGCTAGGGTCGCAATTTTATGACACTACACTATATATCAAAAGGTGACCCATACTACAACATAATCATCTCCTATCTCTAGGGCTAGTAGTTGGAGGTTGGTGACTACCTATCACCTCTTGATCTAGCCATCGGGGTGGACCCATGGGTGTGTATCATGATGAGGAACATGAGTGACTCCGCAAGGAGCTCCTGCGCTCCCTATCCATCATGATCTTGCAATACATGGTCGCCTCTGCTTGTGTCGCTACTAGATCATGCTCTATCCACTGCAATCTCTCTAGCAAACTATTCTCCCTCTCACCTAACCTTTATCTCCACCTGGAAGGGGGTGAACAAGTCCTCATGCTGCCTAGCACTCCTCTAAGGTCTATGTACTATCTATGAGGAGATATGAATGTGTGCGATGGTGATGATATATGTCACTATATTCTGGATGAGGGAACACCACTCCTGAACGCAAATTGCTGAGATGAGAAGAGGTTTTTCATTAGTAACATTCTATATCATCAAATCTAAAGAATTAAATGCATAAATTAAGCAATCATACAACACCTTACCTAGATATCCCTCCTGCCAGTAGGGGTCATGAAAAGAGGTCGCCTATGACTGGGAACCACTAGGCTCTCTACGCTCATAATTTCTCTGTACAGTAGGGGCAGGATGGTGGGGACTAGAATCAGGACCCCTTATAGGGTCCTTCTCTCCTCTGGATGGTATGATCAGTGGATCTAGGGCTATGGTGTCATCTCTAGAGTGATGTGGAAATGCATCTGACTCATCCTCCTCATCATCATCATCCTCCTCTCCATCCTCCTCATCATCTCCATCTTGATCTCCCTCTCCTGCATCAGGATCATCTCCATCTCCACCAACATCCTATTGTCCTGCATCATCCTACTAATCATATGTGTTTGCCTCACCCAGGTCCTCGGATGTATTTGAATCATCCTCGCCACCTGCATGTCTCCATGGTCCATGGTTCCTTCTAGGGAAGTCTGCAGGAAAAATGGCTCCAAGGTATACCCTACCCCACCTTGTGACATATTGTCGGTGTGTGCCCACAATATCAGTATAGTCGGCTACGACATCCCGATCTAACCCATCAGAATCTATCATATCAATCTCGTCACTAGTAGGCCTCGGAATAGCTCTTGGCCTAGGGGTCACTCGTGAGTGTCGAATATAAATGGGCACATCTGTAGGGGCATATTGCTCAAACCCAAACTACCACCAAACTCGATTGAAG
This sequence comes from Cryptomeria japonica, assembly GCF_030272615.1. Taxonomy (NCBI): domain Eukaryota; kingdom Viridiplantae; phylum Streptophyta; class Pinopsida; order Cupressales; family Cupressaceae; genus Cryptomeria; species Cryptomeria japonica. The sequence goes on along the minus strand of NC_081411.1, from coordinate 315,403,879 downwards.
TAGAATGGGACTACAATGTGGCTATGTCGTCCCTCCAGAAGATAGTTCCTCTGCATGAAAACCAACTGCCTACACATACCTGCCCACATGTGTATCTTGAGGTAGGGCCTCCATATGATCACATCTACTGTCAATTTATCAAAGGTCACTCTCTAATAAAGCAAGTCTCCAAACTGCCACTCACGGGTAAGGGGATACGCGAACACCCTAGGCTTCTCTGGAACCAAATCAATGGGAACCCTAGTTGGTCTAGTGCATGTGATGTGCTCGAGTATCCACACATGTAGAAGTGTGCAGGTCATCAAGCTACATCCCTGTCCAAACACGTAGTCTATGAGGTCATGATAGAGGTGGGCTAGCATGCAATGCTCCCAGGAGAATACCCTCCTATCTCTCTCCATCGCTCTCACTACATAAGTGAGACCTCCATGCATATGTGATTCGTGCCCATTAGGGCACATGGATAATGATATGGTAGCTATTATAAGTCGTCTCACTAATGGTACCTCGCCCATGGGGTGTAGAAGCCAATTGATCATGATGCAAGCTCTCGTCTCACTGGGCATCTGTCTCCCAACACAATATATCTACTCCCTCATGTAGTTGGTAGTAGTGCGATCAGATCGATACCTCACTATCTCTCCTCTGATATGTAGATGGATTATGCAGTACACGTCCTCTAAGGTGACTATCATCTCTCCCACTGATAGGAGAAAGGTAAAAGTATCTGCATCCCATCTCTCCATCAATGCCATCAACATCGTGGGATGGAACTTGATGGAGGGCATGATCATCACATACCATAAACTATGTGAGGTAGATTTTTGTCCTCTAGCGAAAACCTCATAATCTGATTCTGAAGGATAAGAAATGTGTGGCCAACAGTATGCTCTTGCATGTATGGTAGTACCTGTAAAATGAAATAATCCAATCATCAGTAATCACTCATAAATCATCACCATCTAATAAAAAACATCATTATATCTACTCCTAACATCAGCTGTCTGATCTCATGCAACCCTTCGTCATCCTGAGCAGGGACTAGGGCGCCCTGGGAGCATAGGGGCACCCCTCTGGGACCATGGTACCCTGGGAGGACCAGGGTGCCCCTCTGGGACTAGGGCGCCCAGGGAGGACCAGGGCGCCCTATGGGGACCAAGGTGCCTAGACAAGGGGCATGTGCATAATCAGGGACGTTGACATCATTATTCTAAAAGTCAAAGTCAACAAAAAGTCAACATAAGGTCAACTCACCTCGTCGAGTGGACTATCGATCAGCATGACCTAGCACAGAATCTCCATCTGTGTAGGTCGCTCAGGTCGACATCGAGGCATGATAGTTATCACGTGGGCTCCTCTGCAATGAATAGCACAAAAAGTCAAAAAGTGACAAATGAAGGTGTCGCTTTCATACTTATGAGGTAAGCGCTTTTTCACTTTTTTTAATTTTAAGTGAAAAACCCTAATTTAGCTCTTTTCCCTTAACTTATCATAACTTGAGCTAGGGAGCTCCGATTTTCGCATCACTGGCGGCGTCGAGATCATGAAGTCGCTCTCTTGCTCCACATTTATTCCATAAAGCGCTTTTATGTACAATTGATCCTTATTGTGAACATTTCTCATCAAGATCTTTATCACAATTCATTGTGGTAAACATGATACCCTGTTTCACCTCACTAGTAAGCAAGCCGAAACAGATGGGGGCATATAGCTACCCACGAATTTCATCACCTTCCTTAGTAAGCATTAGGTGATTTTGTGATCTAACATGTGGTTTTGTAGGGTGCGGTTCCTAACGGTGTACTGCAGATACAGTTGGGGGCTTCATCCAACAACTTATGGATATATCATTTTTCAAATAATGTTTACTTTTCTATACTTTAGCTTTCATATGCATGTAGTGTCATATGACCGCTAAAGTGGGGGCTACATGTAGTGTCATAAATTGTACACCCTTGCTAGGGTGGTACAATTCCACACTTGGTTTAGCACTCGCCTTAGTGTGTTTTGCATCTTGCATCACTAATTCCCTTTAAGCATTTAATTAATTAATTTAATTAAATCTAAATTCATATTTCATTACTTCATACATTATAAAGTTGGGCCCTTTTACTTTAAGTGTGCCCCTTTTATTTTATTCCTCCAATAAATCATTAAATCATAAACCCTAATCGTGTCTTATTTCAACCTTTAAGGCTCGATTTCGCATGTCAAAACATGTCGAAATCAGCTGTAACTTCAGGATTCACTCTAATATCATCATATCTAATGGCCCTGAAAATTTGGTTAAAATTTGGTCGAACCGTGCGTAAGTTATGCATAGTCCCCGACATTTTTCCCGAAATTTCGAGAGCATAATTTTATGATATTATAATGCTTAACCCCAAGAAAGTGGCGGAAAATTCAAATCCTAGGTCGGCCTAAAGAGGAAATTAAGATCTAGGGTTTCATACATAAGAGCTCTCTTTCTTCATTTAAAGGTCGGGAAGTTTTTGGCTAAGTTTTCAAGCGATCACAAGGAGCCTTCTATGCAATGAAAGAGAAGGTCTTTTGGAGTCTTCAACAACATTCAACAACATCTATCAAGCATTCATCAAGTATTCTTTCATCAATTGGGGGCTTTTTGAAGATGTAGGAAAGCAATAGGAGATCACCAACTGAAGATTGGCTTATACCCCTCCCTTGGGGTTGGGTATGATTTCATGTTGTTTTCATGTCTTTGTATGAGCTTCATTACATCAATTTGCAGATTTACATTTATGCTTTAGATCACTTAGCATCATTGATTTAGAGCATTTACTTTGTCAATTAGAAGCATTCTACAGAAGGAAAAAGTGGTATAATGGAGTGGTTCTAAAGTGCAAGAATGAGCGATAATAATTGGAATAGGGTTTCTAGTTTATGAAGGGCTATGCCTTAGAGGCAATATTGAGAAGATGAGAACTACCTGACTCGGGGACGACCTAATTGCTCCGTGAATTTTGATAGGTAAAAAGGCAGTTTACAGAAGAGAAAAGTGTGAGAATGCAATGGGGTTTAAGTGGGAGAATGAACTGGCTCTGCCAACAGGTGTTATTGGAGCTGTATGAATTGAATAATCCACATATGGATATGGGCGAAGGTGACATTGGGGACTAATGAAGGGAAGTTGGAGGCCTCCAATGCTCCCTCCTAAATCATGTGTACCTCCGGTCCACCCCACCTACATGATCACTCCTCGACCCAAGTGTTCTCAAGTCAAGTACAAGCCTCCATGCAAGCAACCAAGTGTCCCCATGCCATCTACGGCTCAACACCCTCCTCCAAGATGCCCAACCACCCCGGCAAGTCGTCCGCTTAAGCAATCAACCACTTCATAATAAGGAGTCGAGCCCCCAAACACTACAACTAAGGGCAGTTTAAGAGAAGCCATCCTTCAATGGCCCTATTGAACCCTCGGGCTACTAGCTATTATTCTCAATAGGGTCCTTCCTTCTAGAGCCATCCTTAACTCCAGCCTTCACCCACAGGTAATGGGAGGGGCCTATTCCAACGTTTTTACCTCCCGAGCTCATGCCTTTCTCACAAGCCCTCAAAAACCCCACCCACCCAAGTCAAGATCTATCCAGCCAACAAACAACTAAGTCCGCTAGCCAGCCAAACAACTATAGTTAGTTAGGCGGTAAAGAAAGAATGGTAACACCTTCCGGTTGAACTAATAGAAGCGGGTAGGTGCGACGACGCAGATCTACTTCAAAAAATGCTCATCCCAACATACAGGGCGGTCAGACATCCGATCTTCGGAGCTTATCTTCCCTGGCAACATCTAGGCAGGTTAGAAATCTTGTCCCTGCAACCGTGGTGGGTGCTTCAGTTTTTCTAGCAGGCTAATTAATAAAGTGGGAGGGAACAATTCTATATTTCGAGGTGGGCATGTGGGTTTACTCTTTAAAGTATAGGGTTACTCTAGATTGCTTGCATTTATCATTTTAGGGTCTTGCACACACACAAGATTCCTGCACACACTATTTTACTATACAAATCGACTATTTATTGAGGTGGAAATCACCAAAATAGGGGTTTGACTAAGGCAAAACCCCATTTGGCCACCCAAAACCCTATTTTCAGTTACAGGTGTAGGTACAGGATTCAATCGTCACTGCAAATTTTAGGTTCGACAGAGCACACAAACACAGTCTCGGGGATCAAACTTGAGCAAAAATCATTGGGATGGGGGCGTGGCACCCTGGTCTTGCCCAGGATAGGGGCGTGGTGCCCTGGTCCTCCCATTTTTAGGTGGATTTTGGTAGAACAACAATTCAGAACCTTCAGATTCCAATCTGTTAGTTGCAACTTCCTGTTTGCAGAATCAAGACAGGGGCATGGCACCACTGTCCTGGACATTCTGGCTCAAATTTTTGGCACAGGTACAAGTCTGAACTCACTTCCTAATTTGTACTTTTCAGTTGCACATCAGTTAGTTTCAGTTCTGCATTTTCAAATTAGAGTTGCTTGTGTATACTTGCATTATAGGTTGATCATTCAAATCCGCACTTTACATCAGTTCTACTCCTCATTTACAAAAAAGGAATAGAAACCCTAAGAGGTAATCCTTGGCTCTCTCGTCCTCACAAGAATTAGCCAAAGTGTGTTACCTCCCTAGGCTCTTTCATATTCCACAGTGTGTACATGAGAGTGGGATTAGGACTTGTTTGCTTAGTCTCACTTTTTTCCCTACACACCTATCACTAATATTTTCATGTTTAAATTTGCAAGCAATTAATGGTGTTAGATGCTCATTTGCATTCCTCATAGAAATTACATATATAGAAAGCAAACCTATGTGATCATATCCTCACATGGTCCATTACTTTAAAAGGAGACCATGGTAACATCCTTTGAATAATTATAGAACTCTTACATGCCTCAAAGTAGGGGCGAACTTTGATTGTGCAATTTGCATACCCGTGCATTTCTCATTTATCTTTGTGTCTATTTGAAGGAGAATGCTTTGATACATACTATTAACAAAAAATATAATTTTGTACAAACTCTCCTCACTTGCCCTATGCTTTCCACCTACCTACTACGCATATTCCTATGCATTCACTTCTTGTGAGCTTCATAATCAACTCAAGAGGAACTAATGATTGAACAAAAATCAGAAATTGTTCATATTTACTATTAAGCCCATGATGGTTTTTAATCTTATTCCATGAAGCCCAATCAAGAGATTCAAAATCCCAAATATCTTTAAATTGTCTTAGCCCCTTTTTGAATAAATAATATGCATATGTAAGGAAGCTCGTAGCCAATGGCTGGTTATGATAATTAATAAGTCTATTCCACCAAATTTAAGTTGAAGCAAAACTAAAACCATGTTGTAAAGAAGACCCATTCCATTTCAAAAGCTTACAAACTGATTGCCATGCAGTCCATATGGATTGAAGAGGAAATGGAGCTCTCCTTCTAAAGAAAGGAGCCATAAGCATTTTGTCAATCCAATTGACATCTTGCCATTTATTCTTTATTGCAGCTTCTACAATTCGTTGACGGATTAGAATTTTTGCAGTAAGAATCTTATTGACAACTTGAATTCTGCCAAATGATTAGCATCTGAAACTCCCAAGATATATGGTGATTTCTCCATGCTTGATTTGTCTCCACTCATGTGGTATACAAAATACAAGTTTAAAATAGCTAAAATACTGCTCAATTCCTCTTCAGAGTTGTGCAAGAACAACATACTATCAGTAAAATGGGAATTAATTACCACCTTATTTTGAGGAATAGAAACTCCTTGATCAGCTTCATATGGATGGCTTTTTGGAGAAAATAACCCAAGGCAGCTGTAAGAACGTATAAAAAGGGGGATAAAGGACACATCCCTGCCTTATAGAACGTTGCAGCTGAAAAGAATTGGACATATTCTAAGGTGTGCATTAGCATCTTTAAACAACAATTGAACACGTTGCTGAATTTTAGGCCCAAATTATGATAGCTAAGGCCTCTGTAATGAATTTATATGGAGTATTTAATAAGGTAATAGGTAGCATTCTCATTCTTACCTTTAGGAATGAGTTTAATTATCATATAAAAATCATCCTTAATATCCATCCAATTGGAATCCTCTTTGAATAGCTGTTAATAAAAATTGTAGAATAAACTAGTAAATTCAGCATTACCAATATGATGACCACTTTCGTCCTTTATAGCATCAATCCTCTGTTTCTTGTGTTTATAGTTGAGATAATTGAAAAAATTTGAACCCTTATTCCCATCCTTGATCCAATGAGGTCTACTTCTGATTCTAGCACCTTGTCCTTTATAGTGATCAATTTTATGCAGCTGGGCTTCAGTAGCAGCAATGTGATTTTGTAATAACTCATTATGTGGATCACAAATACCATAAACACCATCTCTTAATGATTAGTTACTGTAAATTAGGTGTGCTTGTACCAATCCAAATAAGGAAAGTTCATTTTCTTTTTCAATAATAGCGTAGTCAAATCCTTCGACATGGCTTTCCGCCTTTGTCACATCAAACGAAGATCATTACAAAGCTTACAGTGCACACGTTACCATGGAGGATTTGTGGATATTAGACCAATTATCCCTTCGGTATATGACACATTCCTTAGTATGGTGTGTATCCTGATGGAGCATGGACTTAATGCGCTATGAATTGTATTCTTCTCACCGACTGTTGCAGTGAGTGATAATGGGTGTCATAAAAGATTAAAAAGGTTCATACTATGTGGATAACAGAATTTTGCCACGGCCACGGTATATATCACAACTTAAAAAGGAAATTACAAAACAATTGCAGAGCTTGACGGGTACATAAAGCTACTTATATTGCAAATAATTCAAAACATTTATTTATAAACGCTTTAGTGTGTGTACAAAGAATTATTGATTGAGCACGATCTTTGACCTGCTAAACAATTTAAAATTGTTATGTTGAAGACCTCAAACAGATGACAGTCATGGGACTCAATACCCAATTTATACAGGAACGAAAAGAATGTCATGGATAGCTCACAAGAAGTGAGATTGATCCGTATCATATACAGATGTAACTACAATAAATGCTAAATAGAGCTGATACAAAATTTATGGCCGAATGCCATGGTTTCTGAGTATGGTATACTGTGACACAAAACTAAGAAGTGAAACTCCACATATAGAACAAAATTAAATTCGGTTTCGGGCCACTGCATCGCAAAGCTCATCCTCAACAAACAAAACTCTGTTTGTAATACAGCCTCTGGACCTCAAAAAATGATTCTGGTTTAATAGTTTTTCATCATCATACTTGGCTGGAGTGCCCGGGTAAAACAGCAATGAAGGCATTTCCTTCATTTCTTCGAAGGCTAATCGTGTCTTTTGAAATTTGCTCACTTGCTTTGGTGCATTAGGTGTTGCAGGCGTTGAACATGAATCACACAAACTTTCGAACCCTCCAAAAGAGCTGCAAGAAATAAAAGCATTAGGAAGAAAGCTCTTTGAAACCAGTAGTCCTTCAAATAGGGATTAAAAGACAAAAGAAAAATGATATTCACCTTGCACAATCTTTTGAACTTTCATGGGGCATCAAAGAATTTAATCTACGTTTAGTGGCTCGCACACGTACTGGTGTAGAGAAGTCAAAGTGCATCTGTCTAGCAATTACAACCTACTTGACAGGATACAAAAATATCAGACTTGCAAGTGAAAATTTTATTGATGCATGAATGAAGGAAATGCACAAGAGCTGAAGACATCATTGCCGTGTGAACAAAATGAAAATGTTTTAAATGGGTAATAATAAGAGAATTTACCGCTTCTCTGAATTTGCGTGAGACAAGGCAGAGAGTCTTGACTTCATCATGATGAAAATTACAAATAATTTGGACCTGTTAACAGAATTACAGTTACAAGGTTAACTTCAATGTACACACAAATCTCATGTTTATTTCTTTCAAAAGAATGAAATAGACACAAAATTCCAGAAACAAATGTAGCAACTAGACCAAAACAACAGAATGCCTTAATATCTCTCGTATATCCTTTCTAGGTATCCTTTATAGAAGAGAACAAGATAAAGAATGCTAAATTGAACTTCGGGAAAGTTTTAGTCAAATTTCTTGACAAAGTTACCTGGCTCTATTTACTGATTACTATTTATCTATACATTTACATTAGAAACCAGTGCCAAAAACAAGGCAAAAAACTAAAGTAGCAAAATGTGGGATTTCAGAACATGATAAGTGATACACCTAGTCTCAGATAGTCAAATGTCCAGATTTAAGATAAGAAAAGCGAAACAAAAAGATTCAAAAATATTAAAATAAGGTCTGAACCATAATTTAACAGAAAAGGATGAGCAAAATCTTTATGTAAAGGGGAACAAACAAAAAAACTCGAAAAATAAGGCCTGAACCAATATGACATAGAAGGATAAGCAAAATCCTAAAATAGATGACTTTTATGTAAACAGAGTACAATAACACTCATTTAGGCTTGGTTTCAAATCAGAAATGGAGATTATAAAGGACCTGCAAAATGTAAAATGCAGACATCAAATTACACTAGGTGAAATCCTTCGACAAAATAAAATTTATTCGTGGAGATTATCAGAGAATTGTAAAATGGGAAATGTAGATACCAAATTACACCAAGAAAAAATCCTTTACAAAGAAAAATTATTCACAGTAATGGGATTAGATGGTAAACTTATTTCGGACCTTTTATAGCAGAGGTGCATTGAGACATGACAAAATGATGTGCATTGATAAAATAACACATCGAATTTGCTAGCTCAAGTCCCCGGTGAGTTCAATGCAAGATATTAGTATAGAGAATATTAAAAATAGCGTTAAAGACTCTTTTTTCCTTCCAGATCTAGTACAATTCAGTTAAATTCCACGGAGGTCATCCATATATAGAGTCAACTATTCCTAAATAGATCACGAGCTAATGGTATAAGGGCAACTTAGGATTCTCGGAGACCTGTTTAGTGTGTTCAAATCCCTTACGGTTTATGTGTGCAAGCTTTTAGCTTGAACAAAGCCAAACAAAAAGGGGAAAAATTCCACTTCTCTGCTACCGACCTGATAGTTATAATTTTCTGAGTATAAATAACAAAACAGAGTTCTGCCACTACTCCATAACCATAACGTAATTCCCAACTTAAGAGGCAAAAGAAAATGGCCGGCGTCTTGCCAGTAAGTCAGCATTTGAACGAGCAGCCCTACTAAAATTTTCTTTTCCCAAACAATTACAAACCTACATTTCAACCCTTTTCTCGGAATTAAAAACCTACACGAATGACGAGCACTTCCAAAGAAAAAAGACAGTTATTTGAACGGGGGAACTTACCAAGATGTCCAACGACAGGGATTCAATATTCGTTTCACTCGCCAAATTCTCCTTTTCCCCAATAACAGGGGAACACTATTTCTCACTGGCTGAACAAACTTCTCCGTCCCATTGTGCAGGTGGCGTTAGTCCTTGAAACCCTTTTTCCACCCCCACTCCTCTGCCTACAATTCCCTTTCTTGGCCTTACAAGAAATCTTCGTTTTCAATTTTTTTGCCTGCTTTAGCGTCTCGTGCAACAAAGCCTATTTGCTTGACTTGCTAATAAGTAAAGACTAAGATTCTTCGCTTTAATTATCTTAAATGAAAGTCATCATCTCCGGGAATGGTCTATCCGCTTTAAATTTGTCTAAACTACTTAGTCCCAATGATAGACTGCAACTGGCCATTGTGGTGATGACAATTGGCGAAACCGGCATCTCAGCCGACAGCTATACTAAAGTTGGCAGAACCAAATGACCAGTCACCAATGGCGGCGCCGGCACCCTAATACATGATTTTGTTTCATCACTCTCAACGACGCCGCGCGTGCTGCTTAAGCTTTTTCTTACGTTGGGTGTTTATGGAGTATTAGGTTATGTTTAGCCCCATAAGTTTCAAATAACCTATAAAATGTATCGAATTAGCCCTTACAATTAGGCGTTAATTTTCATGGTGTCTGTATTTTACCTGCATTATAATGGTTTTTCTTTAGTTGTGAGGTTTTTTAAAAAATTTATATGATAATGACCTCAAAGATGAAACAACCTGAAAAAATTGCATCGAATTTGCCCTTATATATGTGCATTTATCACTGAAAAGATCTTTACGTTTATGAGCTTAAACTTGGTGTTAAAGCTCTTTTATCCGTCAAGGTCCCGTACATCTCAAATAAACTCTACAGAGGTCTTCCACATAGAGAGTCATCTATTTCTTAATAGGTCATAACCTGATGGTATAAGGGCAACTTAAGAAGTTTAGATACCTGTATACTGTGTTCAAATCCCTTATGGCTGTCACTTCGTTCACTTTAATCAACAAGTAACCCCCTCCCACACCCAAAAAATAATCCTGCTTCTCTGCTACCGACATGATAATTAAAATTTTCAAGTATAAATAACAAAACAGAGTTCTGCCACTACTTCATGACCATAACCTAATTTCTCGATTTATTACAAACCTACATGAACGATAAGCACTTCCAAATAAAAAGGCAGCAATTTAAAAGGGGCAAAGAACTTACCAAGATATCCAACGGCAGAGATTCAATGTCCGTTTCACTCGCCAAATTCATCTTTTCCCCAATAACAGGGGAACTATTTCCCACTCGGGTAAACAAATTTCTCCCTCCTCCTGAGAAAAATTCAGCAGATTTTTCATGAGAAGCAAAAGAATTCACCGCAATTCGTTTCCGCCCCATTGAGCAGGCGGCATTAGTCCTGGAAGCCCTTTTCCCAACCCTCCTCCTCCGCCTACAATTCTTTTTCTTGGCCTCACAACAGATCTGCATTTTCAAATCTTTAGCCTGCTTCAGCGTCTCGCGCAATTCCTTATAATACATTATCTACAGCGGAAAAAAGAAAAATCTGAAACGTACTTGGGTGTACTGCTCGTCAAGAAAAAACCCCTCTGGCTAAGCGCAGAAGCTGTGGATTTATAAACGTTAGAACTACGCAAACGCAATTGTAGGAAGCTCTAGTGAAATCAGCAGCACAGAGAGAGAAATTCTTAATGAATCGAACTGAAAGATCAACGAAATATATCTGGCCGTGCTGTAAATAGTTTCGACAGTTATCCCTGAGTGAAATATAAGCGGACTTCGAGTGTTCTTGTAATGAAGGCGCCGAAACCGAAGGAAGTTTCGGTGTCTTTGCTGTTAACGCGGTTATCGTCTTGGGTTTCGGGATCAATTCACTGATCAACACGTGCTGCCGATCGCAGGTCGAAGCCACCCGTCGTTTTGGACACGCAATGGAAATGCCCGTTATGATATGAAACGTGGCGGAGTGTGAGAGGGTGGATACAACTTCGTGGATAGTGGTTCATTTGGAGGCCGTACACTGCAGAGGGCACACGTGTGAAAGTATGAGTCGGGATCAATTTAAAGAGGAGAATGTCCTTCAGTCCCCAAATATTTTTTTGGCCTAGACATGGATATTTATGTAATAGGGGAAAGGACCACATGTATCAATTGTTGTTGAGGGTTGTTGATACCTTTTGTTCCAAAAATTGAACAAATAAAACCTATTGTTTGAAACAAAAAATATCAATTTTTGTTAGGAAATGTACCAACAATTGTTAGGAAATGTACCAATAGTTGTTAAGAAATGTACTAATATTGTAAAAAGTAACCAATCAGGTGATGCCATGTCAATTGCACAACTATTGGGGTCTCTTTTGCACGCCTATTGGTCTCACTTTTTTTGGGGGTCGTTTTGGACACCTTGACAAAAAGCATGCTGATGTGGCATCATATTTGATGATGTGGCCCTGAAACCTTAGTTATAAGCAGGGGACTTGCCAAGTACGCTGCTGTAAAAAAATTGGAGTGATTTGAAATTTCCAAGTAGGATTTTGAGAAGCACGAAGTTAGGGTGCACAACTACTGGATCCTTTCCCCTAGTCGGTGAGGAAAATTGACATCTGATACTTTTACTTTCTTTTTTTAGTGAGAATATGTAAAAAGAATTTAAAAAAGAGAGTCGGCACAAAGATTACAAGTTAAGCTGAACAGCATTATATCAACTAACATCATAGCTAAGCAGCATCTATAAACTAACTTGACCTTACATTTGCACCTGAACAGCAGCACATAAGCTATCTTGAACATGAAATAGCTAGTTTGAGCTAGGAAAGTACAATGCAACAACTCAAAAATTGAGTTTGAGTTAAACACCAATAAAACATTCCAGTAGCTCAAAAGATGATTCCACAATAACATAACCAGAGGCCCAAAAATGAACGAATCAGTAGAATATAAAGAAGCATCAGTCATATTTTCAAAAGAGGCTTAAGACCTTAGGCTATACAGACCATTTTATTCTTGAGTAGCTGATCTATTTGACCTTTGATGCACTCGATTTGAAGTTCCATCTTCAAACACTTCTTGGAATCCACCTACGTTGAGAGAAAAGAGATGTAAGACAATAAAATATGTCAGAGTAAAGTTTTAGAAGTACAAATTCCTGATGAGAATTGTTGTTATTAAGGACTACTTTACATCAGACTCTCCAAACATGCAACAAGATAGCCTCTCGAACTCCATCAGCAATAACATTATTTTGAACCCTGATACCAAGTAAGGCTTATTTCCAATTTGGAGTGATAAAAATTTATAGTAAGCAAAAATTGAGACAAATAGTTCCATAACTGGTTAACAAATTAGCATCCCCAAAAAGTGTGTCTCATAGTTTCAATTTTTTTGGCAAAAAGGACAATTAGTGGATTGGATCGTAAGACACTTCAACCTACCACCAATAGGCAACTTGCAATGTAGTATCTTCCAAGCCATTAATTGAACTTCTAAATTAATTCTTGATTTCCAAATTTGAGCAAAAAGTTTCGCCCAATATATTTCATTGAAATTGTAATTCCATTTGATGTTTAGGCGAGATTTCATGGGCAAAAAAGGAAGCAGCTACAGATAGGTTTTTTTCAAGGGAAAAAATAAGAAAGTGCAAGATGATGACCATAACCAATCCTTGAAAAAAGTTGTAATGAATTGGTGTACAAAGCTTCATAGTAAGATCCAGTGGTACCAAAGATTCCACAAAGATTATAATATATTTATATTTGTTGTTCAAATTATATTGGGCTTTAACAAGCTGCCATGGTAACCAATTTAGTGTATTAAAATCCCAAAGATCTCCAACCTGAAAAATGCCTTTTTTGAATAGAAAACTGGATTGTTTGGGAAAGTTTAAGGCCAAAGGGCGCCAATGAAACAAGATATGTTTGTTCCATCGAATAGACGAGGTGGAGAAGCTAAATCCATGTTGAAGAGATGCATCTCTCCATCTTAAGAAATGGTTGATCTTTTGCCAAGCCTTCCAAACTGATTGGAGGGGAGTTGAGGCTTTAATAGAGAAAAATGGAGCATGAATAATTTTGTCTAACTAGCCCATTGCCTACCATTTACCTTTAGCTTAGGCAAGATTAATTCTGTCGAACAAGAATTTTCTAGGGTTCTTACCCTTTAACAACTCTGATTATCCATTTAGCTTCTAAGCAAATCCCTTGAGTTTTGGGGTCAATTAACCCTAGATCACCTTTATTCTTAAGCTAAATGCAATGAATCCAAGAAATGGCTATGAAACTCCTACTGCCATCCCATTTTGTCCATTAAAAACGTCGAATAATTTTAATTAAATCCTCATAATCTTTACTAGAAGGCATCAAGCAAAATGAGTAATAAACATTAGTGACCAAAAAAAAATTGTAAGCAACTTGGATTCTTCCAACTAAAAAGAGGAATTTGTTTCCCCAATTAAATAGATTGGTTTTCACTCTATTGAGATACTAGCTCCACATATCAGATAAAGAAACACCTAGACGAAAAGGTATTCCAAGATACCTTATGATTTCATTGTGTTTAATTTGTTTCCAGTCACGTGGTATCTAATGAGGAATAGGCACACCCTGAATCATCAAGAATTCAGTCTTATCAATGGCAAGCTTGGATCTAGAAACAACACAATATAATTCTAAAATGTTCATAGTGTTAGAAATATCTTTCTCAAAATTTTGCAAAAATAACAAACTATCAGCAACATAATGTGAGTTAGTGACAACAACATCTTGAGGAATTGATATGCTTGAAATTAGATTCATTTTGTTTGCAATTTGTAGCATATAGCCCATTTCATCAACTATAAGCACATAAAGATAGGGAGCTAAAGGACATCCTTGACATATGGATCTTTGTGAAGGAAAGGGATCAATCGTCATATTGTTAATAATGATCTGAAAATTAGCATCTTGAAACACACATTAGAACATGAGCTTGAATATTAGGGCCAAAACCCAACCATTGGAGCATGTTAATAATAAAATTCCATTAGACCCTGTCATAAGCCTTATCAAAATCAAGCTTGATAAGAATAGCATTCTGACAAGTCTGCTCGGCCCATTCACAAGTTTTCCAAGAAAAAACCAGATTGTCAAGGATATATCTACCAGTAATAAAATCAATTTGTTTTTCTCAAACAATCCCTTGCACCACATGCTTAATCCTATTAGCCGAGGCCTTTGCAATTGATACTTTTATTAGATGCTTATGTCTTTGACATGTCTCGACCCTTATTGTCTATCCATTCTTTAGAATGCATATTAATTAATAATAAAAAATTAGAATATAACATATTTTTTCTTTTCAATTGATTGTATGTGCTTCTTAATGTTTGGATAGGTGTTTCCATTAGGTTCAAGTTATATTTTTCTATATATTTCTTTGAGTCATTGCTATTCATTTTTAATATATTTTCAAGTTTAGGGTTTTTGTCAACTCTTGCTCAAGTTTATTGTTTGTGTCTATATCCATTTGATTCATTGCTTATTTTATGATTTAGGCTTGGTTTATATCTTTTTAGGTTTCGTTGAATATATTTTTTTAAGTGCAATGTAGCTTTGGAGCAATGCAGGGTTCTACTTTGAAATTATCAACATGTAGGTAGTGGAGATAGTCAATTGCTTTGAAAGTTTTACCCAAAATTTTAGACCTATAAAATCTTAAGGAACTCATAGAAACAAGGGAAAACAACTTAACAAACTTACAAGAGCTTCTCATACCACACATCCAAAACATGACAAGGCATAACAATATAGTCTGCCTTGGAGCTCTCAAGGAACATAATATTCTACTTGAGAATTGAATGATTTGACACATCAACGCGAGTAAAATAAGGATCACTCCACTTTTTTAAAAAGACAATTGGTCGATTGATTAATCACCTCCAAGGTTCTAGTTGCCAGGTCATGGTAGTGATGGAGCAACTAAGTGGATAATTTGACTTGTTTCTTCAAGGGTCTTGTGCTAGTAAAGATCAAAACTTGACAATTTTCTACAAATCTTATTAGTTCTGAATACAAATTATAATTCTTTCAAGCTTATAGAGTAAATTATTCCTAACCTAGTCCTACTCTAACAATTTGTTAAAAAAAGGATAAAAAGAGGGTTACAGTTTACATAAATGGGATAAAAATAAATGGATAGCTTTGCACTTGGTTTTCAATTCTAATTCTAGAAGATCTTATGATGTAGAGTTAACTTATAATATTGTGATCAATATTACACCTTATCATAAACAATGTTGGTACAATATTATAAGGAATTTTGTGAAAGTTGGAAATAAATATATAAGACCATTGTATTCCATGCACATATTTCACACACTACTTTACAATTTCATAACAAATAATATAATCTTTTAAGTACTTTCATAAAACAAGTCACTAAATAATCCAACTTTGTAGACACAAAATGCATCACCATCAATGGTAGAAAATAGTCACGAGTAGTAGAAATGATATTTATTGATTTGCAACATGTGGGCACATCATGGCTTCTAGTAAGATGATTACATTCATTTTTATTTTATTTTTTTTGGCTCCTTTGAAAATTTTCTAACTCTATACCATGCCTTTAACACTTATATATAACTAACTTGAGCACCAAAACTAAAACCTTAAAGCAAGTCTAGACTAGATCATAAATTGATCCATGGGCCTAAAATTTACAAATAACATTTTATTTTCAAATCCATAAAGCCCTAGATTAAATTGCATGCTTTTATTATCATTGCACTCAAAAGTATTGAGTGGTTTATTACAATATTTTAGAGAATAAATAATAGATAAGAAGAATAAGAAGATCATTAGCTCATCATTTACCAATTACAATACCTAATTGATCTTTGAACCATGCTTTGAAATTTTCCATTACTTCTAAGATAATAAATTAAGGTTGGGAGCTCTAAAATATTTAACATGAACCTTCTTAAGAAAAAGGTCTTCCTAATTTTATCCATAACTTCTTTCAATTCTAGCAACTACCCTTAGAAGATATTGAGATTATCTTGTATTCTCTTTAACTCATCAAGTATCTTTTTTGGGTACTTCTTTAGTGAATTAGAAAATTATTTAATTATTGTAATAACAAAAAGGACCTTGGTAAGCTACACCCATAAGTTGCAAGGAAGGTCCTTAATAAAATTCTTAACTTTGGGCATTATTATATCATTAGTTTTTTCCTCCCAACAAATTTCTTCTTACTTTCAATCAAAATTTTAATCTACCAATTGGTGGCTATGAGCCATTCCAAGTGTAATTATGGGTTACCATTTGGGATGATGTATTTGTGTTAGTGTGAATGAAGTTATTTCCTAACTACTTATTAGTGGGAACCTATTCACATGTTAAGACCCAGATTTTATTTATGTTAGTTATCATAAAGTTACAAGTATGTAGAGCATGTAAGAGCCTTTGCAACTTTCCTTATAGCCTAAAAATCAACTCAAAGGACTAGAATACAATTCAAGTCAAGCAAGTACTTCCAAAACAAAATCTATAGTTACAACACAAGCAAAAAAAATATGTTCTGAAAAACTCAATCACTCCAAGAGTAAAGCTTTTAACCATTTCAGACACATAAGTGGCATTAGCAAGCTCATCAAATATGACACCTTCAAAAGCTACCAAAAAACCTCACACCTTTAAAGACATACCTGCAAGATATAGTGACATAGTTCTACAAAGTGATTCTCAGACAGATTCAAATGAATATGAATGGGATTCTTTTGATTCTTCTAAAGATAAAAGAGTCAAAGGATAGGCATGGATCAAAACTTTCTAGGATCCTATTAAAACAAAAAAATCTCAAAGACAACTGAACAGACCACAAAAGTTGCAACATGTCCTTCTAATAGAGATGTATCGCCTCCTAAGCTTGAATATGAAGAGGAGAGTACCAATGATGACCTCAATACCTTCGTCCTAACCTTAGATGCCACATCCTATGACTTCAACCTAGTTGATGACATAATGCCACTTATACATCTTCATCTCATTAACTGAGACCAACAAGGTCCTCCACGCCTAGATGTGTTCCAAAACAATGAAATGATTATTGACTTCCTATAACTTTGGGATAACATACCAAGTGGGGATCACAAGGTTGGTTTTACTATTGAACTCAACAATGTGGCTTACTTCAAAGAGAATGTCAAACCTTTCAGTCACAAAAATATAACAATCAAGAATGGATCTTCTAGTGAAATTCGCATTACGACACTCTTAAATCCTAAAAAAGGTAAAAATAAAGGACAAATCCACTAGTGAAAACCTTTCTGAGGCACTTGAGGATGGAAGGTTTGACATCCTCCCTTTTTGCACAAATCAATAAAGATCATCTATCCTTATGGAAACAACAAAGGAAATAAATCTGGGACCAAAAAAAAATCCCCACGTGATACACTTAGCAACATCATTGATTCCAGAAGAAGATCCTAATTTTGCAGAATTCTTACAAAAAAGATAGATCAACTTTGTGCAGTTCTATGCAGTTAGGGTTGGATCTATACTTGGTGATGCATCACTTGATAGTAGTAGAAGGGGACAAACCAATAAAATAAAAGCTAAGGAAAATGCATCCTCATATCACACTTTTAGTAAAGGTGGAACTTAAAAAGTTGTCAGATGTTGGTTTCATTGGGCCAATTGACTACACAAAATGGATATCCAATATTGTATCAGTGGCAAAACAAATGGGGGCATCTGCATTTACATAGATTTCAATGACTTAAACAAAGCTTGTCCAAAAGATGACTTCCCCCTTCCTAACATTGATATTATTATGGATATGATTATTGGGCATGCAATGCTCTCACTCATAGATAAATTTTTCGAGTATAACCAGATCAAGATAGCACTTGAGGATCAACACAAAACAACCTTCACTTGCCCGCGAGGCACTTACTGTTGGAATGTGATGCCATTTGACCTAAAGAATCTAGAGCTACATATCAACGAGAAATGATCACCATCCTTCATGATATGATGCATACTCTAATTGAAGACTATGTGGATGACCTCTTAGGAAAGTCCTTAACAAGAGTGAATCACTTGGCAGTCCTAGATAAGATCTTCACAATATTAGAACAATATAAGCTCCGTTTAAACCTGAAGAAATGTGTCTTTGGAGTAACCTTTGGGAAGCTCCTAGGAAACATTGTCTTAGATAAAGGAATTGAAGCTGATCTTGCAAAGGTGAAGGCAATCCTTGAAATGTCACCTCCAAAGAAAATCATCCAACTAAGAACCTTACAAGGGAGGTTACAATCCATTCGTCGGTTCATCGCTCAATTGGTTGATAAATGCCATCCATTCACACATCTGCTACACAAAAATATTTAGTTTAAATGCGATAAAAAATGCCAACAAGCATTTCAGGAGTTAAAACACTACATAATGAGACCACCTTTGTTAATACCACTAGCTCCAGACATGTCCTTATTATTATTCATATTAGCTACTGCTACTACCTTAGGGGTATTCCTAACGCAACATGATTCAAAAGGAAAGGAAGGTGTAGTCTACTGTATCTATAGAATGTTGGTAGGGTATGAACTCAACTATACCCTTATCAAATGAGCATGTCTTGTAGTAGTCTTGGCCTCAATCAAACTAAGACATTATATGTTGACACATAAAATAAAGCTCATTGAAAAGATTGATCCTTTGAAATATTTGTTAAGTAAAGCAAATCTAACAAGTCGATTAGAAAATTTGGTCATGATCCTCAGTGAATTTGATATTGAATATGTGGACTGCAAAACAATTAAAGGACAATTGATAACAAATCAACTGGAAAAAGCTCCCATAGTGGATAATCATCCACTCATTTCAACCTTTCCTGATGAAGCAATATTCATAATAACACCTACACGACAGTGGAAGTTTAACTTTGATGGATCATAAACTTGTCATGGTTTAGGGGCGGGTATTCTCTTCGTCACCCCTCAAGGTGATAGCATCCCAAAGTCATATAGGCTAAAATTTCCATGTACAAACAATATAGCAAAATACGAAGCCTTGATCATAGGACTCAGAATGGTTATACAGTGGAACCTGAAGGACCTACAAGTCTATGGTACTCTCAATTGGCAATCTAACAAGTCGACAATGACTACCAAATCGAGGATGAAAAACTCATGCCTTACAAACATATTTTCGATAGTTTCAAACCAATATTCATAGCTATCACTTTTGAGCAAATTCCAAGAATATAAAACAAAGTTGCAGATGTAATGGCTACAATAGCCCCTCTCTTGGATCTACCATAAAATTCCACTCTAAGAGTTCTTAGTAGAACAACTATGGATCCCCACTTATGATATCTTGGAGTCTAAAATGGTATGTCAAATTGTTGGTCCCAGTTCCACTTGGTATGGTGATTTCTACGCTTACCTTCATGATCAAATCATTCCACCAAACCTATCAAATAACCAACATAAGACCTTCATCCTCCAATCTTCTCGATACATAAGATCATTGTTGATACCTTATACCTAAGTGGCCTCAAAGGAACTCTCCTACGATGTTTAGAGCTTGGAAAGGTGACAACAACTTTACATGAGGTACATGGTGGTACTTGCAGAGCTCACTCTAGCGGCCCTTCCTTGGCTAAAAGGTTCATGAGAACAAGATACTACTAGCCTTCAATGGAGAGAGAATCTTACTATTTTGTTAGAAAATGCACGAAATGTAAAATTTATGGAGACTTAATACATGCACCAACACATGAACTACAACCTATTGCAACACCATGGCCTTTCTATCAATGGGCACTCGATCTTGTGGGTAAAATCCATCTATCATCATCAGGCAACCATAAATTCATTTTCATTGCGACTGAATACTTCACAAAATGGATAGAAGTTGAAATACTTTGAAAATTGAGGTTAGCATAAACCAATAGGAAATAATGTTAGTAACAAGCTTTCAACCATAAGCAAAATGTGAAAACAAATCCATCTAAAGCATTATCAAGGAAGATTAAAACAAGAAGCTAATTAGAAAATGGAAACAAATCGAAACATGAATACTACTCCGTCATGATGCTCCCTATGCCGTGTCTCTTCCTTGTCCTCCTCATCTCCAAGATCTTGTTGCTATGTGAAGTATGCCCTCAACTTGAGCACTTAGCACAAAGGGATGTCAAATGGAGGATGGAAAATGGTTGATTATGTCAAATGTTGAATGCTTGAAGATGTGAATGGAGTATTAATGTTAAATAGCAATTCCAACTAGTGGAAGAGCTAAAACATAATACAAATCCTTCTTACAAAGCCTTCAAAATTCTAAGCAAAATGACAATGCATGGATAACTCTAGTGTGGGTGGCCCTCAACAATGAAGGAATGAGCTCTATTTATAGGGAAAATGGGCAAATGAAGGGTTGAGATTGATTTGATTGAGGAAGGGTTAGGATTGCTTGAGGAAGTGTTGATCCTCAATCCATGTGCTCTCCATCAAGCCAATCACATGTTGATGAGTGTCAACAAGGGAAGGCTTGAGAGGAAGGGGGGACAAAGCATTAAATGCTTGAAGACTTGAAGGAAGTCATTAAAGGCTTAATAGGACTTTGAAGGAAGCCATTAAAATCTTAAGAAGACTCTAGAAGGAAACCATTAAAGGCTTAAGGACTATAAAGGAATCCATTAAAGGCTTGAGAAGACTCTAGAAGGAAACCATTAAAGGCTTGAAGACTTTAAAGGAAGCCATTAAGGCTTGAAGACTCTAGAATGAAACCATTAAAAGCTTAAAGACTTCAAAGGAAGCTATTAAAGGCTTAAGAAGACTCTAGAATGAAACCATTAAAGGCTTAAAGACTTTAAAGGAAGCCATTAAAGGTTTGAGTCGATGGGTTTTGGGTTAACCTTTGGTTTAGGAATGTGCAAACCATTAAAGGTCGATTAGGCTAATGATAGGGGTTTTAAAAATGATTAGGAAGAGGGTTAACTTGCAACTTGCATTTTCTAGAAGATGCAAGTGGGTGGGAGATTTATGAATTTAAATAAATATTTATTTATTTAAATGTGAGAGATGGGATTAATTAAACAAATATGCTATATTTATTTAATTAATTGTCGGAATATGGTCAAGCGAATAAAATAAAATAAATTGAATAATTTATATAATTAATAGGAGAAAGGGGTTAGGATGAATTAATTAAATATTAATTTAATTAACAGTTGGAAAAGGAGAAATGATTAATTAAATGTGAATTTAATTAATAGTTGGATGAACGATAATTAAACAAATATAAAATTAATCTACTTAATTGGACAGAAATAGGTGTCTACAGAAGTCATTCCATCAACACAAGTCATTGGCATGAAATTTGCATCCTTTATGCTAAATTATATCATATGTCAGTACAATGTTCCCATGTCCATTGTCACATATAATGATCTTCCTTTCAAAAATTAGGATGTCTACAAACTTTGTGAAAAATCCATATCCATCACCGATTCTCCACCCCATACTATCCCACTTGGCAATGGTCAATCAGAAGCTTCAAACAAATATATTTAACAATCCTAAAGAAAATGTTCAATGACATTGGTCGTGATTGGCACATTCATCTGAATCCTATATTATGGGGGTACCAAACTAGTATTTGAACCAATACATGTGCAACACCATATTCACTTGTTTATGGAGTAGAAGTCATCTTACCTATTGAGGTTGAGTTACCATCCCCGCAGATATCACTGCACAATCTAATCAATGATGAGGAATACTGAGTTTCACATTTTCAAGACTTGGAATGTTAGATGAGAAGCGAAAAGATGCCTTCAACCATCTTAAAGCATATCCACAATGCATGAGAAAAAGATACAATCATATAGTCAAGCCTAGAACATTTGAAGTTGTTGATTTTGTTCTTAGAGAAAATCCTTGCAAGTAGCCAAATAGGGAAAAGAGAGGAAAATTTGAATCAAACTAGTTAGGTCCCTATGTAATTACCGTAGTCTTTGAGTCAGGGGCATACCGGTTAGCTACTTCAAAAGGGGAACCACTATTAGATCCAATCAATAGTATGCATCTCAAGAAATTCCATCCATAGTTGTTTTGAGCATCTTGGCTCATATTTTTTAAGAAAATCATTAGTTCAAATGGTAAAAACCACTTTGGTGGCACCTTGGACAAAAACGATGGCGAAAACCTAGCAAACAAGTGCCATATGTAGGAAATTTTCTCTATCGTCTTTTAGATTCATTGATCAAATCCTTTCATCCACAATATTCGATACTTACCATGGCTTGAT
The DNA here is from genome assembly GCF_030272615.1 of Cryptomeria japonica. NCBI lineage: Eukaryota > Viridiplantae > Streptophyta > Pinopsida > Cupressales > Cupressaceae > Cryptomeria > Cryptomeria japonica. The sequence goes on along the minus strand of NC_081411.1, from coordinate 315,381,233 downwards.
ATTGATCTATCATTTATCTTTGTTCTAAAGTCTTGTCATCGCATTTAGCACCTTAAACACTTAATTGGGGGCAACTTTCGTTTGCATAATGATGAGAGTGGATCTTGAATATCAAATGGCTCGTGAAGATACTTTACACCAACTATCAAACACTCGAAAACGTCCTGAAGAAAAACCCAAAACATTGAAAAAACTGAAAAATTTAAAAATATCACAAAAAAACCAATCAAAAACACTATAATAATCTGATCTTTGTTTATGCAAACAGTAGGTCAAACACTAGTCCAGACACAAAACAAAATTGAGTGTACAAATCAAATATCCAAACAAGAAAATCAATCAAAAATCCTAGACCAAACATCAAACAAACATATTAACTAAGAAACATTCTAAAAACAAGACACGAAGGCAGATCTTTTGGCAAGAAGATTCGCTTTGGTTGTTTGACTCTTAGAAAATTAGACATTATATCATGTTCCTATGCTACTTGAGGATGTCCACAAGTGATTTAGAGTGGCCATTATGGATTAGGATATCTTTTCTTTGTTTTTGTCTACATATTGTTTCAATGATGTTTAGGGGCAAATACTTATGGTGTCTATGTGGGAAGTTTAATAAGATAGGTGATCCTATGCAAAGAAGAAAAAGAGATCACAGATCAATGGGGGCTTATTGAATACAACGTATACCTCAACCTTAAGCATGCGATCCAAAATGGAGGGGAATATTCCTTGTCTGTAATGTGTCTATTTTATAGTGCAACATGTGAAGCTCAACCTTAGTTTTCAGTACCTAGGTCAAGATTAGTCCCAAATAAGCTCAACGATGAAAGAAGCGCTACGAAAGCACAAAATTCATCCATTTAATCTCATATGTACATATCTCATTATTGCATTTTGTTGCATCCATAAAACCATGTCACCGCATATCATTTATACATAAGAGCTATGGCAATTGAATACAAATGATATACATATATATGCACCTTTAGAACAACTTGCTCATATAGGTTCCGCTAGTACTGAATCTCATGCCCAACCCGCACCATCGCCATCATCGTATCACCTGAAGGCTAATACCTCCTCCACCCCCACCACCTCCTCCACATATAATTTGGTGATAACAATAATATCAACGTCTATCTTTGATAATCAGTCCCATAGAACCTAAGTTGACAGATGCCTCTCACACAACTATAGCATGTCTGGGGCCTCTTAAACCAAGCAAAACAACAAGACAAACATTGTTAGCAACTTCAAAAAACAATCCTATTGCTCAAAACATCTTACACATAGTCAAAATAGGCATTTATATCAATTGCCTAAATCTCAATGGGAACTCCACTAAAAAACCTAGACTTAAGTGAGCATTTATATCAATTACCTAAGTCTCAATGGGTTAAACTAAGTCAAACACTCAGACGCCATCCTATCCAAGTCAACCAGATGTCAATTGTCACACTTTGACTATAACAGGGGCATTTTTAGCAAACGTGCCACAACTTTTGAAAATAGTGATAAAATTCAAAAGGCTCAAGGTGCAAATGAACCCAAGGAACCCAACCCACCTATCTTATAGCCCCTCAAACCCCTAACACTAGTTGTGCTAACCCTAACCTTCCAACGCTTGTCATTTTCACATACTAAGACCTTTTTCCTACTTTGAGAGAGATTACTTGATTTTTTAAAACTTTTTGTTCAATCTCTTGAGGGGGTAGGTACCATGCTTGATCTTTTTTGTCTTTGAAACAATGCAATAAATTGTATCGTCTCAAAGAGGGCAAATGTAGAAACTCAATTCTATCCACTTAATTTTATATAAATATTCAATATTTATTTGATTATTTTACCATCATGCAACTATTAATTAAATCAATATTTAGTTAATTTATTCTACCAATGTTCCTCTATTAATTGAATAAATTATTCAATTTATCTATTTAATTCATAAACCACAATCTAACTATTAATTAAATAAATAAACATCATGTATTTAATTAATTCACATTATCCCTCTTCTTTCTCACAAATTAAATAAATATATGTTATTAATTTAAATAACCTTTTATCTACTTCTTGCATATGTAATTAATTAAATATTATTTTTCATTTAATTAATTTCTCTCCATCCACTTGCCTTCTCCAACTTTTAGCACTTGCCCCCTAACCTTTTTTCTAATCATTCCTAATCCACCTTTAATCAGGTGCACATTCCTCATCCAAGGGATTAGGTAAGGGTCATGTGAGATTTTGCCAAGATCAAGAGGCAATGGAAAGCACAAATAAGAGAGAACAAAATAGATGATAGAAATAAACTGTATTCTATCAAGATGAAAAATATGATCAACTGGATCATTAAGCATTCATTACATACAATGTAGATGAGCCTGCTTATATAGGCAAGGCTATATGGATATGTGAGCACACAAACATGACATGTGGCTCGATAAGAAACAAGGGTAGGTAGAAAATAGGTGTGGTTAGGTAGGAGAAACAATATAATATTCCACATGAGGTGGATCACCCATTGAATGTGGAGTGTAACAACAAGATCAACACCATAAAAGGTGGAATTTCTCCTACACGCACTATCCCAATGTGGCACAAACACCCAAGTGTCTCATACCCAAACTATTATAAAATGCATTTACTAAGTAAACTTAAGTAAAGTGTAATAATATCCAAGATGAATAATTATTTACACCAACACCCCCCCTTAAGTGCAACTTAGGGGAATGCACTAAAGTCTACAATGCAACTAAGCAATGCAAGATGGGTCCTGGCTACGAGGCCATGTTAGGTACCCATGTACAAATGCAAATGCATGAAAACCAATGCAATGAAATCTCTCACAAAGTGGGGAAAGAGAGAAAAACCCAATGGGAAAAAACCCTCCCCCAAAAGAGAGATGAAAAACTAGATACAAGGAACTCTTATAGAAGTATGTGAAGGACAAAACCCCATGTGAGGAAAAAGTCCCCCCCATATGAGAGAAGAAGAAGAAGAAGAGAGACTAGGAAGCCCCCCCTCAATGTGGAATCTGCACCAATGATAGAAGCTTGATGTATGAAGAAACTGCTCCACGATCGTTGAACAACATTCCTCCCCTTAGGAAGAAACAAAACCAAAGGTGTATCCATGAAGTCTCCCCAATCATGAAGGGAAGATGTATGAAGAAAACTCATGATGAAAGGAATCTCTAAAAATTGCTCAAGTGTCCCCATGTCGATGTTGAAAGATACCCCCTCCAAAGGTGGTAAATTGTGCCACACTGCTAAAAAAGGCACTCTAAGATCTAGTGGAGATGGATGTAGAACATGTCCCAAAGACTCACATGTCTCCTCAAAAAATAAAGAGACCTCCTCCAACTGCTGTACATAAGTAACCGCAATCATGTCAACCTCAAAAGAATGATCATGTAGAGAATGAACAAGAGGGTCAGAGTGTTCCCTCGCAACAATCGAAGAAGGATCACCTTCATCAAAGAGAAGACGAATGTCATCAATGATGTCTCCCAAATCTGCAATGTAGGATTCCATTTAAATAAACCTGCAATGTCTGTCAAGTAATCATCCCATGAATCTGAAGCTGGAAGACAATGAATATCCTATTGCACTGAATCACATGAAGGCAAAACTGTCGCACTATCCACATCATCAGGTGCAATAGGTGATGTGATATCAATATGAGGAGATGAAAGACAAGACTCAAGAACGGGTTCACATGTGAGAATCCCCATGTTCAAGTGCCCAAAGTTCTCCTCAAAATATGAACCATCACAAGAAGTGTGATCATCGTGTATAGAATCATCAAATGTGAAATCATCATCATCAACAAAGTCTGAAAAGGAGTATAACCGAGATGCATGATCAACCACCCCAGTCGCAATGATAGCCCTAGTCTACAAGTCTCTAATGAAAACTGACTCAGGTGTGAACTCCACAACTCTCTTAGTTGCGCCATGTGTGATTTGATAGATGGAAAGGAGATTGTTTGTCAAGTGGGGTACACACAACACATCATTGAAGGAGTTATCCCCAATGTCAATAGATCCTTTCCCAATCATATCCATGTATGTATGATTGCCCATCAATATCTATGGCATGGTGCAAGGCTCAAATGTAGAGAACATAGACTGCGAAGATGCCATATGATAAGAAGCCCCTGAATCTAGAAGCCATCTCTCTGAATCATGACTGATAGTAGCACATAGAGCTTTTCCTTTTCTTGTCCCAAAAGAGTGAGTCTTCCCACTTGTAGAAGTCATTAATGCTTTCCCTTTTCCTTTTGAATGTGAGGAAGTGGAAGTTGATGAATCATCCTTCTTGTAGACATTAGGCAAATCAATGTTATGCTTTTTGATGATATGTGTGAGCTCATCAATCTTCTTAGAATGGCAACGATGCTCCTCATGACCAAACTTTTTACAATAGGCACAAGTAGGTCTCTCCCTCTTTGGTGAGTTATCCCTCTTGGAAGAGGATGTATCTCCTTGTTGTGGAGAGGATGATGCTTTGTCCTTAGGCTTTGATTGCCATTTCTTCTTGTTTGAGTTGTCCTTTCCTTGATTTCCTTTGTTCCCTTGATTTGCCACTAATGCTTGAGACTTGGAAGCCTTAAGAATGCCCATGATTATCAACTTAGTTTGTTCCATCATCAACATTTCATTGAAAGCATCAAATGTAGGCATTGTGTAGCTTGAACCCATTGTCATCCTATGGGTTTGGAAACTAGAAACAAATGCTGCATATTCTTGTGGAAGCTTGCCTATCCAGTTGAATATCAATTGAGTATCCTTCTTATTAATGCCACAATCTTTGAGTTGTGTCCTCAACTCATTTTCCTTAGTGACATAATCTTGTATAGTATCAAAGTTCTTGGGATCCAACATGCTGAGATTACTATCAATTTGATATCCCCTAATCTCATCAACTTGACCATATAAGTTTTGAAAATTTTGCCAAACATCCTTGATTAGAGTACACTTCTCAATATGAAAAATGAGATCCTCTGATACATACTTTCTTAAGGTACCAATTGCCATGATATTTTTAGTGAGCCAATCCAAGTGACCAACTGGATCAACCTTAGGATCAGCAGAAGCAACAATAGTTCCATCAATGTAATGAGTTAGTCCTTTTTCCATAAGTTTACTCCATGCATCAATTTTCCAAGTAGCATAATTATGAGGAGTTAATCGAGGAAACTTAGAAGAACCCATAGCAGCAGAAAAGGAAGGAACACAAGAGCACAAAAGCACAAGATACACCCCCCCCAAATTCACTCAATCAAGAAACCCCCCAAAATGGTGATTTTGGCACTTTATACTTAGTGCATATACAATGGGCTACTTGCAAAACAAGGCAAAGTGGACTTCTGATTTCAATTTACAACTTCTCAAAATGAGATCCAAGAGACTTCAACAAATACTGCTAGTGATCTAAACTAAGATCCAAGCAAAATGCAAGTACCAAATATGCTAAAAAAGGCCAAATACTGAAAGTATAATTTCTAATTAAAATCACTGCAAATAGAAGGCAGATTATGAAAGTAGATGAAAAAATATGTACTTTAAAAAAAAACGGCACTTGAAAAGGAGTCCATATGAGCCCAAACGAAGCCTCCAAAGTTGTAAAAATTGGGATTTCACGATTTCTGAAAAACCTATATCCAAAAATTAGAAAACTCCTACACCACTGTACATATCATGAAATTCTACCCCAAAACAAAAAAAATTGCTCGAAAAAACGAGTCCGGATGAGTGAGATATCGCTATTTGAAAAATGCCTGCAAAATTATAATTTCTGGAAAATTTATGCCGCAACGTCAAACTTCAAATGCTTCTAGATTTGGCCTCTGAAGTTCGATTTGGATGAAACAAAAGGCAAAACTGACTTTCTTGGACCTCCTCAATCCAATGATGACCTCAGATTTGACCCGTCAAGCTTCAATAAAAACCTGTAATAGAAAGATCCAAAATGCAAACCCCAAATAGCTTCAAATTTCTCTCAATTAGCAAACCAATGACACTCTAATGGCTCTGATACCATGTGAGACATGGACCAGCTCTGATACCATGTGAGATTTTGCCAAGATCAAGAGGCAATGGAAAGCACAAATAAGAGAGAACAAAATAGATGATAGAAATAAACTGTATTCTATCAAGATGAAAAATATGATCAATTGGATCATTAAGCATTCGTTACATACAATGTAGATGAGCCTGCTTATATAGGCAAGGCTATATGGATATGTGAGCACACAAACATGACATGTGGCTCAATAAGAAACAAGGGTAGGTAGGAAATAGGTGTGGGTAGGTAGGAGAAACAATATAATATTCCATATGAGGTGGATCACCCATTAAATGTGGAGTGTAACAACAAGATCAACACCATAAAAGGTGGAATTTCTCCTACACACACTATCCCAATGTGGCACAAACACCCAAGTGTCTCATACCCAAACTATTATAAAATGCATTTACTAAGTAAACTTAAGTAAAGTGTAATAATATCCAAGATGAATAATTATTTACACCAATAGGTCACTTCCTTTGCCATTAATGGCTTCCCACTTGTCTTACGAAGCCTTAAAAGCCTTCTCCTGTAGGCAAGAAAACCCACATGGGCTTTCTTACAAAAGACCACTTCAAGGAATTATTTTATTATTTTATTCCATTCTCTTTGGAGTGTGAGGACAAAGAAAGCCTTTATGGCTTTATCTTCCTTACACTCCATCTTCCTCTCAAGCTTTGCCATGTCGACACTTGTCAACGCCTCATGGGTTAAGAAGTCTATGATCCACCCAAGCTTATGGGAGTCAACCCTAGCCCTTCTTAAGATATTCAATCTTGACCATCCATTAGCCCATTCTTCTTATAAAAAGGAGCTCCCATTTCTATTGTGAGGGAGGTTTTGGCTAGCAAGTATAGAGTTAGAACAAGTATATTGTGAAGACTTGGCATATCTTACAAAAATTGTATTCAATTGTCATAGTAGTACCATTATCTTTGGTGGTACTATGAACATTCAACAAACCATTTCTTAATCATCCAATTCAAATCTCTCATTTGTCATCTTGTGCTTGTGCCAATACTAAGAGCACACTTCAAATAACATTAAGATCTTAAGGAGGAGAAAAACAAGGGAGAGCAAAGGCATTGGGGCACATGGGGAAGCCATGTTCATTTGGCTGTTTGTTTTCCTCAATTGATTCTTTGTTAATCTTTTTTTATTGATAATTAAAAATCTACGATGAATTCTTGTCTCATTGCTTATGGTTGGGCTCTAATATGAGAGAATTATATTGACTACAAATATGCCCACTTTTGGTATCATCAATATGTATGTTATTCACACACACACACACACATACACTTGGAAGGAAGATATTTGTATTTAATAGAGCATACATTTTATTTTACTAATAAAACAAGTATGTAATTTATGAGTAATGAAGTAAAATAAGGGGGATAGTTTTACTTTTTTCCTATTAAATCATTCAAAACTAAATGTAGTTAAAAAATGCATATCCATAACATCATTTAAACACAATGTTCAATTGAAACTGCACATCATAATAGCATAAAATGCAATATTATTTGATTGTACACACCCACATGAGCGCGCGCGCGCATGTGTGTGCATCAAGTTTTCATCATGCTAACCATTGTGGGATGGCTAAGACACTTCTACCTCAAGCAAGTTCTCATCTTTGACATATTCTTACACTCATTCACACTCATTTTTTCAATTTACTCAATCTTACTTTAAACACATTTAAACCATCATTTTCATTTGTTCTCCCTTGGATTGATTCTTATATGCCATAAGAAGTGAATTAGATCTAGGCTACATTATGTGTAATCACTCATAATTAGGAAATAATATTAAGTTGATCAAACTATTTCCCACATAACCTCATGAGAAAAATGTACCCATATAAGATCACAAAATAACTACATTGCAAAGGTAAAATACACAACAAAAGATTACACAAGATATATCCTAGAAAAAACCTTCAAGAGAGAAAAACTCAACCTCCAAAACCATCCACACTCAATGTATTATTTAGTAATAAAAATATTATAATACAATTAAATAGTCTACATGAGTATATCTCAAACATCCTATGACATGCTTCACATGTGCACTCAACAAGAGAGCTCAAAACAATGATAACTCACTTAAAGAAACCAACTAGCTAACTAGCAGACCCCAACCACTAGACATGTTCTTTCTTTCATAGAATTAAGTTCACACAAATACAACCAAGTGGTAAGGTGAAATCATGCGCCTCAAAATTGAGTGCACAAAAATATTGACTCCAACATTTTCTTTTTGGTACTAAATTTCTCAATATTAGATATTTTTTGTGAAACCCACACATTAAATATATAACCAATCCACATACAACTTCACGAGTGGCCCCAAACAAATATTCATTGTGACCAAACACATCATTAAAGATGCATGGCAAATAAATATTTATTTACATAATTAAACATTTCTTTCTTATGCGAGATGTACACCACCTTTTTCCTAACATTGGTTATCTTGAATTCTTTAAATATCCACTGAAGTGAACTTTGGTTCAAGATGAATCTTGGTTCTACTCATGCGACCCTTCATCTTACCTTATAAAAAAGAGAGATCCAATAATACCAAACTATCATTAATAATTATTTTTACCAAATCATAAAATATTTAAAATAAAATTAATACGAAAGACTATAAAATGAAATTAAGCTCTTAACACAACTAATTTTGTAAATAACATATATTCAATGGATGAAAGTGCACATGACATAAACAAAGCTATGTATATGTTAGCCACCACACTTGACTTAAAACTAAGCTTACCCAAATTTGAGGGAAAGATGGATGCAAAAATAATTGCATAATTTTATTTTGTATTAAAATTTTATATTTTCCTAAAATATTTCATTTATAATTTCCTTAAGTTTTTTTTTTCAATCAAATATTAATGGTCATAGTTTATTATACTTATGATCACAATGAATAATAAAGAAGAAATGTAGACTTTAGATGAAAAATAGTTAAGACAATTTTTGTAATGCTTTAAAATAGTTTGGTGGATAACAACAAATAAAATGTTAATGAATATATTTAAAATCAAGGTTTCAATCATATTTTATAATTTTATATGTTTTAAAATCAAACTCTTTTTTAAGTATAATTTCATTCCTTGTTTCTTATAGATCAATTTTAGTCACTGTGTCTTGATAACTATGACTAAAAAAAGAATAGAACAATAAATAAACTTTTCAAGTTATAAGAATCAAATAGGATGCAAATTATATTTATATGTATTCATAATTAAAACCATACGTTAAAAACCCTATTTTCTTAGATTATAAATGCAACATAACCTATACAAATAGAACAATAATGATAAATTAAAAGATATTAGATTTATAACAAATTTTTTTGTTAAAGTAGAAATAACAATTTTGTGAAAATATCTCTCGAATATTTAATGTAGGGTTATATATATTCAAAATAGTTTAATAATGAATCAAAGTTGTTTGATATGAATATGAAGATGAAATAAATCTTTGCACTTGTTTGTGTGAAGGTGAGATTAAAACATAGTCTAATATTGAAATAAATTAAGAATACAATGAGTCATCTATGTAATTAAAAAGGGAGAATAATCATCTATCATGCAATGAAAATAAAATATGGCGTCAACATACAATTGTATTAATTGATTAACTAAAGGGTTGTGACTTAATTGGTAAGAATTATGTTATGCTTTTTAATTATGGTATTGACCATCATAATTCAAATCTCTTAGAAGTGTGGTTGGACAAGTTCAATACTTAAACAACTTTAACAAATTAGTTCCTCTTATTTATGCTAATTTATTTGAAGAACAATTTATACTTCTATTTTTTGCTTGTTCGTCATGTTGTAATTCACTTAAAAGAGGGTAGAGATGCAGATATCTATGTAATCTTGTTGTTTGCATGAAAAACTCTCATTCAATTCAATAGTTAATTATAAGTTATTTTCCTCTATAATAGGGTGACTTTTTATCACTTATGTGTATGGATGGAATAAAAGGTGGATCAATAGAATGTTGTCAAGTTTAAATCTCATTTACCATTTCCAAAATTACTATTGACTATTTGAATTCATATTTCAACATAACATTTTCCTTTATTAAACCAGTCAATTGGAAATCAATTATAACCCAATTACACTTCTCAAAATTTAAATCTTTATATTACATTACTATCTACCTAAAATAAGCTACACAATTTTTTGTTTTAATATGGAACAAAGCAAATTTACAAATCTACACAATTTAAAATAAAAATAAAAATAAAAATAAAAATGTATCATTTAATGATCACACTATATAATATAATACATTTTTACAATTTTATACAAATTTATTAATTAAAAAATATTTAATCTCTAAGTTTATGATATAATTAAATTAATTATTTTTCAAAAAATAATCCATAGAAATAGTGTCATTTATTTGTAAAACTGATCTAAACGATAAAAACTTGTTACGTCGAAGGCGTCTCCTACTATGGAATGCACAGCTCGAATTTATTCATCAACGATCAAAAATGCTTTAGAAGAGATGCAAGATGATCAGAGCGCTCTCAACCGTTCATTAATACTCGTCATTCATCGATTTTCGTCGTTGTCCTTTTCCGTGTATTTATGATGGCTGCAAAAATGTGACTTTCACGGAAGATTTATCCATCCACGTACTTGCCTCGACTTTCGTGGTTTTACGTGCGGACTTTCATGGTTTTACGTGTGAAATAAAATAGCTTGCATATGTGTACCTTGTTTGCTTATTTCCATTGCTTTTTAAAGCAGCTTTCTTCTAAATCAAATTGACAATGGCAGATATGATATAATAGCAAGGAATTTAAAATCTTCATAGCTAAACAAGTGCTGAGCCCCACGCAACTTGCACATTGTTATGTTCTTTTGCAGTAAATGCATGAAAATGCAAACCACATACTATTTCCTAAACATATAGGTGGAAAAGGAAGTTTTGGTTTCTACCTAATAATTTAAAATCAAATAATATTAAATAGTACATGTGTCCCCCTACATCATGTTACAAGCTTTTAATTTGGACCTTTCGGATTCTTTTTATATTTAGTTCTTTTTAATTTTTTTATAGATTTTAATAATTTTTATATTATATTAAAAAATAAAACAATAAAGTATATGTTTAAATCTATTTAAATATTTATTTTTATTTATTTTCATAATTATTATATAAAAATATAAATGATTGATTATTTTATTTATAATTTTTTTTTAATAATATTATTATTTATTTGACTTTCACAGAAGATTTATCCATCCACGTACTTGCCTCGACTTTCGTGGTTTTACGTGTGGACTTTCATGGTTTTACGTGCGAAATAAAATAGCTTGCATATGTGTACCTTGTTTGCTTATTTCCATCGCTTTTTAAAGCGGCTTTCTTCTAAATGAAATTGACAATGGCGGATATGATATAATAGCAAGGAATTTAAAATCTTCATAGCTAAACAAGTGTTGGGCCCCATGCAACTTGCACATTGTTATGTTCTTCTGTAGTAAATGCATGAAAATGCAAACCACATACTATTTCCTAAACATATTGGTGGAAAAGGAAGTTTTGGTTTCTACCTAATAATTTAAAATCAAATAATATTAAATAGTACATGTGTCCCCCTACATCATGTTACAAGCTTTTAATTTGGACCTTTCAGATTCTTTTTATATTTAGTTCTTTCTAATTTTTTAATTTTTTTATAGATTTTAATAATTTTGATATTATATTAAAAAATAAAATAATAAAGTATATGTTTAAATCTATTTAAATATTTATTTTTATTTATTTTCATAATTATTATATAAAAATATAAATGATTGATTATTTTATTTATAATTTTTTTTAATAATATTATTATTTAACTTTAAAAAATATATAGATAAAAAATAAGTTTTAAATAAATATAAATACTTTTTGAATAACAATACTAATAATTAGTATTAATATATTATAGAACTTCCCAATGATCAAGAGGTAGTTTATTATCTTCAAAATGAAAATAATTCTTATTTTAAAATTGCAGCTTACAAATTAATATTATATTTTATATTTTAAATTTATTCTTAAATAATATTATACTTATATTTATAATTATACTCTATAAACATAATATAACATACCATTGATATATAATATTTTAAAATCTTAATCTAAATATCATTATCTCTATTTTTCTCTCATTTACTCTATTTCTATCCATCTCTCCTACTCTCTCTATATCCCTCTCTCTACCTCTCTTTATATATCCCTCTCTTTACCTCTCTCTACATGTCATTTCCTATACCTATCACCCCCTCTTTCTATATCTCTCTAATCCTCTTGTCCCTCTATTTTTGTCACTCCCTCTCCCTTCCTTTTGATATATTTATCTCTCTCTAACTCACATACACACTCCTTGTTTCTCCCTCCCTATCTCTATCTCTATTTCTCTACCTTTCCCTCTCTCTCTCTCACTCTTTCCCCTTTATCTATATATCATTATTCACTCCATCACTCATACTCTCTCTCTCTCTCTCTCTCTCTCTCTCACACACACACACACACACACACACACACACACACACACACACACTCATAATAACTCCATCTACCCCTTTTCCTCTCCCTCTCCCTCTCCCTCTCCCACTCCCACTCTATATATTGAGCTATTTCTCCCCCTCTTTAGCTCTCCCTCTCTTCATCTCTATTTGTCTATCTCTATTTCTCTTTGTTTGCTTATCTCTCTTTATCCCTGCATACTTCTCTCTCCCATCCCCTCTCTTTATATCTCATTATATCTCTTTCTATCTCTCCTCCCCCTTCCTCTATATTTATCTATTTCCCTAGCTCTCCCCCTCTATCTCTTTATCTCTTTCCATCCTTTTCAGTCCCTCTCCCTCTAACTCTTTCTCTCCCTCTATATCTTCCTAGATCTATCACTTTTTTTTTATCACTCTCGCAATATCTCTAGAGTTATCTCCCTCTCTCCATTCATCAATCTCTCTCCCTATATATATGTATCTCTTTCATCTCTATCCATCCCTATCTCCTCTCTATCTTTATCTCTACCTCTCCTTCATGATCTCCATCTCCATCTCATTTCCCCTCTCTCTCATACTCTTCTCCTTTTATCTCTCCCTCTCTCTAATGGTAATGGAGCGTAATTTGCTTCTTGCTTCCTGGTTCAAAGGTTTTGTTTCAATCATGTTTAAATCCTTGCAAGTGGATGAATAGTTGATTTCAAGCTACCACTTCTCCATTGAAACCATTATTGTATAGACACAATTATTTGCTAAATGACCTTCAATTAACCTCATGTGATGCACAAATGCATACAAACAATAGAACACAAAAATATAACCATAAATGAGACACTATCCACTTTCACATTAAATGTGACATTCTTGTATGTCAAGAAATCCATTGACAATATTTTGAGTTGCTTTTATAATATTCATTACTCTCTCTCTCTCTCTCCATTTATATTTATATCTTCCTTTTTTTTTTAATTGTCTTACCTTTATCTCTCTCACTCTTCCCTCCTCTCTTTGCCTCACTTCCTATTGTAAACATAAAATGAGTTTGTTGGTGACGAAGCCTAATTATCTTCTTGATTTAAAAGCTTTATTTCAATCATTTTTGTATCCCTATCTCACCTTTACATTGAGACCTTTGTTACACAAATAACACCATTTTCTATATGGGCTACCAATTGAGCTTGTGTATTTTTTTTATATTGAAAAGAAATTCACTTCATGTATTGCACAATTGTATGCTAAAAATAGACCAGTTTTTTTCCTAATTATATATTTTCGGCGTACCCATTGCACACCAAGGTGCAATTGCTAGTTCATAATATTAAGGGATGTGTACCAATAGCCGTTACAGCTGACTTCAAGTATGAGAACCTAAATGGCACATCAGATTTCAACCTTTTTTTTTTCTTGTCTCTTATACTTAATTGCTTATTACTATTGTTCTAGATATTAACACACATTATTGACTTTTAAATAGGAAACAGGGTATCCCCTTGAAAGCAAAAGTCTTTTGCTTGACCTGCTGATTAAAAAACAGCCATAGATTCTTTGCTTTAATAAATTAACTTAAATGAAAGTCATCCTGTCTGACAAAGGTCTATCCATCTATGTACTTTAGATTTCTCTAAAGTGGCTCAAATTTTCTAGCATGTAATTGTAATTTAAGACGGCAATTCAGCCGAGCAGAACCAAATGACTAGTCACCAATGGCGGCGCCACCACCTTAATGCATAGATTTTTTCTATTTTCCCATTTGCACGTATGGCTCTGAAATTATTCCCACTTGTCTGGAAAACAGTGTTACCGGCTGTACTTCCTTCATATTTACTGACACGTCATCTTAGGTAGTTAATCTTTATCCAGTTACCCAAGAATTACAACGAACCAAGCTCCCGGGCCCGCCGGTTTGTCTATATAACGGGCATGGCCTGAACATGGATGCGAATGGCACGTGCCACCAGCCTTCGATCGGTTGCACGTGCCAGGTTCGAAATGGGATCGTGTAACCGGCTACGGTGGTCGCGGTTACAGCGATACAAGAAGAGAAAATTCCACGGCACTACGTACATCCCGCGTATATTCTTTCTTTTCCCGCCTGTCAACATTTAAAAATCTTTTTAAGGGGCTGACGACAGATTGAGGGCTGCAATAGAAATTTTCCCGCCCGTTTCCGTTCGAAAATGTTTTGAAGGGGCTAACGACAGATTGAGGTCTGGAAGGGAAATTTTACACCGTGAAGTGTTCTACTCATAGATTGCAGAGAATTGGGTTTGCATAGGTTTGGCTCTGTCTGTGTATTTAAGGTCTTTGTTGTTCAGTAGCTGTAAACCCTAAATTCTGTTTGCAATTCTGTTTTCCTCCCTGTTGCTGTTGAAGAAGAATGTGTTATAAGGAGGAACACGAATGGTAAAATACAGGGAAGGTTTAAAAATGAAGTGCAACGGCAAGGCTTCTAAAGCCAAGGTGAGGAACTGTAGAAAAACATGTGGAAAAAGGGTTTCAAGAAATGCAAGGGCAATTAATGGTGCCCGCTTAATGGGAACGAAGCGAATCGCAGCGAGTTCTGATTGTCATGGAAATTCGTCTCAACCGGGCGCAACAGAAGAAAGGGCTTTATGTCCAAAGTATGCCATTAATCCGGTGCAAGATTGTTCGCCTGAATTTGAAAGCAAGGTGCATTTGGAGGGGGAGACGACTATCGAATCGCTGCCTCCGGATATCTTGGTAAGTTAATGCACTTTATAATTCTTTTTTCTTTTCCTTTAGCTGTTATCCCAGTACGATAAGTTTCTTTCTCTAGCAGGGAATGGCTAGTTTATCATAGAGGCTAGTTTATCATAGAACCCACTGTCCATTTAGAATTTTAATGGTGAATTAATATAGCAGAGGTTTTCTTTTAATTGGTAAATTTAAGGAAATAAAGTCCCTCCACCCCATTGGAGTACAATGGGGTTCTAATCTTTATGGAACTTTGGGCTTTAATCTGTGAGTGAAGCGGCCCAGCATGGGTAGAAAAACCTCCTCGAACCATTGGGGGTTTTGAACTCTGGTGGCCACTTCAGGGGTTTTGATTTCTGGTGGTCGCTAAAATAGCACCATCCCAATATCATTGCACTATGCCATTAACTGCGCAATGTAATCTTGCCTATCAATAATTTTGCCGTTATGTTTTAAACTTTTCTGATAAATATCAAACCCCAGAAGCCAAGACGTGTTTGCCCTTTTTGTCTCACTGGTGTGCTGTGCACTGGTAACTTCATAGGTTTGATTATATCTGGGTTTAATTAGTCTGGGAAGGCTAGATGCACAACCCTACTAATACACAAATTCATTCTCTAAATTCAAGGGAAAAACAAAGTTCTGCACAGAAATCTATTCATCAACCAAATAACCTATTCTCTGATCGTTCTAGAATATTTGAGAGGAAAAAAGAAAACAAAAGAAAAAAGAAACAGATGATAGTTAGTGTAGGCAAAGTGGCCGATATATTAAAGCGTGTTACACAGTGGCCGATACATTTTTTATTTATTATATCATATTTTCTTTATATTTAAAATTTCTGGACCAACTCTATTTTCGTTTTGAGTTGAGAAATCCTCCTTAATGACTTCAAGATTAATCTTCTAAATAATTTGAATACCTTCACTCAACCTATTCTTAAATATAATTTGAAGAGAACAAATGCAAATTATAATTTCACTCATTGTTTTCTTCATGCTACTAAAAATTGCTTGCTAGAAATGGTTCCAAGTGGATGTAGTGGACCTCCCAGTGCTCAACTATTGGCTTTCCTCTAGTTATTAGGGGAATAAAAATTCTGAGCAGTATTACAAGACAGAGAACTTCATTTGTAGTTCTGTCAATCTGCTTTACAGAATTTCTCTATTGCATAGAGTACTAATTTTTTTGGGAACATGCATAGAATACAAATTTTTATGGTAAGCTCTCGTGGTATTTTTCTCCTGTTTCGTTGGCACAGCAGAGTAGATTGCACCAAATCCCCGAAATTCAACATAGAGAAGCCGAGCTTTGAAAAAATTCAACATAGAGAAGCACATGCTTCAAATGCTTCGTTTCTTTCCTTTTTACACTGGCAGGATAAACAAGCACATGTGGGCTGGAAAGTAGTTTTAAAATTATAATTGTTTGTAACAATGGCTAGAATATAGAACGATTCACAGTTGCTTCTGCCAGAACTGCATCAAGGATTAAGTGTTTTCCCAATGTTCTAGATGAATCTGATTCTGATTGATTGGAGTTCTAATTTTGCTTTAGAATGGTAGAATCTTAGATTTCTGTTTATCCTTTTATGTCTTCTCACAATTCAGGGTTTTAGTGTCGAATTTCACAGTTTCCTCTGGTATTGCTTGGCATTTGATGCTGGGCGTCCATGGCGCTTTCTCTTTAATGCAAATATATGCCTAAATAGTCATGAGAAAAATCTTCCAGGAGGCAACAAGTGAGAAGAATGTTGAATTGAATTCAGCATCTTTGAACTTCTTGAATTACAATTTAGCATCTGTGAGAACAATTTGCCAGGGGAGACTAACTACATACGCCCAGTCAAGGAAGGGAGCTTCAAATTTATTATTACTAATGTTATTAGGTTACAAATATCAAAGCTGATAGTTACTTTTTCTAACATTTGGTTTGCAAGCATATTAACGATATTCTTGAATCTGGCTCTGAAAGATTTATATCGTATTTGTGTGTAGTTGGAAGTGACCTTTTGATTGTAATTTTGATAACAGGTTAAAATAATTTGCAATTTCCGTCATGATGAACTGAACCCTCTCTCCTGTGTATCAAGAAAATTCAGAGATGCGGTAGGTGTCTTCTTCCTCAATTTAAAATCTACATTGCTCTCATATTCAAATCATATATCAATTAATAAACATTGCAACTGATTGACTTTTGCATCTTCAAACAGGTGGTAACTGCTAGACAGATGCACTTTGATTTTTCTACACCTGTTCGTTTACGAGATCCTAAACGCAGAGCAAATTCGTTGATGCCGAATGCTACCTCAGAGAATTCTGCAAGGTTGGTATTTTTAAAGAGAAATCTTTCTGAGACTTCTATTGCTTGACTTAATTAGAGTTCTTTTTAAGGGTTAGAAATAATTGGTATAATTATGTGAGGTGTGTGCTTTCTGTCCATCTGCTATTTGCCTTTCAGAGGCTATCAGATTTTCAGGATATATTTTCTAAGACATTTTCTGTTTATTGATTACAGCACTGTTGAAGGGTTAAAATATTTATATACTTCAGCAAGAAGGCTTGCAACTCCTAATGCACCCAAGCAAGTAGGCAAATTTCAAAAGCCAGGATTATTTTCTGAAGACACAATAGAAATTCCCAAAGTTCTGTTCCTTTCAGGCAAGGATGACGATGCAATATATCCAAGCCAGAATTATTCCTTGAGATCAAGCTGTAGTATCACTGGCAGAGTCTTGTTTATTGAGGATGAGCTTTGTGAAGCCATATTCCGAAACAGGCTGTAATTTCCTTTTTCATGGGGTTTCACTTCCTTAGTGAATGAGAAAGGAATACCATATAGAGAAGTAGAGTGGCCTAAAAATTTTGTTTCAGTTTTATTCAGCATTTTCAAACAATTTTTACAATCTGTATCTCATATAGACGAATCTCACTACGTGTGAGCAATTCATTAATTCTTTTGTTCCTATATATAAAGGGGTATTGAGACTCTTCTTTTTGAACTCTCCAGATAACATTTTTGAGATTCTGTTCAACAGAATACGATTGAAAAGAACAGATGGTTGTAACATAACAATGCTAAATTCTTTGGCAGGCCTAGGGTTTGCTTGGTCAATAATCTCCGAGACAATTTCTCTTTGTACTCACGATAAAAGCTTTTTTCTTGTAAAAGGAGCTCTGTTTATGCCCTGTGGCTGTAATCTTTTTTAACAATCCCACTTTTAGGTATTTGCAAAATAGAGTGCTCGTTTAATGATACTGATATTACTTCTAAGAATAGATAGAGCAGATGTATGTTTAAGCATAGACCTGGATTAAATTACAAATAATGCAGTTTTGCTGAAAAGAATTGTGTATGTATGAATGAGCTTGGCTTTAAAGTACTCTAAAATGTAGAGTATGGCTTAATTTTGTTAAGATGTGCTAGTTTGCGAGTTTAAATTTGTTCATGAGGTACTTCACTCTTTAAAATGCATAGGAAAATGACACTTGAATGTTTTTAGGAACCTTTTTTTAAATGTTTTAATCTTTTTAATATTTGTAATATTCTTGTAGTTTTTAAAAAGGATTGTCATTTATTTTCTTTATAATATATTTTTTTTCAGTTTTGATCAATACAAAAAAAATGTTATTAATTTTTTTAAAGATTTTAATAATTCTTTTGTTTCTAATGTTATTAATCATTTTCAAGATTTCAATAATGCATGTAAATAGTTTGACAAACCTACCATAGACCCATTTTCCTTTCTCTTTTAAAGTTACATCATGCAAAACTTCATCCTACCAAGCTTGGATTCTTTCTTTGTTGTCTCATTGAAATTCAATTCTATTTCTTCAAAATGTGTTTCTTTTGAAGAAACAATATTGATTTACAAGATTGTAGCTTTAGTCTATTGCTTATTAGTTCTTGAACATTTTAAATTTCTTATCTTTTGAACATGTGAACTTCTCTAGGTTATGTTCTTCATGTTAAAAAAAGAAAATTATTTTGTCTTCTCCAAAAAAAAGAGGGGTTGTTTAGGTTGACTTGTTTAGGGATCTCAAATCTTTCATTGAAATTAGATGAAACACCAATATATCTCAACTTGCTAAATATGTGCCTACAAATGCAAATATCTTAACTATAAAATCAAGGATTGTCCTTTAGTTACCTAGCATCCCAAATATAATAATTATGATTACTTTTGATTTTAAAAAATAATAAAAATAATATATGCAACAAAACATTGTGAAACAAAATAGAAATGTTATATATTGGTGTTACAAATGTATATTAAAAACTTTATAATTTTATTCTTTGTATAAAAAAGTTATGCATTATACAAAGAATATTTAGAATCTCAATCTATTTTTAAATTAAAAATGTCACTAGTTCGCATCATACAAAGAATATTTAATTTAAAGATGTCACTAGTTCGCATCATAATTTTTAATGGTTTAGCTGAAAGTGAAAATTTAGTTGAAAATGTTGATGTACATTAGGCATAATGGTTTTCAGGTTGGGATGTTTTAGATTCACGTGTTATATAATCTTGCTATTTTTAGATCTATCACTTGTAGCATTTGTTTTTCATGTGTTGCATATGTCAAATACTTATTTCTTTTGTATGTATGGTGATCATAATAGATTTGAATTATTGTATGACATTGTAGATTTTGAGTTTCAATTTTAGAGGATTTAATTTGAGAACTTTTCGGGTGGATCTCTTCCCTTGTCATGTTCTTGCTTTGTGTTAAGCATCATGTCTTGCTTATGCACTATAATTATGTCATGTTGAATTTTCCTATATTTGGTCCAAGCTTCACTATTTGAGGTCAGATATAAGCTTTCACAATGTTCCTACTATCTTTTGATCCAATTTTATCCCTCATGTTTGTGCTTCGTTTCAAGTTGGTCTACCTTATTGATCCAATCAACCAAAGCGTCTATGCCCACTACTAGTATTACCTTATGCCCACAAAACCATAAAATATTACATTTTTTTAAATGGCATTCTTAATATTGCAACTTAATTGGTCACTTACATCCCAACATCCAAATATTTTACATGTGCATGACAAGTATCATCAAATGAAACTGTGGAGGAAGAAAGTGTTTAATAGTATAGAACAAGGCTAGCAAGGGAAAGCAACTTAAGTGCATAGACATTAAACACCCTCTAAAAAGGTTGGAGAGGCATAAAGAAACTTCATGTGCTTCTATACATGTTTGCATGACAACAAATTGAATTTAACTCCTATAAATAGTTATAATGCAATAAAATATGGCATGGGTGTTTGTGTTTATGGTATACAACACAATGGTTAGTTATGCACACTAAAATGATAATAAGGTCAAGGGTGTGGACAATCAATTACACTTGAAGAGAAACATCTCAATCCTCATCCTAGAAACACTAGCCAACCTACCAAATGGAAATGAATGTTATAGAAATAAATTGCATGTCATTTTGGGGTAACATATAGACTTCTATGTAGTCTCTACAAGCTTAGCGACTTTTTTAAAGTTAAAATCCTTAAATAGTGTATGGTGTGGCTATGAGGAATGCAAACTAGTATGTGTTCGACAAATATAATTGTGTACCTTTGTGAAACATTCATATGATGCTATGCTTGGAAACATTAGCAAGGGTAGTTGCTATAATATAAGCCATGCATATAATTGCTACATAGGAATAAAGGCACCTAAGTAACATTTCAAAGAGAGCGATAGGCATGTCTTCATGATGATGCTCTTTAAAACAAATTGATTGATGATGCAAGTTTGTAGGAGCCTTGAATCTCCTTAATGTTGCTTGTGCATAGACAAACATGATGATATGTGAGGGGAAAGAGTTGTAGTCTTGCCTTAAGAAGCTCGATGTTACTATATCCTGCATAGTATTTTACAAATCAAGTCATAATTAGTGACCTCAAGAAAGAAATTTTAGTGACCTCAAGAAAGAAATTTTAAACTTGTGGCATGTGCTTTGCTTGTCAATAACTAGTATGTAGGCCAATTTGGATTTGTGAAGACCATTAAAAAATGGAGGAAACCTCACCAATGACTCATTGTACATGGTCCAACTCAACAATCTTATCAACCATCTTTGCATGTTTGAGGAGGTATCCCTTTTAAGGTTAGACAAAAGTTGAGTGATTGGCTAGAAAGTGTGACTAGGCATGACGGACCCTTTGGCCACATGACAACTTCAAAACATTTTTTTTTTTAACTCATTAAGCTAAAAAATCTACAAGATAAAGGTAACATCATATGCTTTTAAATAAAAATATTTTTTGAATGTAGCCCACATGATAATTATTTAGAAACATCATGATAATTAATTTATTTTAAACATCAGCATATTTTCAACATAAGCCCTACACATCATATTACCTCTCTCTCCATATTATTTTATTGTAGTTGAAGTCATGCAAATTTATTTTAAATTAATAAGTCAAATAGAAGTTTGGTGGTCAAATTATCTTACCGTAGTTGATGTCACACGAGCTATTTTAAATTTATAAGTCAAAGTCAAATGGCGAATTATTTCCACATAATTGCTTAAATGGCACGCAAAAAGATATTATTGGTCCATGGCAACTATCCGGTCAATGATATGGTAAAATTAACTCCCTTTGATTATTCTTTGCTTTCCTAGTCTACATATCATATGGAATATGAGGTAACACTAAATAATTTTCTTAATGAACTTATTATTTACAATTATCAAAAAGTTTATTTGATTTATAGAATTGGTTAAATAATTTTTTTTTCTTTTATCTATAATGGTTATTATTGCTATTTTCCATATCTTTTATAATCGTCAATTCTTTAGATTAATGATTTTTCTTATATCTATTGTTTAATAATTCTCATTGTTTTGTTTTAGTTTTTAATAATTTATTACAATAATGGGAGAATGGATTTAGTTCACCATGTTTCAATTTTTTATAGAATTTTTTGATTTAATGTCTAAAGTTTTCAATGATATTGCATCAATAATCATGATTTTCAAGTTAATAGTGTTGGTGATGAGTACCCATAATTGAATGAAATGTATTCCTTAGATCTAAAAGCAACAAACCATGTGATGTCACATCAACATACCAATAAAACATGACTTAGTGCAAAATTATCAACCTAACATTTCTTTGAGCTTTTTGGACACTTCAACAAAAACATGTTGATGTGGCATCACATTTGATCATGTAGTCTTGTAACCTTAGTCATTGGGGGACTTGCCAAATAAGTTGCCGTAAAAAAGTTGGAGTGATTTGGAATTTCCATGTAAGATTTTGAAAAGAGCAAAGTTAGGGTGTTCAACCATGGAAATGGCTATCCTACCCTTAGAATGCACGAAGACATCATTATCCTTTATACAATATAATAGATGTTTGGTACATTCTAGGAGTTGGATAGCCATTCCCCTCAACTATTGGCTCCTCTCCCTATTAAATTTTAATTTAATTTATAAATATAGTGATGAAATCATATGCTGAGGGTTTTCCTTTATATTTTGGGCCTATTTTGATTTTAGTGGTTTTAATTTATAATTAATATATTTTTCTATTAATTTGACATATTGCATCATCTTGTTTTGATTTTACTATCACCCATCTTTGAGAATATTGATCATAATCCTTAGAATCCAATACTCATTATTTTGAATAAAATTTGTAGTTATATATTTTAGTTGTTTAGATTTGTGCTTATTAAATTGATCTAAAATATTCACTTAATCACTTTTGACATTTTTTATTGGGATTTCTAAAATATTTGGAGATTGATGGTATTTAAATATATACCTTAAAGGAGTCTCATTGCATCACAAGGAGTGTTTTCCAAGATCAATCCCTATAAACTAAACAATATTGAAAATAATAATCTTTGAACAATCCTACAAATAAGTTCTCTACAAAGCATTAAATAAAACATGTATATGTGAATGATATTCAAATTATTTTCTTGATTCCTATTTTTCTTGATGACTAGAATGAATACATTGATTGCCTTTAAATACAAAATTGCAACATATTGTACAAAATTATGTTTAGTAGAGCCTTGGTGGGAAGTCGTTCAAATTTGGGTAGGATGAGTTTGTGACCATGAGGATAGCCTCTTGACTATGAACTAGTCGCAAGATAGAATTTGGGGCTAGATCTTAATGAATGACATAAGAATGAAAATAAATGTAAACATATATGTGATAATGAAGTGCATAGGGTGAATGTATAAGGGTGTGTAAACATGGGAAAGGGGACAAGGGTCAATACTCATGAAGGTGTGTAATCAAGTAGGTAGATGACATAAGGTAGGGGCCTTGAGTCTTGAGTCTCCATTAAGATCGTACCTTTTTTTAATATGTCTATGTATCAAAACACTTCTCTTAAAATAAGAAAATTGAAAATAAATGGGAAATGGCATGGTTATGCAAATTTCATAATTACAATTTATCACAACTTACATAATTGACTAAGTTAAGTAAATAATCAACATAATTAACTTATATAAAGAGATAAGGCTAAAAATAATAAATAAATGCTTTTTATAAATTAAATAAATTTGAATGTGATACTTTTGTTGGATTATAGAGATTAAAATGAATATTGAAGATGGTAGACATTAATCCAACACAATGTTGAATTGTTGGGGCTTGTTTAGATAAATGTTTAGAATCTAGAAATTGGTTGTGTTTCACAATGGTTTAGATCCAGATCCATAAAATTGACCTCTGCACATGTAGAACTCAATTGGTGTACTGACTTGGACCTATCCTAGTGGGAATGAACTAGCAAAAATTTAATTGCTAGAATTTGCTCGCCTCAATTTTTTGATGTGTAAATCTTCGTAAGGACTAATTGTGTTTATAAACACCTTTGGTGAATCTACTAGATTGTTCTAGTCATGTTCTCCTTAGTTAGGTCCCTAGGATGACCTATTAAATGACTATGAAATAATGATTAAGGATGACAATAAAGTGTGCAATAGGCCTAGAATAATGTCACAAGCAAACAATACACAATTGATTCATCTTTCTATATATATATTTTACATTCTAACATGATTTGAAATGAAAGAATTCATTTCTTGAAATATAATGACATAACACATAAATAAAAATCTTTCATTTCTTGAAATATAATGACATAACACATAAATCAACACAAACATGCACTACATCATGTCAAACAACTAGTAGAAGGGAGTTAGCCATAATAATTGAAATTTATATTTCAAAAGTTCAAGATTTAGAATTGCAATTATGGAGATCCATAGATCAAGTTGATACTTGCATATATTTGATCCAAGGTGGTAAATGGGTGATCTTAGGATCAAGACCAATATTTAGGGATGTGTGATGATGAAACTTGGATAGGGTGTTGCCACGAGCCAAATTAATTCAAGAATATGGAACTTTATAGGCTTGCTATTGCATTAATGACATCGGTCATAACATGCCCAAAACTAAAGGAAACGAGCATAGGTATGTAATTTTGAAGTATGCATGAGAGTCAATTTTTACTACAAGCTTATCAATTTTATGTTTAGGGTGATTTATAATTTATTGTTGAAGCCTTTGTAATTTTCAATGCTAGTAGATTGCCACAATCCATGAGATTGATATGCATTGCTTCTAGATTTGATTGTGTGAGTGTTTTTTCATCAATGTTTCGGATCACACTCCATGATCCATCATCCTGATGATGGTTCATGATCCATCATCCTGATGATGGTTCATGGAGTGTGATCCGAAATGTTGATGAACAAAACATTCACACAATCGAATCTAGAAGCTTTGTAATTTTGTTAGAGATGGAGCCTAATTTCCAACAAAAACTAAATCAATAATCTAATCTTAGAAGAAGTTACAAACACCAACGTTTCTTTTTTAATGCTAAAATCACCATTTATATTAAAGTTGATATTGATTAATAAAATGTCTTTCAACAAAAAGATTAGTGAAATCCTATTTTCAAAATTAAGAAAATAAACATTAAAATTTCTTTTTATGAAAACACAAAAATCATAAGTAATTTTATTATCATTTACAACTAAGAACCTCATTCCCATCCTAGAACAACAAAACATAAATGAAAAAAACAAAAAAAACTTGTAAAAACTTGGATATACTTGACTCTTCATAATAAGAAAGAAAAAGTAAGACCGTGGTTGAGTTGCTTGTATGTGCTTTTGGATTTGATTGCATGAGTGTTTTTTGCATCGCTTGAACATGTGCCCCACGAATAGCAAGGAGATAAAGGTGTATGCTATAGATAAGTTCCACAAGTGCACTTGGTGTTAGGAGCTAGGGAGAAAGAAAAAGTATTATATTGAAGAGTTTAACCCCTCGTGTAACCATCAACAAAAAGTGTACATAGGAGCCAATTTATCGTGGAAAGCTAAAATCCTCATTGCTCAATTAAGAACTAACTCCCATTAGCTGCAATGCAAAATTGGGCATTGGAAAAGACCAAAAGAAAATTGGGAGGAAAGAGTGTGCATTTTCTGCACTTGGGACACTTCATTCTAGAATGTGACGCTTATGAAACCACTCTTGCAGACTGCTCTTGGGATAATTTATTCAATGAGGGGTGTGTGGAGAGGCTACGAGCTCTCATCATCAGGCTGCACAAAAAATGAGGTAGAAGTTGATTTTTGAAGGGGTTTGTCCCATAGGCTATATTTAGCCTTATAGACGTTAAAATAATTTCTTTCATTATTTCTTCTTCTTTCACTATATTAGATCACACTACCTGATCTATTAAAAAAAAAATGACCATGGTTGAGTTGGTGAATGTGGTCTATGAGTAGGAATTTATGGTGCAACTAACAAAACACAATAAAGCAATACGTAAAGAGTAGGAATTTATGATGAAAGTAACATAAATAAAGACAAGTATTACTTAAAAGACAGTAAACTAATCACCCAGCTTTCAACTTCCACTTCCCTCCCTATGCCATAAAATATTAATTTCCTCTTTAGCCACTGCGTATTACACACGTGTGACCGACCTTTCTTCTCGCTTCCCTAACAAGCTTCGGATCTGGAATAATTTGCTCATTTTTTATTACCGCCAAGTAACCTGCAACACACGCCAAACTCACACGTATCTGGTGCAGAATTTTCTTGAATTTCGCAGCCACCCCACAACTTCCTCTTTCTTAACACCAATTTGACACGTCATCTGAGCTGTCTAACGACCAAATCCACGGCGCGCAAATGGAGGGTAGTTTGAGAACCGTCTAAGAAACTCCGTCAACCTGTCATGTCGCGCCACGTGCAAAAAGATCTAATTTTGCCAGGTCAGCGGAGATTTGATCTTCGATACGCGGTGGTGAGTGAGTGGGGCCCACGTTGAAACCGTGGCGGCGACTGCCTTCCGGCCCGTTTGCGGTTACGGTAAAAGAAAAAGAAAAAAAGGTGCGGAGAGATGAGTATTTCTTTCTTTCTTTGCGCCGCCCAGGAGGGAAAACTGCTTCCGTTTCTTTTTAGTTTCTTTACGAGACTCGTCCGTCTTTCCCGCCTGAAGTGATTCAAATGTGTATTAAAGGGCCACAGTATGTTCTAACTAAAGGAGATCATATTTTCTCTTACTTTTCTTTCAGTTTCTGTTCATTTGACAGTTGTACTGTGGAGTTCTCCAGAGATTTCGTGGAACTGGGTGTCTCGAGTTTTCTATAAACATCTCCATTTGTAGGCCTGTACAAATTGCCTGAACTGCACATTTTCCGAACATAAACTTAGTGTTTCTTTTTTCTTGTTTGTTGAACCCAATTGGGTTTTGTGTCTTGTTGCTGTAGCGTAAAAACAATGTGTTGTAAGGGGGAAGGACATAGGACTTTGAGGCACAGGGAAGATTTGAGGGTGAAGGCCTACTGGAAGGCCCCGAAGAGGTTGTCTTTACCGCAGGGGAAGAAAATGGGGAAGAGGGTTTTGAGAAATGCAGGGGTTAAAACTGGAGTTAATGGTTTTTTAATGAATGGGAAGAAAGAAATTGCGACTTTTCTGGAAAGTCGTGAAAATTCATCGCAGTGTTGCTCGCCCAGTCATTCAGAAACAGGGCGAATGGATGCGAATTTTTGTGTTACCACTCCTGTGAAAAATTGCTCCACTGTTTTTGTAAAAGAGGAAAATTTGGCTGTGGAGTCGCGTATGGAGTCGCTTCCCTTGAATATTTTGGTATGTTTTCAAGTATCTGATGTATCTTTATTTGTTTTGGTTATTTTAGGGTGAAACTTTTTCTTTGCTTTTCAGGCCATGACAGCCATGGCGAATTCCCTAAGATTTATTGCTTTCAATTGGTTCTTTTTTGTGTAATTAATTCTCGTAATTGTTTCTGATTACGATTATGACAACTTTAAGGACTTTTACATGAAATTAGCCTGTGGAATTTTTCTCTGAGTCATTCGAATATTGACTAATGTTTTGGCTTTAATTTCAGTATGCCACACAAAATTTGTTATTATCAACATTCATGCCTTAGTTTATCAAGAATGTACATTAATGAAACGTCATCTTCAAAATTGTTATAGATAGAATAGTTTCTGGTTTTCCTCTAGTAATCATCTGACCTTTTTGTTGTTAAATGTCTTCTTGTGTGGCATAACAGATAATTGTCATAAGTCTGTATCATAACAGAGCATACCTATTTTCCAATGTTTTGAGGAGTTTAAATTGAAGAGTTTTAGTGTTGTAGAGGAAATATTGTAGAGACTTTTCTTTCTTAATTAGATACAGGAGGAGGTTATTGATTCAATAAATTTTTTCTTTTACCCTGTTTCCAAATGTAATTTAATAGATGATAGATATTTGTAGCCCCCTTTTGTATATCTAGGTTATTCTTTGTTCAGAGCAATATCTGCATCTCTGTTGTCTAGTATAGTGTTTCCTGATCTTTCTACAAATGTGGTTCGAACTTACACTGGTATATGTTTAATTCTCTTCTGTTTAACTGGAAGCCTATGGTTATTCGTCTTTAACGTTTAACGTGTTGTGCTGTTAAACGAATTCTGTGTGTAGGAGAGTCTATATTGCAGAGATTTATATTTGTACAGTCACTGAAAGAGATTCTGGATAATAGTTGTCATATTTAATTAGACCTGCCCTCAATGTTGTACAGGTTCAGATAGTCTGTAATGTTCATCACGATGAACTTGAGCCACTCTTTTATGTTTCAAGCAAATTCAGAGAAGCGGTAAAGATTTGTCTCAGTACTTGAATTTAAATTTTTAGCGCTTTCATATGTCACCGATGAATCTTTGCTCTTCCGGAAGTTTAATCGCCTTTCTTTTTCTCAAACAAGCAGGCTTCAATTGCTAGAGAAATGCATTTTGATTACACAACACCAGTTCGTGTGCGAGCTTCTAGAAAAAGAGCAATTTCTCTGATACCAGACGAGATCTCTCAAAACTATCCAAGGTTGGTGGGTTTTTGTTTTCCTCTACCTTTTCAAAGAGTATTGGTTTTTATGTTTGTTCTAAATTGTGTATTGTCTACATTGGGTTTTCTATTTGTTCTAAAATGTGTATTGTCTGCATTGGTTGCTTCAGCTTTGAAGGTTCGGACTGTTTCTTTAGTTCATCAAGAATGCCTGTAACGCCCAATGCACCAAAACAAGTGGGTAAATTTCTGAAGCCAAGAATGTCATATGATGACCTGAAAGATATTACTACTTTGTTGTTCCCTCCAGGCACACCTGGCAAGGAAAGTGAAAAAGAATTTGTAAACAAGAATCGTTTCTTAAGATCAGGCGCTGCTCCTAACAGAGTCTTGTTTGTTGAGGATGATCTCTGTGAGGCGGTTGAGGATGAACTTTGTTTATAGGGTTACTTCCTCGTTTTTTTCCTTGGGAACCATGCTGAGACCCACTGGAGTTGCCCTCTAAATTTTGTTTCAGTTGTATTTAGCATTATTTGCCAATTTATCTGTATTTTGTAGGGACGAATCTCACTTCTTGTGAGCAGTTCATAAATTCATTTGTCCTGTACATAACATTTATTGAGTCTTCTTACCCTTGAGGCTTTCTTAAGAATTATTATATTCTGTTCATTTGGGAATTGAAAGGAATGAATAGCAATTGTTTAACCATGGTAAATTTTTTTTCCAGTAGCAGGTTAAAATTGATCCATAATATCAAAATAACATTTTTGTAAATGAAATTTATACATTGGGTCTCTCTGCCCTTTAAGCTCTGTAATGGTTATCTTCTGGTTTTCAGATATGAGTATTTGTGCCATTCCGTTTTTGAAATGTCTGTTTTTTCTTGCTCAACGAAAATGGAAATTGCTAATGCCAATAAGGGTACTGTTCTGGAAAATATGCCATGCTAAAGGCACAGAATCAAACTGAGGAAAAGGCTAATAAATGACTATATGCCATGCTAAAGGCACAGAATCAAACTGAGGAAAAGGCTAATAAATGACTAATCTCTGGGCAAATTGGGCAAATAATTTATTGCTGCAGCAGGGTGTGTATCAGGGGTTAGCTGTCTGGTCTTTACAAGACCAAAAAATCCTGATGAATGTTAATATTTGTGTCACATCACTGGCTTGGATATCAATTAATGCACTTCAACAGAATGTAACATTGTAATAGAAGATTGACATTAGAAAAAGGGCACTGCTCTCTGCTTAGAATTGTTAAGTAATGAATCTCTCACATAAGTCTAGGTTAATTTGTAGAGAAAAAGAAGTACGATAATTTTGTACAAGAACATGCAGTATAATTTGTGCTGTTAGAAGCACATGTAAAAATTAATAGAAAGATGATCCCAAAGGCCAAATGAACTATAATTGAAAGTCACATCTAATTGAGTCAATAGATAAGTATGAAAGCATAAATAAGTAAGTTGTGATTGTGAAAGCACAAGAAAAGATGTTATAATTAAAAAGGTTGAATTTAGGTTTATAATAAATGTTATGGATATTAATGATAAATAATATGAAAATCTATATGGATATGGTGATCATGTATGGCAAAGTCGAAGTTGTGAAGGCTATTGGTGTAAGATAGGTGGAAAAATAAATGCATGATAGTGAAGAATAGTTTGAAATTTTTGGTAGGGTCTGCTATCATATCTTAAAATAGGTGTCATCATCAAAAGGATCACTAGATAAGTGATTTGTAAGTGGTACAATGTTGCTTGGTTGTATATAAGGAGGTAGTAAAAAGCCACTCCAAATTTTTCACGACATCCTTGCAAACTTAACCTTCTCAAGCTTAGAAGACATGATATTAAAGGGATATAGATAATGTGGTAATGTTAGAATGAGTACTCAAAGGTGGTATCAGTTTTATTTATAATTTTACCTCTAGTTAATTTAAAGTGATTTTACCAATTGATTATGGATTAATATTATCTCTTTATCATGTTTTGTGGTTACAAATTAAAATAGAGATATGCAAATATTCATAGAATTTTTTATTGGGAAATATGAGATCACTTGCCCCATAGATGTATGTTGGCCACTTCATCATCATGCACCAACACTTCTAATTCTCATTTCATTATGACATCTTTGTACTCAAATAGAGACTCTTGGTCACACAATAATTTTACATGATTTTTGTTTTGCTCTTACCCATTTTTCTTTCTAAACTAGGGTTTAAGTTTTCAACAAGTGTTACAGAAGAAAGTAATTGGATAATTCTGAGAAACTCAAATTACTATATGGATATACATATATGTATATATATATACATATATATACATATGTATATATATATACATATGTATGTATACATATGTATATATGTATACATATGTATATACATATATATACATATGTATATACATATGTATGTATATACATATATACATATATATATATATATATGTATGTATATATATATATGTATATACATATATATATGTATACATACATATGTATATATATATATACATACATATATATATATATATATATGTATACATACATACATACATACATACATACATACATACATACATACATACATATATATATATATATATATATATATATATATATATATATATATATATATATATATATATATATTTGTGTTTGTCAAGCATGAACAAATGCAATTTTTCATTTAATTATTACAAGTAATAATAATAGATAAGTTAATAATAATATCTAACTCACTTGAAGCACCCATTTATGCCAATTCAACACATTTCAAAATATCATTAACAAAAGTAAAACATCTTAATGTCATAATGTTAACTATCAAAACATAACTATCAAAACATCAATCTAACAATTATGAGTCATCAATTCACCGTTCTAAGCACAATTAACATCATTCAATTATGTATAAACATCTAGGGCATGTTCATCAATTTATAACATGAAACGTCTAGGGCACGATTAAACATCTCACAAATATAACATAGAACAACTAGGGCACACATATAACTTGGTGTGATTATAACATATAAACAACTAGGGCACAAGTGGGATGTAACATATCCTTCCCCTTGTGAATCATCGTCCTCGATGATTTAAAGTATCATTCTTAAACAAACATGAATATAACATTGTTTATCCAACATTTAAAAAGAAATAAGTTTAACTGTTGAAAACATTAAACAAATCAGGGAATCGTTGATGGATTTCATTATAATCCTCCTAGGTGACACTGTCCTTAGTGTACTGATCCCACTGGACCTTACACTAAGTGAATTCTCTGGTACGTAAGCGCTGCTTACGTACCTTGAGCACCTTGATTGGCTTGATTGTGACCACCCTTGGGTCCTATACCTGCAAGGAGTTCCAATCAATCATGTGTGCAAAATCGGAAACATACTTTTTCAAATAGAATACATGAAATAAATCACGCAACCGAGCAAGAGCTGGTGGTAGAGCAATTTTGTAGGTGATAAGGTTAATGATTTCCAAAACTTCAAAGGGTCCTACATATCGTGGAGCTAGTTTAAGGACTTTCCAAATTTTATTGTACTCTTGTTAGGTTTTACCTGTAGAAGCACTTTCTCTCCCACCACAAACTATCTGGGAGTATGCTTTGCATTTGCATATCTTTTCTACCAATTGTTAGCTATTGCTAACCTTTTTCTGAGCAACCTTACTTACTCCTCCATTTCTAAGAGCATTTCTGGACTGAGGGTTATATTATCTTCCAACTTATCCTAGTTGATAGGAGTTCTACACCTCCTTCCATATAGTGCTTCGAAGGGTGCCATCTTAATGGATGATTGGTAGGAATTGTTGTAGGCAAATTCAACCAAGGTAAGATAATCTTCCCATTTGCACTGCTGACCCATGTAGTACATTCTTACAAGGTCCTCTAAAACCTTATTGACTCTTTCTGTTTGACCATCTGTTTTAGGGTGATATGCAAAGTTGATGTTCAACTGACTTCCTAAGGCTGCAAATAGAGTTTGCCAAAATCTGGATGTCATTCTGGCATTCCTATTTAAGATTATTTTCTTTGGTATTCCATATAATCGAAATATTTCTCGCACAAATTTATAGGCTATGATAGGTGCTTCATTTGAAAGGTTACTCGAAATAAAGTGAGCTACTTCGGTTAATCTATCAACCACTACTAGAATGGCATTATGCTTGTTCCTAGACAGGTAATTCTTAGACAAATTCCATGCTGATTGTCTCCCATTTACAGTCAAATACTCTGTTGGGTTGTAACAACCCTGTTGGGTGTTGATGTTTGGCCTTAACCCACAAACATTCAAAACAATTGGCCACAAACCTTGCGGCATCCTTTTCCATCCCTTTCCATAAATACAAAGGTTTGACGTCAGCTAGGAGTTTAGTAACTCCCGGATGTCCAAAGTAGGGTGCAAAGTGTACTTCTTTTCACACTAAATTTCTTAATTTGGTAGGCTCATGTATATACATCCTACCTTGGTATCTTATAAGTCCACTAGTTTCAACTCAGAAACATCATACCTTAGATCCTAGGAATCAAGTCTTAGGGCTTCTTTTACCTCTTGGTAGTATCTATCCCCTCCTAACAACTGTAGGAGACGGTTTTTGAAATCAATATGTACTACAATGATGACATTGATATGGTGCCGACGACTCAATGCGTCTGCCACTCAGTTTTCTTTACCCTTTATGTAGTTGATCTCAAAATCATAATCAGAGATTAGTTCTAACCACCGTCTTTGTCGTGCATTGAGATTGGGTTGGGTGAAGATGTATTTCAACCCTTGGTGATCTAACCAAAGCTCAAATGGTTTACCTAGCAAATAGCGACACCACATTTGTAAGGCATGAACTAGTGCTACAAGCTCCGGATCATGCGATGCATAATTATGCTCATACTTTTTAAGCTTCTGGGACTCATATGCTATTACTTGTTCATTCTGCATAAGAACTCCGCCTAGTCCTTCCCTTGAAGCATCAGTCACTACCAAGAAATGGTCTTCTGGATCTAGCACCTTTAGGATTGGTGCCATGGTCAACTTCTCTTTGAGGAGTTCAAAAGACGCTTGGCATTTTTCAGACCATTCAAATATTTTACCCTTCCTCTACAATGATGTGATGGGATGTGCTATACGTGAAAGTTCATTACGAACTTACTATAATGCCCAGCTAAACCCATGAAACTTCTTACTTCATATGCATTCCTTGGAGTTGGCCACTTGGAAATGGCCTTAATCTTTGCCGAATCTACTGCTATTCCCTTGGCTAAAATTATATGCCCTGGGTATTTTACTTCTTTATGAAAGAAAGTACACTTAGATAGTTTCCCATACAACTTGTTTTCCTGCAAGCATTGTAAAACAATCCACAGGTGCTGCAAGTGTTCTTTCTCATTTTTGGAATATATTAGAATGTCATCTAAGAACACAAAGATGAACTTGACAAGGCAGTCGTGAAATATGCTATTCATTAAATTCATGAAAGCAGTTAGGGCATTGGTGAGCCCAAATTGTAAATAGTGAACTCGTAATGCCCATAATGAGTTCTAAAGGTGGTTTTATGGATATCCTCATCTTTCAATCTCAACTAATGGTATCTTGATCGCAAATCGATCTTAGAGAAGACCGTCGTTCCATGCATTTGATTGAATAAATCGTCAATGCGAGGTAGAGGATATTTGTTTCAGATTGTTAGCTTATTCAACATTCTATAATCAATGCAAAGTCGGAGAGTCTTGTCGTTCTTGACAAAGATTATTGGTGCCCCCCATGGCGACACACTAGGTCTTGTTAGGGTTTCAAGCAGATCCGAAGCAAATATGAACTAACAATTATATGCAGATTTAAATACAAAAGATAAAGAAATAAAATAGGACACAGATAACACAGAGATTTAACTTGGTTCACCCAGAATGGGTTACGTCCACCATACACAGTCGTCCAATCTTTCTTATTATCCAGCAAAAATAGTACATCAACCTTACAATGCCTTAAGCATCCCAGCCGCTTATAACATGTGTTTTTAGGGCAACAAACAAAGTCGGCCTTTTTAGGGTTTTATTACAATGTCGGTTTTCATCAATGAAAAACGACAAAAAAAATTATCTTGGGGGCTCCCGCCCCCGAACCCCCACTTTTCTTGGGGGCTGCCGCCCCCGAACCTCTACCCAGGGCCCAGCTCGGCCTGGCCTCAGACCCCGACAAGGATACGTGCTAAGTGTACAGTACTTTGCTGATCAGTCGCCACATTTCAACAATCTCTCACTTCGAGACTGATCAGGCTCCACACCGAACAATCTCCCACTTGGAGACTGATACTACATGACACCACTGTACATGCAGCATCCACTGGATAAAACACTAGGACTCGACTGGTATAAATTCCATAATTATCAATCAAGAAGACCAACAGAAACTGATGAAGAAATTAGCTTCTCCTGTGGAACTGCCTTCGTGAACATATCGACAGGATTCTCACTTGTGTGAATCTTCTCAAGCCGTAACTGACCCTCCTCCAAAATAGTTCGGATGAAGTGGTACTTGAGTTGAATGTGCTTTGTCCTTGAATGAAAAGCAGATTTCTTCGCAAGATGAATGGCACTCTGGCTATCAGTATACAATGGGCTATCCTCTTGTGTCTGACCCAATTCATCCAGAAATCATTGCAACCAAATCATCTCCTTGTTGGCTTCTGTAGCAGCAACATACTCAGCTTCAGTGGTTGAAAGTGCAACAACCTTTTGCAGCCTAGAAATCCAACTGACTGCAGTTCCCCCTTTAGTAAAAACATACCCTGTAGTACTCCTCCGTGAATCAATATCACCCGCCAGATCAGAGTCAACAAATCCACTTAGAGCAGCATTAGATCCTTTGAAACATAATGCCTTCGTACTAGTTCCTTTCAAATACTGAAGAATCCATTTCACAACATTCCAATGTTCCATACCCAGATTACTCATAAACCTGCTCACAACTCCCACTGCATGTGCAATATCTGGCCTTGTGCATACCATTGCATACATCAGACTACCAACAGCTGATGAATACGGGATGTTAGACATTTTATTAACCTCTTCCTATGCCTTTGGGCACATCTCCTTAGTCAATTTGAAATGACTAGCCAAAGGTGTACTAACTGCTTTTGCATCCTGCATGTTAAATCTTTTCAACACCTTCTTTATATACTCACTTTGGGACAAATTCAAGGTTCTATTTTTCCTGTCCCATGTAATCCTCATACCGAGAATTTGCTTAGCTGCACCCAAATCCTTCATAACAAATGACCTGGCTAATTTTTGTTTAAGATCATTTATATGTTGCATGTTAGACCCATCAACAAGCATGTCATCAACATAAAGCAACAGGATAATATAACTACCATTATCAAATCTCTTAAAATATACACAATGATCAGAATGACATCTATGATAACCGTGTTCAGCCATGAAACTATCAAATTTTAAATACCATTGTCGGGGTGCTTGCTTTAGACCATACAGACTTTTCTTCAACCTGCACACCAAGTTCTCCTTACCTTTGACCTCATATCCCTGTGGTTGCAACATGTAAATTTCCTCCTCCAAATCTCCATGGAGAAAAGATGTTTTGACATCTAATTGTTCAAGATGTAAATCATCTGCAGCCACAAGACTATGTACAGTTCTAATTGAAGTCATTTTTACAACTGGAGAAAATATTTCATCATAATCTATACCCTTTTTTTGTGCAAAACCTTTTACCATAAGTCTGGCCTTATATCTTTTCTGACCTCCTTCCTCCTCCTTCAGCTGATAAACCCATTTGTTAGGCAAGGCTCTTTTTTCTGCAGGTAAAGGGACTAAGTCCCAAGTCTTATTTTTCATCGAGGAGTCCATCTCCTCTTTCATGCCTAGCTCCCACTGTTGTTTGGCATCTACTTGCATTGCTTCTTCATATTCTTTTGGTTCACCAGAATCCATTAATAAAATAGAATACAAAGGAGAAAATCTTTCAGGAGGTCTACTTGTCCTTGTAGAACGTCTAACACTTGTAGGAGTTTGTGGGACAATCTGTTGTTGTTGAGCATCGGGTACCTGTGGCATTTCATTTTTAGGAATCTCATCCACACCACATATTCTTGTTTGTCATGTTCATGCTTCTTTTCCTGCATCTGTTCTTTATACATAACCTTCTCATTGAATATAACATCTCTACTTCTAATTATTTTCTTATTTTCAAAATCCCATAACTGATAGCCATATTCATCTATCCCATATCCAATGAAGGTACATTTCTGAGATTTAACATCAAGCTTGGTTCTGTTTTCTTTATCAACATGGACAAAAGCTTCGCAACCAAAAGTTTTTAGAAACTAATAATTTACCTTTTTACCAGTCTATGCCTCCTCTGAAATACCACCATCCAAAGGGGTTGAAGGTCCTCTATTTATCAAATAGACAACAGTATGTACAACATCTGCCCAAAAATGTAAGGGCAATCCAATCCAATCAAACCAAGTCCTAATCCAATCCAATCCAATCCAATCAAATCAAATCCAACCTAATCCAATCCAATTCAATCCAATCTAATCCAATTCAATCTAATCCATTCAATCAATCAACCAATCCAATCAAATCAAGTCCTAATCCAAGGACCACTCCAATCAAGTCCTAATCCAAGGACCAATCCAATCAAGCCAAGTCCTAATCCAAGAACCAATCCAATCGAACCAATTCCAATCCAAACCTAATAAAATCTAATCCATCATCATTCCAAGCCAAGTCCTCATCCTCATCCTCATCTTCATATAACATCATCTTCATAATCTTTCCCCTCCAAAACATATTCATCCAATTCCAATCTAATCCTTCACTCTCAACATGACTACTCGAAATTTCAAAGCTTGGTATGAGAAGATGCTCATGGAAATTCACGAACCTGCCTACCAAGTTAATCCCATAATCTCCCACTCACCTATCATACCTTCATCCATCCCATCTCAACACATTACACCCAATCCCAACCTATACCATATCTCTTATCCTTCTTCTACCTTTGACAAGGGAAATCCATCTTATTCCCCATCTAGATCTCCATATTATCCCTCATCCACATACTCCTCTAATCCAATATGTATACCTCCATCTCCCCCCCCATCTACATCCCAATCCCCATCCTTCTACAATGCATTCATTGTTGGCATTGCACACTCTAATGGTAGTTAAACGTGATTAAATGTGTTGTCATTGATGGCAACCTTGCAATCCTATGGCACCGACATCGGTAGACTCTACACCGACAAATAGTTCATCGACAGCGACAATAATGTTTACCAACACCCTAGTCGACAAGATTTTGATTATTTTATTTAATTGTAATATCTTTTGTAAGCCGACATGGCATATTGTAATAAGACTCATATATACATATGAGATCTTGTAGATCATTTTGTGCAACACAACATCGAGGATAGATATGATGGATATGTAGAGAGAATATTAAGGCAAATTTTGTAGAAGGATTTATGGTTATTGTATGACCTTACACCGGTACTGAATCTGGCATTGCAGATGCTATTTAGTAGCAATACACTATATTGGATTTTCATAATCCATTTTGTAAGTCAGTTAGACTTCCTTTGTAATTGAGCAGTAAGCTTTAGGCAGTTGGCCTTTCTGCATGTGCAGGCCCCTCTTGTAAATAATATTCATTCATTGACCAGTGAGTGAATATTGTGGGTCACAAATCCCACCGAGGTTTTTCCCACACCGGGTTTCCTCATTAAAAATCTTGTGTTATGGTGTGCTTTCTATGTTGTCTTTACTGTTCTTATTTACTGCATTAATTCTTGTTTACCGGTACATTGTTTTGGAAAGCAAAATACTTAATAAGGTCAGAAATTCTATTATTCGGTTAGATACTGATTCACCCCCCCCTCTCAGTATGTTTGGGACTATCATCAATACTAACAATTGGTATTAGAGCTTGGCCCTCTATTTTCAAAAGCCTAATAGCTTGAGGAAGATTCTGACACTAGTATAGATGGAAAACTTGAGAAAGCAATTCGAAACAACTCTTGCAGACTTTGATACAGAAAAGTTGAAGAATATCAAGCTTGAAGATGATCTGAGGACTGCACAAAAAATCATTCAAGGACTTCAGGAGAATCTTACTATTGCTAGAAATAAAAGAAGATAACTTCATGAGAAGATACAGAATGATGATGATGAAAAGGAAACTCTTAATGATCTTGTCAGCAAGATGAGACAAGAAAACATGACCTTGAGGAATGAGATGCAAGACATGACTATGAGATTTTGTAAAGACATTGAAGAGATAAAGAAGAATGAAGATGACTTGACTAGGAGACTCAATGATGCTGGAAATGAAAATCTAATACTTAGTCATGAAAATGATATGTTAAAGACAGATCTGATTCACATGGAACATGATAAAACTGAACTTATGAGACAGAAGGAATTTTTGGAAAATGAGGTGGCTACTGCAAATCAACATAAAGAGAAATTCAAGAAAAGTTCAGAAGAACTTGATGATATGCTGAAAAGTCAGAAACCTAATGGAGACACTAATGGACTTGGATTTGAAGTTGGTGAAAGCTCCGGTACTACAAACAATCATGATCACAGTAAACCAATAAGACAACCTAATGACTACAAATTTAATGGGAAATGATTTAACTATAACAAGTATGGTCATAGAGAAAATCAGTGTAGATCTAGAAACTATCATAATACTAATGCACCCATCGGTCAATTTTCCAAATGCAACAAAATTGGTCATAATTCAGAAAATTGCAGAATGAATGTAAGATGTTATGTTTGTGGAAGATTTGGATACTTATCTAATCAATGCACAACACAAACCGACATAGGATATGGAAAGGATATTTAGAAAAATAATGTGACTTGTTATGCTTGTAACAAGATTGGACATATTGCAAAATTTTGTAGAAGCAAGACTTCACCGACAATTAACAAAGGACCCAGTTTGAAAGGCAAAGAGAAGGTAGATGAGGTAAAGCAAGAATTTTCAAAACAATGGATTAGAAAGAGAGATCAAAATGTTGATGAGACTATTCCTTCACCGGTAGAACAAAGTATCACTCCACCGGCAGGAGATTCTTCATCCAACTAAAAAGTAATCCTTGGGGGTATTGCAACAAATTGAAAATCATGCAAGTTTACCCTCGGTTTATGGTGAGAAGATGAACTTCTTCTTTACCGGTAGATATGTTAAGTTTCACTTAACTGATAGGCATTTATTGTGGTTGTTGAAGGAAAAGACATTATAAATCAGTATTTTTCCCTCTTTTTCATTCACCGAGTATTCAAACTTTCAGAGAGTGTGAAAAACCCGAGTGAAGGCATCCATAGTGAGAAGTGAAGCAAGTTCTTTCAAGCATCCAAACCTATCAGGCAGATTAAGGTATTTATCAATGGCTTCCTCCTCTGCTCCATAATTCATTGCAAACCCTACTGCTATAGAAGTAATCAAATGCCCTAGGCCCGTTTTCAAGATTATACCCAAAGTAGCAAAACTGGATGATACCCTAGGTGCTTTTTCAAAAATCCCTAAAGGAGTTGCATATGCAGAAGACCCTAGAATTTACATACATTGCCATATTGAGGAATTAGGTTATGAGGAAATCATGAAAATGTATAAGAATGTTATTTGTGATGAGAATGGAACTGTAAAACCCGAGCATAAGGTTATAGAGACCCTAGGTTTTGTGGAAATCCTTGACATCCCAAAATTTCTTAAGGAAGTTGTAAGGATTGTGCTTAGCAGAGTTCATGGTGAATTCTTTTGGCTTGACTCTATTCATAAAATCACTAGAGAAGCAGTTAGGGTAGTGATTGGCTTACCATCCACTGGTAGCAGGCCAGATAAAACTAAGAAGGTTCCTAATAACACAGTGATGACTTTAACTAGTGCAACCTATGACAACAGATTCGTGAGAGTTAATGATGTAAAGGATGAGAATGTTAGATTCATAAGCATGATCTTAGGATATAAAACCACACATGCTAACCAATTGAACTCAGTTTCTAGTATATGCATTAAAAGTGCATATGATATGGTCAACAATGATGCTAAGATAGATATATGTGAATGGTTGAAAGATGAATTGATTGACAATCTAAAGAAAATCAAAGGAGATAAGAAAGGTACTTTCCGTTTTGGCAATCTTCTTTTATGCTTAATGCTATATCTTACAAAAGAGGTTCCCTGTATAGGCAAGAAAGACTTTGGTTATGATATACCGGTAGGGAAGCAACTATTAGATATATTTGCTGGTATGGGGACAGATAAGGAAAACAAAATAATAGAGTATTTCCAAGCATTTAAAGCAAAAATGAAGACTAGGGAAAGGTTACCTCAAAGTATTGTCGACAAGTATGAGAAAGAAATTTGTTTTGTGATTAAGAAGGATGAAATTTGGATGGAGGCAGTTCTTCCTAGAATTGTTTGGGTGACAGAAATGGGATATGAGGCTGATGTGAACATAATTGAAACATATGCCAAAGCCTTATTAGCAGCCCCTAGAGAACCAAAAGAAAAGGTTTTTGGAAATGCACAATCAATAGAAAGTGATGTACAAATTTTGAAACAAAGGAAGAGAAGAGAAAAATATATAAGGAGTGCATCTAAACAAGTTGAAGAAATAAAAGAAAATGTAATGAATATCACTGGTATCAAGGAAAGTGATCTGGAAGGATTACAACCGAAGGCTCATCTCTCATCGGTTGGTACATCCTCTGATAGTGAAATTCCTGCTGAGTTTAAAAGAGTTGATAGGAAGAGAAAACCCTCCTCGGTACCCTCTCCTCCTCCTAAGAAAACAAGAGCACCAAGGCAGGAGCAACAAGCAGTGAGGCCACCAACTAAGAAGATGACACCTAGAAAGAGAAAGCAAAAACAAGTCATTCCACCACTTGACAACCTACTAAATGAGATAAAAGATGATGGTAACTTATCAAATGTAAGTAAATTGTATGATACTTTTACAAATGAAGAGAAAGAAATAATATAAAATAGTATCATCTTACACCTTGATATTTATAAGAAAGTTTTAATAGAGGTTGTAGATGATTTGCCTAGTGATCTATATAGGCGACTAGATGCTAAAAGGTTAGCCATTATGGAGCTAGACAAGAAAATCAAGATTAAGAAACTGCTAGTTGTTCACCCTGTGAAATTAGTTGAGGAAATTGATGAATTGATCAGTGAAGCTAACAGAACAATATTTTCAAGTGGTCACCGACATGTAAGTCTAATGGCCGGCAGGGTTAATGAAATATCAGAAGAGACAGCTGACAAATGGGATATTTTCTTTGTTGAGAAAGAGAAAAAAGAAGAACTGAACAGACCTAAAACATTCAAGGTATACCAAAAGGATAAGGGCAAAGGAAAAGGCAAGGTAGGTGGACTACCTAATATAAAAGTGATAGATAACCTTCCACCACCTTCAGTTACTCCACCGATACTAACTGACAATACACCGGCTACTGAGAATGTGGAGACTCCACATGAGGATACAAATCTTGAGTCTGAAATTTTGTACACAATGAACATAGATACTTTGGAGGTCAATATTGTAGTTGATAAAGAAAGTACCGAGGAAAAAAAGAAAGATGTTGCTACTGAGCAACCGGCTGACAATGTTTGAACACAAGCTGAAAATGTTGAAGTTGAAACACTAGCTGATAACATTGAGATTGGGGTTAGTGAAATGGTTACTAATAGTTGTAGCGTCGTAAATTGTACGCACTTGCTAGGGTGGTACAATTTCACACCTAGTTTAGCACCCGCCTTGGTGCATTTTACATTTTGCATTGCATTTCTCCTTTAGCACTTAATTAATCAAATTAATTAGGTCTAAGGTCCTATTTCATCATCTTCCACATCATAAAGTTGGGCCCTTTCGTTAAAGTGTGCCCTTTTCATTTTATTCCTCCAATACATCATTCAATCAAAAACCCTAATTAAGTCCTTTTTTGAACTTGGGGGCTTGGTTTCGGGGGTCAAAACATCTCGAAATCACCTGTAACTTCGGGATTCTCTCTAAAATCATCATATCCGATGGCCCTGAAAATTTGGTGAAAAGTTGTCGGGACCATGGCGCCCGGAGTGCACATGGTCCCGGACATTTTTCTCAAAATTTTAGGAGCACAATCCAATCATAAAATAAAGCTTAACCCCAAGAAATTGGTGGGAGATTCAATCTCTAGGTCGGCCAAAAGATGAAATTACGACCTAGGGTTTCATACATAAGAGCTCTCTTTCTTCATTTGAAAGGATCCGGATTTTTGTTTTCAGGAACCTCATATGCAGCGAAAGAGCAGATCTTTGAAGACTTCAACAACATTCAACATCCATATATCAAGCATTTATCAATTTCATTCATCCATTTAGGGCTTGGAAGACATTGAAGAACAATAGGAGATTACCGATTGAAGATTGGCTTGTACCCCTCCCTTGGGATTGGGTATGATTTCATGTTGTTTTCATGTCTTTGCATAAGATTCAATATATCATTTATTCATGCTTTAGATCACTTTGCATCTTGATTTAGAGCATTTACATTATCATTTACAAGCAATTAGGGTTTACTTTCTAGGTTGCTCTAGTTTGCTTACTTGCATTTTAGGATCTTGCACACACACAAGGTCTGCACACACAATACTTTTTACAATACAACTTGGCTATTCGTGGAGGTGGAAATCACCGAAGCAGGGGTTTGACTAAGGCAAAACCCTATATAGCCGCCCACCCTTTTCAGATATAAGTGCAGGTTTTGGGACTCGGACGACACCGCAGGTTGCAGATCCGGGAGAAACAGGTCGAGACAACACTCCACACCAAATTGCAGAGCAAAAGACAAGGACAGGGGCGTGGGGCACCCTGGTCCTACCAGGACAGGGGCGCTGGGCACCCTGGTCCCTGGGACAGAGGCACTGGGCGCCTTGGTTCTCCTGACAGACAGCAATTTTTGATATTTCCGACAGTTTTCCGGAGTGCAAAACAACAGTTTCAGGTGCAGTTTTCGGGACGAAATCAGGACAGTGGCGCCCGCGCCCCCGTCCCGAACATTTTCAATCAGATTTTGTATCCGGGTATGCATCTGCATTCTTGTTTTGTCCTTGTGTTTATAGCTTTTCATTGTTTAATCTCAATTCTGCAATCTTGTTATTAGTTCATACATGCATTTTGGGATTAGGACTTGAACTTGCATCATTTTATCTTTCAATTACAACAAAGGAATAGAAATCCTAATAGCCCATGGCTCTCTCTTTCGCAAAAAGAAGTAGCCAGTTGTGTGATACCTCTAGGCTCTTTCGTATTCCGTAATGTGTGTCAAAAGGTAGGATTAGGGCATGTTAACCTAGTCTCGCTTTTTCCCCTACACATTTTGGTGAACCCGACGTGAATCTATGATTGCTTCCTCTTGCATTGCATTTGTTAGATCTAGATCTAGATTTAGTGTGTTTTCATTTCATTTTCATTAAAAAAAAAAGAAAAAAAAAGAAAAAAAAAAAAGAGTGTGTTTCTTGGCATTGTGTTTAAATTTTATGCAACCTTTATTTCAAAATGTCAGACTTTTATTTGCAAGATGTTCATGTTTATGATGATTATTATGAGTATAGCCAAGATGAATTAGATGAATCTTTAGATGAGTTTTTGAACCCTAAAGATGCCAAACCTTCATTTTACCAAAGACTCATAAACCTTGTTACTATGCCATTTAGGTGGTGATGAGAAAGATAAGTCGAATGGTTCCTCTCAAGGGTACATTCCTATCAACTCTTCCACTGAATCTAGTAACATGGTTGTTTTCAATAATCCCCTCTATGAAGAGATATCTCCTTTTGAATCAAAAGATAAACCTTTTGGTAGCTATGATCATACTTTGTTGGATGATGCTCTTGATGACTTTGTGGCTTTATCGAAATCTTTAAACAAGAACAAGACTTCTAAATTGGTTAACATGATAAACCTGAATGGGCATAATAAGCCTCTCTTTGAAGTCCAAGGTGCTTATCCTTCTCCCACCTTTCAAGTTCCTAAATCACCTCTCCTTACTGTTCAAGGAGGGTATGA
Organism: Cryptomeria japonica; assembly: GCF_030272615.1. Lineage (NCBI taxonomy): Eukaryota > Viridiplantae > Streptophyta > Pinopsida > Cupressales > Cupressaceae > Cryptomeria > Cryptomeria japonica. The sequence continues at coordinate 315,336,419 of NC_081411.1, read as the reverse complement.
TCATGATTCCTTTCTTACTCCGAATAAACCAATCATCACTGTGCAAGGAAGAAAACCTATAAGTCCTTATAGTTACGCCAAGCAATTAACTAGAGAGATTTATCATACGGTTGCCCATACTTATCACACCAGAAATAATAGGCAGCCTAATCCTCCTCCTGTTAGTCCAGTTTCTCTTCCTAATCCCCAACCAACTCTTCCACAAGCTCCCTGCATTTTGCAAGTTATGGGTAAGGAATATGATCTCATAGAACAACTTAAAGCTACCCCTGCTAAGATATCCCTCTGGAATTTGATTCAAACTTCTTCCACTCATCATGGAATGTTACAAGATGCCTTGAAAGATTTGAATGTTCCTCCACTGAATACATCTAGTAATATAGCATCTTTGGTTAACTCTGTGATGAATCCTAAAGCTCAAATTGTGTTTACCCAAGATGAGTTGCCTACTAGTGAAACTCAACATCAATATGATCCCTTGATGATTGTGGTTATTATGAAAGACACTGCTATAAGACGAACACTAGTAGATAATGGCTCTGGCCTTAATGTGTGTAGCATTAATCTATTGCATAAAATGAATGTGGATACATCCCTCATTGAGCCTGACTCTCGTCCCATTCGAGGCTTTGACAATGTGGCTAAGACTTCATTAGGTATTATCACCTTACCCCTCACAGTGGGACCTGTTGCTTTGCCTACTCCTATCCATGTTATGTTGGGAAATTTAACATACAACTTGTTATTAGGGAGACCTTGGATTCACAGTATGCAAGCTATCCCCTCTACATTGCATAGACAAGTTAAATTTATCTATAACAATAAGACATATACCTTGATAGGTGATACTAATTTCCAATCTTGTTTACAAACATCTACTTCCAAAGGGGGTTCTTCTAAGTCATCCTCGTCTAGTGATGACTCTTTAAACAAGATACCTATCGATGAATCCTCGCTCTCTGATGATCAAAATTCTTTGGATGAGTCTGGAGCTCCTGAAGAAGATTCTTCTCGACTTGAATCTACACATAAGAAGGATTTTGATCCTGAGAAGGTGCTCGCAGAAGACGATTGGGGATCTCTTGATTTTAATCCCACCTTTGTAGGTGAATATAAGGTTCCCTCTAGAGAGCTTAAAGTTGAAAAGAAGGAAGAAGCTAAAAATCAGTCAATCTTACTTGAACCTATAAGCAATAATTTTGTGGCCGCTTCTCAAACTTCTTCTCCTCACACCTCTAATTCTGAAGAGTTTGATTCTTCATCTTATGAAAAACCACCTTCTCTTTCTGAAATGGCTGATCGTTATGGTCGTGGTTTTCACATTCTAGCTAAGCATGGGTATCATGGAAATGGCCGTGGTGCTCATGAACAAGGAATAAAGGTTCCTCTAGAAAATAATCTTTATGATATGATCTTTGGACTTGGTTATAATCCCTACAAGCGCACTAAAGCTTCTAAGAGACCATGTATTAGTGTTAATGCTATTTCTACATCTCTATCAATGCAACACCCCAAGTATATTGATGAGGATCCTTCGTGTGCCTGTGCTTTGGATGTTTTTCCTACCGATGATGCTTTAGCTGAGTTTTTAGGAGCATATGATACTCTTCCTCGTTATCATCACAATAGGGGACTCCCTTATTGTTTGAACACTGAAGCCTATTTTGGAAAAGAGATTGATAATGATGAGATTGTGAAAGAATTCCCTCAGTTAAAGGATACTCCTCAACAGAGTAATCTTCTCATAAGTGACACCACTGATGTTAAGATGGATCCTTGCAATGAAGAAAAAGTTATTAAAATTGGAAAATGTTTGGATGAAGAGGAACAAAAACAATATGAAGATTTATTGCACGAATTCCCCGAGATCTTTGCTTGGACATACTCTGACATGCTTGGTATAGATCCTAAGATTGTCACTCATAATATTGTCTTAGTTCCTGATGCTAAGCCCGTGAAACAAAAGATTCAAAAAATGAATCCTAAGGTGGCTTTGCTTGTTAAGGCTGAGATTGAAAAATTATTGGAGGCTGGATTTATTCGCCCTATTGATTATTCCCTATGGATTTCAAATATTGTCGCTGTGGCTAAACCAGATAATAAAATAAGAATGTGTACCAATTTTCGAGATTTAAATAAGGCTTCTTTAAAAGATGATTTCCCTCTTCCAAACATTGACATGATAGTTGATTCTACGGCAGGACATGCCTTGTTATCCTTCATGGATGGTTTTTCAGGATACAATCAAATTTTCATTAACCCTCAAGATCAATTCAAAACTGCTTTCACCACTCCTTGGGGTACGTTTTGTTGGATAATGATGCCTTTTGGACTTAAAAATGCTGGTGCAACTTATCAACGAGCGATGACCCTTATCTTTCACGATTATATGCATAAGATTTTAGAGGATTATGTTGATGATATTTTAGCCAAATCCATTCTTCACATAGATCATATTAAAATCCTTTGTCAAATCTTTGAAAGAATTTGTAAATATCACATGCGCTTGAATCCCCGAAAATATGTTTTTGGTGTGGATAGTGGAAAACTATTAGGATTCATAGTTTCGCATCGTGGGATTGAGGTGGACACTAAAAAAATAGATGCTATTGTCAACATCCCACCTCCTAGAAATGTGTCTCAACTTAAAAGCTTACAAGGAAAGATTCAAGCTATTCGTAGGTTCGTATCTCAACTTGCGGATCGTACCTTTCCTTTTACTCAACTTCTCAAAAAGAATATCACTTTTCAATGGAACGAAAATTGTCAGCAAGCATTTGAAGATTTAAAAGTGTATTTGGCTAGTCCTCCTACTCTTCAACCTGCCGAACCTTCTAAACCCTTCCTTCTATATACAGCTGCTTCCTCTCATGCTCTCGCAGCATTGTTGGCACAACATGATAAAGATGGTAAGGAATGTCCGGTTTATTACATAAGTCGTACCTTACTCGATTATGAGACCCGCTATTCTGCGATAGAAAGACAATGCTTGGCCTTGGTGTTTGCGACTCAGAAATTGAGACATTATCTTTTAAATTCAGAAGTCCATGTCATGGTAAAGTTTGATCCTTTGAAGCATCTTTTCTCTAAAACTAATTTATTAGGACGCCTAGCTAAGTGGGTTATGATGTTAACTGAATTTGACCTTAAATTTATTTCACAAAGAGCAATTAAAGGGCAAGCATTGACCGATCACTTAGTTGAGGCCCCTTCACCTTTCTCCTTCCCTAATTCTGAGTCTTTCCCTGATGACTTCATTCTTTCTATAGAGAAAGATGAAACTTGGGAGTTATACTTTGATGGTTCTAAGTGTCGTACGAGATCGGGGGCAGGCGTTGTTCTGATTTCTCCTACAAGGAAATCCATTCCCTTATCCTATCGTCTAAATTTCCTATGTACCAATAACATTACTGAGTATGAGGCTCTTATAGTGGGAATAAAAATAGCCTTAGCTCTGAATATAAAGCACATACATATTTATGGAGATTCTCAATTGATTATAAGACAAGTAACAGGACTGTATCAAGCAAAACAAGACAAATTATCACAATATAAAGACCTTGCTATCTCTTTATTACAAAAATTTGATTCTTATACCATGGAACCTATTCCTCGAAAAGATAATTGACATGCGGACACAATGGCATGTGTGGCTTCTCTTGTATCTTTAGAGGACCCTATGGTTGATCTTAAATTTGTTATTCACAACCTTATTTCTCTAGCTATTGTAGACGATTCTAGCTTGGTAACATGTTGTGACTTTATAGACTTAGATGAATGGTACTTGCATATCGTAAGATATCTGACTGATGGTACCTTTCCTGATTCGCCAATAGGAACACTAGGGCTAGAATCCGCAAGCTATCTGCTAGATATATCATTCTTTCTAATGTCCTTTACCGAAGGGGTTATAATGGTCTTCTCCTTCACTGTCTTAACAAATTGGAAATCCCCGTTGCTCTTGAAGAGGTACATTCAGGTGCCTATGGGGGGCATTTTGGAGGCAAATCCTTGGTTCAAAGATTGCTTCGTATGGGATACTATTGGCAAACTATGCAGAAGGATTCTTTTTCATTTGTTAAGAAATGTCATCAATGTCAACAACACAATAATCTGATTCATGCTCTTGCCCAAGAACTTCATTCTCAAGTAGCTTCTTGGCCTTTCTCCGCATGGGGTTTGGATCTCATTGGTAAAATCTCTCCTCCTTCATCTCAAGGACACACCTTCATTATAACCGCAACAAATTACTTTACGAAGTGGGTAGAAGCTATTCCCCTTCGCTCTACTACTGCTGAAGTGATTTGTCAATATCTTCTAGAAAACATCATTTCTCGATTTGGGATACCTTCCACTATAATCTCAGATAATGGGACATCATTTAAGAACAAGGACGTGAAGAAATTCCTCGAGAAGTATCATATCAAACATCGATTTTCTACACCATACTATCCTCAATCAAATGGTCAAGCCGAATCATCCAATAAGATAATTGAGCAAATTCTTCACAAAACCGTGAATAAGCATGGTAAGGATTGGAGTAATCAGCTAATCTATGCTCTTTGGGCCTACCGAATGAGTGTACGAATTGCTACAGGAACTACCCCTTATAATCTTGTTTATGGTGCTGACGCTATTATGCCTTTAGAATTAGAGATTCCATCACTTAGGGTTTCTCTCAAAGGTATAGTAGATGATGACTCTTATAGAGAACAATGACTTCAACAACTTGAGATGCTTGATGAACAGTGTATAAACGCTCTTGAGCATATTCAAGCGTATCACAAAACTCTACAACGAAGCTATAATGATAAGGTTATTAAACGTTCCTTCTCAGTAGGTGACTTAGTCCTCCATGAGAATCAGTGCAATGTGAATGCCTTACCTACAGAAAAGGGAAAATTTAGTCCTAATTGGCTTGGACCATATATCGTTATTGAAGATTATGGATCAGGTGCTTACAAAATAGTGGATGTAGACGGTACGCCTCTTAAAGAACCTATCAATTCTATGCACTTGCGTAGATATTATGCTTAATTCTTCATTCCTTATCTTTCATTTCATCTATCTTCTTTTCAGTTCTTCAACATTGGGTAATATGTTAGTATATCCTAATTAGAGAAAAATAGAGTTAAATGATATGGTGTTTAATCTATATTGCTTCGTTCTTGACAAGCGTGTTTCTTTACTTTATAGTTTGTCTTGAATTCATTCATGTAAATTGTAAAAGATTTACATTTCCATTATGCTAGCATATTGCACAATGTCTTTATGTCTTAAGTGGAATCGTATCATGTTGTGTTTAAGTTCAAAATTAAATCACATTAGTTATATGATTCTTAGACTTAAGGCATATTTGTTCCCTATCATCAATGTAGTACTTGATTAAATATTTTAATTAAGTCACACATGTATCAATTTAATCATCGAGCATTGAGAAATCAATCACATGGAAATTAAATCCTGAACATACATGTACATCTACCAAATGTATTAACTTTAATCAAAATACACATTATTCTAGGCATTAAAGATAACACGTTTGAGACAAAGAGAAGCATATATATATATATATGTGGATCATATACAAATATAGGTCACTATACATCCGAAATGTGACCTATCCTACATCATGAGATCATCTCCTATCCCTAGGGCTGGTGGCTGGAGAGTGATGACTAGATGCTCCCTCCTGATCTGACCGTGCAGGTGGACCCATAGGTGTGTAGCGCGATATAGATCATGAGTGACTCCGAGAGGAACTCCTATGATCCCTATCCATAAGGATCGCACGATAGGAGGTAGCCTCGGCCTGAGTCGCTGCTAGATCTCGCTATGCCCGCTGAAGGTTCTCTAATAGAACTCTCTCTCTCTCTCCCTCCATATGTCCACCTGTACTCGAAATGGGGAAAACAAGTCCTCATGCTGACCTGCATTCCCCTGAGGCCTATAAGCAATCTGTGAGGAACTAGGGATCTGTGCCATCGTGGAAATGTCTGTCACTGCTTGCTGAATCAGGGAACGCCACTCCTGCACATTAGCTGTAGCAGTAGAATAGATTTTTGTATTAGTACCATTCTATATCATCAAAACATTAATCAATCAATATAAACCTACTATACCTGGATCTCCCTCACGCCAGTAGGGATCATGATATGGTAGCATCTGTGACTGGGAACTACTAGGCTCCCCACGCTCAAATAATCTATGCACGATGGGTGTAGGCTGGCCCGTACTAGAAACAGGTCTCCGTATCGCCTCATGCTCCCCCTTTTGGGGAATAAGAGGAGGATCCAAGGCTATGGTATCATCTCCTGAATGGTGGGGAGCTGCATCTGACTCCTCCTCATCTCTATCCTCCTCCTCCTCCTCATTCTCATCCTCATCCTCATCCTCGTCTGCATCCTCACCTGCATCCTCATTCTCCTCATCTCTATCTATGTCATCCTCCTCTTCCTCCTCCTCCTCCTCGGCACTAGGCTGATCTCCTATGGGTGGATCAGGATCTCCTGCCTCCTCATGACCCTCTCCCTCCTCTGGCTCCTCCGACCTGGATCCCTGATCCTCATCTCGATCTCCATGTCTCCATGGGCCTGGATGGCCTGTCGGGTGATCTGGTGGAAAGATAGGCCCTGGGTATGATCTCACAAACCATGAGAGATACCTACGCTGTGCTCCAGGCTCTGTGGAGTAATTAGTGACCACATCCTGATCGGATCCCTCTATATCTGTAGTCTCGATGTCATCTATCGTCAGTCTCGCTACTGCTCTAGGTCTGGGAAGGACTCGTGAGTGTTGAGTATAGATGGGTACATCGGCTGGAACACACTCCTCTAGCCCAAACTACCTCTATACTCGGTCAAAGTAGAATGGGACTATGATATGTGAATATCATCCTCGCAGTAGGCAATTCCTCTGTAAGCATGCTAATTGTCTCTCCATCCCATCCCATCTGTGCATCCGCAGATATGGTCTCCATACTATCACCTCGGTTGTTAATCTATCAAATATCACTCTCTAATATAACAAATCCCTAAATCTCCACTTGCTGGTAAGTGGATAGGAAAACACCCTAGGTCGCTCGCTAGCCATACTCATCGGAAAGCCAACAGGCCTGGTGCATGTGAAGTGCTCAAATATCCACACCTGCAGAAGTGTGCTTGTCATCAAGCTGCAACCCTGTCCAAACACATACTCCTCAAGGTCATGATAGAGATGTGCAAGCATACTCCGACCCCAAGCATATACTCTCCTGTGTCTCTCCATAGCTCTGATGCACCATGTGAGACACCCATGCATGTGCATACCTCACCCATTAGGGCAGACGGCTAGTGCTATGATGGCAATCATAAGACATCTCACAAGGGGCACCTCTCCTGTAGGATGTAAGAGCCAGCTGACCATGATGCGACCTCTCATCTCACTTGGCATGACTCTCCCTATGCAGTATACCTGCTCTCTCTGATGGTCCTCCGTTGACCGATCAGTCGTGTATGTCACAGTAGCTCCTCTGATAGGAAGATGAAGTATGCGGTACACATCCTCAAGTGTAACCGTCATCTCTCCTACTGGAAGATGGAATGTGCATGTGTCAGGATCCCATCGCTCCATCAGTGCCATTAGCATCGCAGGATGAAATTGAATGGCTGGCATGAGGATCGCATACCATAAACCCACGATCGACAATGTATCCCTCTCTGCCTGAGTCAGCCAGGGAATCTGATTTCACAGACTGCGAAGAATCTACCCCGTAGTATGCTCTCTCATGTAGGGAAGACCCTGCAACAAAAAAACATAAGTATAATCAGTACTCAATCATCAAAATCATTCACGCAAACTATCGAACATCGTATGCTAACCCTGACATCCCTCGCCAAGTCCTGATTGGGACCATGGCGCCCTGAAGGGACCATGGCACTCTAAAAGGACCATGGCACCCCACAGGGACCATGGTGCCCTGGGTGGGACCTAGGGTCAGATTCCAGGGCCTGCAAACGATCATAGAAAGTCAAAGTCAATAGAAATGTAGAAAATCAAAAGTCAACATTCAGTCAACTCACCTCGTCCAGTGGCTCGTCATCGATCACGGCCTGTCACATGATCTCGATCCTCGTGGGACGCTCTGGTCATCGTGAAGGCATGATGATGGCTATGTGGGCTCCGCTACAATGAACAATTCTCAAAAATCAACAAAGTGACAAATGCAAATGTCACTTTCAAGGTATATACTTTCATTCCTTTACCTTTACTTTCAAAACCCTAATTTTCCTCTATCACTCATTTCATCATATCTTGAGTTTGGGAGATGCGATTTTCGAACCGTTTATTGCGTAGGAATCGTATTTTCATTCGGCTACTCTCGGGATGTTCCAAAAAGTGCTCTGTTGAAGCCTATTCGGTGAACATCCCTCATCAATAATCTCATACACAATTTGTCGTAAGTAAACATGCTATCCTGTTTCACCTCCCTAATAAGCAAGTCGAAACAGGGGGGGCATATAGCTACTCACAAATTTCATCACTTTCCTTAGTAAGCATTAGGTGATTTTGTGATCTAACGTGTGTTTTGTAGGGTGTGGTTCCTAACTGTGTACTGCAGATACCGCTGGGGGCTTCGTCCGACAACTTATGGATATATCCTTTTTCAAATGATGTTTACTTTTCTATACTTTAGCTTGCATATGCACGTAGTACTCATATGACCGCTAAAGTGGGGGCTAAATGTAGCATCGTACATTGTACGCACTTGCTAGGGTGGTACAATTTCACACCTAGTTTAGCACCCACCTTGGTGCATTTTACATTTTGCATTGCATTTCTCCTTTAGCACTTAATTAATCAAATTAATTAGGTCTAAGGTCCTATTTCATCATCTTCCACATCATAAAGTTGGGCCCTTTCGTTAAAGTGTGCCCTTTTCATTTTATTCCTCCAATACATAATTCAATCAAAAACCCTAATTAAGTCCTATTTTGAACTTGGGGGCTTGGTTTCGGGGGTCAAAACATCTCGAAATCACCTGTAACTTCGGGATTCTCTCTAAAATCATCATATCCGACGGCCCTGAAAATTTGGTGAAAAGTTGTCGGGACCATGGCGCCCGGAGTGCACATGGTCCTGGACATTTTTCTCGAAATTTTAGGAGCACAATCCAATCATAAAATAAAGCTTAACCCCAAGAAATTGGTGGGAGATTCAATCTCTAGGTCGGCCAAAAGATGAAATTACGACCTAGGGTTTCATACATAAGAGCTCTCTTTCTTCATTTGAAAGGATCCGGATTTTTGTTTTCAAGAACCTCATATGCAGCGAAAGAGTAGATCTTTGAAGACTTCAACAACATTCAACATCCATCTATCAAGCATTTATCAATTTCATTCATCCATTTAGGGCTTGGAAGACATTGAAGAACAATAGGAGATTACTGACTGAAGATTGGCTTGTACCCCTCCCTTGGGATTGGGTATGATTTCATGTTGTTTTCATGTCTTTGCATAAGATTCAATATATCATTTATTCATGCTTTAGATCACTTTGCATCTTGATTTAGAGCATTTACATTAACATTTACAAGCAATTAGGGTTTACTTTCTAGGTTGCTCTAGTTTGCTTACTTGCATTTTAGGATCTTGCACACACACAAGGTCTGCACACACAATACTTTTTACAATACAACTTGGCTATTCGTGGAGGTGGAAATCACCAAAGTGGGGGTTTGACTAAGGCAAAACCCTATATAGCCGCCCACCCTTTTCAGATATAAGTGCAGGTTTCGGGACTCGGACGACACCGCAGGTTGCAGATCCGGGAGAAGCAGGTCGAGACAGCACTCCACACCAAATTGCAGAGAAAAAGACCAGGACAGGGGCGCTGGGCACCCTGGTCCCTGGGACAGAGGCGCTGGGTGCCCTGGTCCTCCTGACAGACAACAATTTTTGATATTTCCGACAGCTTTCCGGAGTGCAAAACATCAGTTTCAGGTGCAGTTTCTGGGACAGAATCAGGATAGTGGCACCCGCGCCCCTGTCCTGAACATTTTCAAACAAATTTTGACTCCGGGTACGCATCTGCATTCTTGTTTCATCCTTGTGTTTATAGCTTTTCATTGTTTAATATCGATTCTGCAATCTTGTTATTAGTTCATACATGCATTTTGGGATTAGGACTTGAACTTGCATCATTTTATCTTTCAATTACAACAAAGGAATAGAAATCCTAATAGGTAGCCCGTGGCTCTCTCTTTCGCAAAAAGAAGTAGCCAATTGTGTGATACCTCTAGGCTCTTTCATATTTCGTAATGTGTGTCAAAAGGTAGGATTAGGCATGTTAACCTAGTCTCGCTTTTTCCCCTACACAATAGTACTATTGATGCAAGCACTAAAAAACCAATAGAGATAGAGATACCGACAACAAAGAATACAGAGAAACCAATTGAGATATTGGTAGTGGACAGTCCAGAGGTACAAACAAAGAAACCGTTAGTGGATACAACTAAAAAAATCAGAAAAAATGACAGAAGAGAGCATAGTGAAACAGACCGAGACACAAGCTGAGAAACAGGTTGAGAAATAGGTTCATACAGAGATAGTGCCACCGACAAATGCTAAGAAGCCTAAACCTTTGCTAGTTGAAATGCAAACAGAAATTGACCTACCAGAGGTCAAGACAAGCAAAGTTGTTACTACCACCGGCAACATGGAGATTGTTAAGGTAGTTGGACAATCATCTGGTACTTCCATGATAAAATTTAGACCCACAAATCTGACTGAAGTATTTTTGGATTCTATTAAGAAAATTAATGACTATAATGCATTGGCGTATAAGGCTGTAGGTGATACCATTCCTATTCTTAAATTGATTGCACCCAAGTGTAATGTAGATAATAAGGATTCTTTGAGTCAGTTAGGCACATTGTCTAAATACGTCATCGATAATTTACTGACTGTGGACCAAATAAATGAAGAAACATTTAAGGAGAAAATGGATAAGGAAAAAGAGAAATTTTTTGGAGAAACAATAAAGAAGTGCATAGAACATATTGACACCCTCTTACTGACACTGAACAAAACAATTATGGAGTTCAAGGAACTGTATAGAGACACCTGTAAGACTAATCTTTTGATAGTGGATATCAATAAGGAAATTAGTAAAGTGCAAAAGGAAATGATAACATAGCTGATAATATCATTGGCTCACCTGGACCAATATCAGTTATTGAGCAAGAAATTACTGAATTTGAAGAGAAACTTGAGAATTTAGAGAAGGAAAAGGAAAGAATAAAGGGCAAAGCAAAAGATCTTAAATGCAAACTCAGTCCTAAATTGGATAATCTCATCTCTTTGAGGAAAGAGATCTCAGAGGCACTTATTCTAGGATAAAAGACACCAGAAGAGAAAATGCATCACCTCACCGGTACTATTCAGAGAACAGAAGCAACTTAACAACAAGTTTACTCAGAGCCTGAATTTGGTGTTAGCAGACCTATTCCAGATTGTAACCAACCAGTTACAAGGTTCTAGCTGATAAGTGCACTCATCTGACAATTTTGACAACCTTTGTCATTGATGTCAAAGGGGGAGTAGTAGGACAAAGAAAAATGGTCATCAAAAGAGATCATCTGGTCAGGGGGAGCACACAGTTTTGGTAAGATTTTTTGACTTCAATTTTGGGGACACTTTTTGGATTTTTCTCATGAGTGTTGCCATCAATGCTAAATGGGGAGATTGTTGGCATTGCACACTCTAATGGTAGTTAAAGGTGATTAAAGGTGTTGTCATTGATGGCAACCTTGCAATCCTATGGCACGGGCAGATACCAACACCGACAGACTCTACATCGACAAATAGTTCACCGACAATGACAATAATGTTTACCGACACCCTAGCCGCCAAGATTTTGATTATTGTATTTATTGTAATATCTTTTGTAAGCCAACATGGCATATTGTAATAAGACTCATATATAAGTATGAGATCTTGTAGATCATACAACTTAGAGGATAGATATGATGGATATGTAGAGCGAATATTAAGGCAGATTTTGTATAAGGGTTTATGGTTATTGTATGAGCTTACACCGGTACTGAATCTGGCATTGCAGATGCTATTTAGTAACAGTACACTATATTGGATTTTCATAATCCATTTTGTAAGTCAATGAGACTTCCTTTGTAATTGAGCAGTGAGCTTTAGGCAGTTGGCTTTCTTGCATGTGCAATCCCCTCTTGTAAGTAATATCCATTCATTGGCCAGTGAGTGAATATTGTGGGTCACAAATCCCATCGAGGTTTTTCCCACACTAAGTTTCCTCGTTAAAAATCTTGTGTTATGGTGTGATTTATATGTTGTCTTTACTGCTCTTATTTACTGCATTAATTCTTGTTTCCCAGTACATTGTTTTGGAAAGCAAAATACTTAATAAGGTCAGAAATTCTGTTAACCGGTTAGATACTGATTCACCCCCCCTCTCAGTATCTTTGGGACTATCATCAATACTAACATTAATTACCTCTACTCCCCATCCAAATACTTTACTCCATAGTCCTTCAATCATTAATCCTAATTCCCCAATCCATTATCCTAATCCTCCATCCAATTCCAATTCCAATTCCAATCCCAATCCCAATCCCAATCCCAATCCTCCATCCAATCCCAATCCTCCATCTAATCTTAATCCTCGAAAATCCATAATGTCCACGTCCTCCAAATCCATTATCCATAATCTTATCCAAGACATGCTAGCAAAGGAGACAAAATCCTCACCTCAAAGCAAAGTGGCCAAGTCTCCTCAAGTCCTCCATCCACCCCAATCACCTCCACTGCAAAAAAAATCCCAATCCCCCACACTTCATGATACCCCCATTTCCCCATCTACTCACATCAAAGCTTCCCTACCTTCCTCCATCACACAATCCCCACAAATCCAAACATGCCAAAAGCTTGTTCCAAAGCATGCTGGCATAGAAACCTCTCCATCTCATGATGCATCTCCCTCCACTCCATCTAATGATCCCATCCCCTCCACTTCCTCTCATGATCATATGATTCCTCTATCATCACATGATCCTCTTCCATCTCATGATCCAATCACCCCTCCCACTCCATCTCATGATACCCTCCCTAGTCAAGATCAAAGTATCCCTTCATCTCCATGTCATGATACCAATCCATCTAAAGATCCTAATCTTCCTTCCACATCTCATCCCCCTCAAAATGGACTTGCATCTTGCTTCCAAAATAATAAGGGTCCTCAAGATAATGCTCAAGATGTTGGTACATCCTCTATTCCTCCTAAATCCAAATTTCCCTCATACAAATCAAAATCCCATTATCCCTCATCTTCCACATCCATTTTGGGACCCTATATTCCAAAGCTAAACCCTTCATTCCTTCCATCCATTTTGGGCCCCTATGTTCCGATGCTCAATCCTCCATCTCTTCCATCCATATTGGGTCCTTACATCCCTCCATCCACCACTCCATCACCTCAAATAATCCCTAAACAAGAACAACAAAGGCACACATCCTTGGATGCCTCCCAACACTCTCTTTCCACCATCCCATCCATAAAATCCATCAATCCTTCATCCTCATGCACCCATCCCATTGCTATTGGAAGCAATTTGAATGCCCAATCTAAAAATAATAAAGCTCAAAATCCACAAAAATCAAAGGATCAACATGTCCCCTCAAAACGACATGCTCAAAAGAAAAATGTGATCCGAAAGAAAGAAAAATTAAAAACGCCACAAAGGCCAAAGAAAAATTAAAAAGGCCACAAAGGCCCCAAAAGAAAAACTCAAAAACTATATGGATTCCCAAAGAAGCAATGCATCCCAAAGTAAAATCAAAATTGGCATCCAAATTTGCTAATCCAAAAGCTCCATCCATTCATAAGTTCTCCAATCCTCCATCTAACACTCCTCCATCTTCAAAATCCATTTTGGGTCCCTATGTCCCCAAATTCACCATCCCAACTCCATCATCCCCTTCTTCTATTTTGGGTCGCCATTTCCCAAAATCTACACATTATCCCCCATCTAATTCAAAACATTCTCCCCTACTACTCCACAACCCTTCAAGGTGTGTGCCAATGTTGATCTTCCATAAATTATTCAAAACCCTATCCATTATCCACCAGCCATTTTTCACAATCCCATTCCGTTAGTCCAATCCTTTCCAAATCCTTATCTTCCATCCCCTATCCATTTCATCTCCCCAATTATTGTTACCAACATCTATGAGCATACCTCTAGTTCAATGAAATACTAAGGGATACCATCTATGGAACTAGATTCTTGAGTCCTCCCTTCCTCCTTCACGCATCCACTATCTTTTCTATCCACTCATCCTTATCCTTCTCCATCCAAACTATTCAAAAAATTCAAAAAAATAAAATAAAAAAATCAAGAAAAATACAAAAATACGAAAAAAAAAAAATCAGAAAAAAGTAAAGAAAAATCATTTCATCCAATGGTGAAAACCACTTCTTGTGGTGCCTTGGGTAAGTACCATGATGAAAAATTGGAAAACAAGTGTCATGTGTAATCAACTCATCCCCTTGCACTCTACACTTGGGGGCAAGCTTCATCCACACAATCCTTCCATCCATCTACATCATATCTAAGTCCATTCTCCTTTCCTATCTTTGATCTTGACTATCCTATCCATATCCTCCATCTCATATCCCTCATGCTATCAAAATAAATCCTTCATTCCTATCTTTCATCTTGATCATATAAGAGGCAAAACAATGTATATGCATGCATGCTTTGGAGCACACAAGCCTTAAATCCTCTACCATCCATATCCATTACACATTATCCTCCCACCTCATACATCTTTATCCACCATTCATTGCATCCTTAATTCCACTACCTCTAGTGTGGGGCATTGCACTCCTTTGTAGTATAGTCCTTGGTCTCCATCACCCTACCCTCCATTCGTCCATATCCTATACATATCCATCCACTCCATCCATCTGTCTCCTATCTAAGCAATAACTCCCTCCTTCCATTCATCCATCCTCTTACCCACCCATTGGTTCTCCCTTGTCATTGGTTCCAGTCAATCAAATCCTATCCACCAATCCACCCCATCCTATCCAATTTATAATCCAATCCTATGTTATCCAATCATATTCTCCATCTCTTCCAATTCAATCATTAATCCCATCCTCAATCCAATCCTATTCAATCATCCATCCCCCTTTTCATCCTATCTAATCATTTATCCTTCTTCTAATCCTATCCAATCCATCAAACTGAGATTTCCCCATCTACTTGAGCTCACACTGACTAATCAAATCCAAGTGAAAATCCTCTCATCTGCAGACCTCATGCATCCAACTTGTCTTTTTTCATCCATCAATCAATCCATCACCTTTCCCATCGGGATGTATCCTTCCCTAGTCCGGTAGTTTATCCAAATCCATGTCCTACTCTTGGCAAGAGATGTCAATTGGTCATGTGCATGTTGATTGCATGCTTGAGCTTTTTGCTTTGTTTTCATCTTATGTCCTAAGACTATACTTGTTTAGGACTGGCTTGATCATCCCTATATCTTGGTATGTCTTGGCTGGTGTATAATGGGGCATAATTTTCATGGCATGGTATGTTTAAAGGGTCTTCCTTGTATGAACTGACAACCTTGCATTAGTGTTTATCAATGCTTGCATGATTGTGTGCAAGGCATTCCCATTTGACTGAGCATCAGTCCACACCTCAGATCTTCATATCATCCTGGTTCTTATAATCAGTGGTGTAGACTATCCATGGCAAAATTAAATCTAGGTTTTTCTCTCTATATTTGCTCAACAAGAAATCCAATCCATTTATCATTTCTTTGTCTCATTTCATTCACAACACTCCAACTCATCCTACTTCCCTCTTTCATTATCTCCATCATTTCATCACTTATTCTTCTAATTCCTTTTCAAGAGCACACCCGTGTTCTTCGAACCCGCATGTCCTCTCGAGGGGGCATACCACTGCTTTTTCGTCATCCTTACTCCTCATCATTATTCCTCATTTTATGAATGGGGCATCGTGCTACTAGTCCTTATCCTTTTCTTCATCTCACGACTAGGGCATCATGCTACTAGTCCTTATCCTTTTCTTCCACTATGTTTTATTCTTCTTTGATATAACATCATTTCACGATGCTATATCAAAAAGGGGCAAAATGTCGACACCTAAAATTAATATTTGATTAATTTAATCCTATCAACATAATTAATTAATTTAATTGTGTTATCCTTATTCCTCTCATAATTAATTAAATCTAATTTAATTAATCCTGTCACTATTGTCCAATAATTAATTTATCAAATAAATTAATTATTCCCCTATTCCTCTAAAGTCCCCTCCAATAATTATTTTCTCTAGACCCACTTAGTTAATTAATTCTAATTAATTAACCTAGTCATGTGATTCCTACAAATCAGTTTTCCTAATCCCACTTAGCCTAATTAATCCTTCTAGAATCTCTTATAATCATGCTTATCATTATCCCTCAATTTTTAATTCCCACTCATGTCACATCAACATTGAGCCTCTCAAAGAAATTCAAATTTCTTTGAATCCCTCAATTTTGGAATTTTTAATTCCTCATATTTGAAATTCAAATTTCTCCCTCCTTTTCCCAAGGAATTTTATATTCCTGTTTATTTTCCCAAGGCACCCTTGATCCATGCCTTCTATCTCAAATCAATCTCAACCCTTCATAATCAAATCAATCTTGGCCCTCCATTGGTCTCATCCAATCTATAAATTGGAGCCTATTCTCCTCACAAATCATCCACTTCTCATGCATTGTCATGCTACATATTTCTTCTCTCATCCTCTTCATAATCCTCTATCAAATCCATCCATCCTAAATCTTTCAATCCAAATCCAATCCAACAATCCACTTACCTTGTTGAGCATTTGGAGAGAATTCCACATCCATCAAGAAGGAGCCCATCCAATCAAGTTGAAGAGAGGCGCTATTCAACTTCACCGAAGGCTCAATCCAAGGAAGAGGTAAAATAGTAAAGGTATAAAATGATCTTTTAATGTTTTATGGTTTTCTTGTTTATTTCATTGTCATTTTGATCATTTGACCTTTCATTCCATTTTCCCCTCTTCAAACACCATCTGAACTTCTCTGTGCTCATAGCCTGTGTTAAAGAATCTGCAACATTCATCAAAGTTTCTACCTTAACCAACTTCACCCTTTCATATTTGACCATATCTCTAACAAAATGATACTAAACATCAATGTGCTTGGTCTGGGCATGGAATGTCAGGTTCTTAGCTAGGAAGATCGCACTCTAACTGTCACAATAAACTATCATGGCTCCTTGTTTTATTCCAATGTTTGAACATAGTCTCTTAAGCCAAATGGCTTCTTTACAAGCATGAGTAGCTACCATATACTCTGCTTTAGTAGTGGACAAAACAACCATAACCTGATGCTTATTCATCCAACTAATTTCACTAGCAAATAAAGTAAACATATAAGCACTGGTGGATCTTCTGCTATCAATATCATCTACCCAGTCTGAATCCACATAACCATGAATATCAAGGGAAATCGCGTCTCCAATTGAATTACCATGATAACACAAAAAATACTCCGAGGTATCCTTCAAATAACTGAAGACTCTTTTGACTGCATCCCAATGAACTCTACCAGGATTAGAAATATATCTGGACAAAAATCCCATTGCTTGGGTAATATCTGGTCTAGTATAGACCATAACATACACCAAACTCCCAACTACACTTTGGTAAGGCACTCTGCTCATGTCTTCCATCTCTGATGGGGATGCAAGACAATCTGTAATAGATAATTTCTTTCCAACTATAAAAGGAACACACAATGGTCTACAATCCTGCATGTTAAACCTCTATAACATTGAATTCACATACTTGCTTTGACCTAGCCATAGCTTTCTATTCACTCTATCTCTTTTAATTTCTATCCCAAGAATGTGTTTCATTGCACCAAGATCTTTCATTTCAAATTTAGCAGCGAGTTGAGACTTAAGTTCTAAAATCATACCTTTCCCTTTACCAATGAATAATATATCATCAACATACAATACAATGTACAAGAAATGATCACCATCAAATTTATAATAAACACAGTGATCTGATTTAGAATACTCAAATCCCAAACTCAGCACATATGTATCAAATTTCTGGTACCACATACTAGGACTCTGTTTGAGGCCATACAAGGATTTCTTTAATTTACAAACCAAATTACTTTTACCTTTCATCACATAGTGCTCTGTCCGTGTCATATAAATATCCTCCTCCAAATCACCATGAAGAAAAGTAGTTTTGACATCCATTTTCTCAACTTCTAAATCATAAGTAGTAGCAATTGAAAGCAAAAATCTAATGGATGTCATTTTGGCAACAAGAGAAAATATCTCACCATAATCAACACCGTCAACCAGAGAGTAGGCTTTTGCAACCAACCTCGCTTTATACTTATCAATGCTCCCATCTGAACCAATCTTTTTTTTGAACACCCATTTACAACCAATAGGTTTCCGTCCTTCAAGCAATGGTGCAAGATCCCATGTATCATTCTTTCTCAAAGATTCTATTTCTTCTTCCATAGCAATCTTCCAGGATTCTACATCATTCATACCTAATGCTTCTTCTACAGATTTTGGTTCATCCACATTAGTATTCAAAGAAAAAATACATCTCCAATCATCAAGTAAATAAATTTCACGTGGTTGTCCATGTCTTGTAGGCCTTCGAACAAGTTGAGTTGGAGGTTCTTCCTCCTCTTCTGAAGACTCAGAGCTAGACAAGCTCTCCTCAACTTCTTGCCTATCTAGGGGTCTCGATTCAACTCTTTTAGGTGTAGAAGAAAATTGAATCACATCTTCCTTTTTAGTATGTTCTGGCTACAATGTAACAGAAGGAGACTTAATTTCTCTAAAAATAACACTTAATTAACTTTTGTGCAATAGGGTCCCAAAGCTTGTATCCTTTCACACCATAACTGTACTCGATGAAGATACATTTCAAAGCCTTGTTCTCCAACTTTGTCTGCTTCTCCTTTCACACATGTGCATATGCCTCACAACCAAAAACTCTAAGATGTCTCAATGAAGGCTTGTGACCTAACCATGCTTCCATAGGCGTTTTATCAAAAGAGTCGATGTTAGAGACCTGTTAATCAGGTAGCACATAGTGGAAACAACTTCAGCCCAAAATTTTTGTTCTAGACCAATACCACTTACTATACTCCTACCCTTCTCCATCAGTATCTTGTTCATTCTTTTTGCAACTCCATTCTGTTGTGGAGAATATGGAGTTGTCTTTTGTATGTTAATGCCACAGTCTTTACAAAATCTATCAAAAGCATTAAAGCAAAATTCACCGCTATTATCAATCCTCAAACATTTAATTTTCTTTCCAGTCTGCAACTCAACCATTGCTTTAAATTCTTTAAATCAACTGAAAACTTTAGATTTGCTCTTTAGAAAATATACCCATGTCCTACTAAAATCATCAATAAATGAAAAATAATATGTGGACTTTCCAATCAAAGGAACATCTACAAGACCAAACACATCATAATGAATAAGATCCAAAACACCACAAGTTTTATGATAACTCAAGTAACACTGAATGCGGTTTTGTTTTCCATAAATACAATGCTCACAAAAATCAAAGTAAAGATTACAATCATTCAAACCTTCAACAATGTTTTTATTTTTCAAGGTCCTTAGACCCTTTTCTCCAATGTGGCCAAGCTTTTGGTGCCATAACATATTCTTCTCTGCAGGTAACTTTGTTTCAAAAGAAAGAGCACCCTTACGTACCCAAAATCCAGTTCCATCTGCTGAAGGTGAAACCCTTAAATCTTCCACAGATTTACTTTTTATAAGTGTTATTACACTCAACAGTGTATGCGTCTAGCTTATACAAAGTGCCGAACCTGGCACCTCTAGCAATTACCATGGCACCTTTAATCATCTTACATACTAGTTCAGAAAAGACTACCTGCACACTCGCATCTATTAGTTTTCTCACAGATAACAAATTTGATTTTAATCTAGGGATATGCAACACACCATTAATCCTTTTTATTCTACCATCAAAAAACCCGATTCTAACTTTACCTCGACCAAAAATGTTTAAATGTGAATCATCATCCAAATACACCTTACCTCCATTAAATTCTTCATATTCAGAAAACCAATCTTTATTTGCAGTCATATGAAAAGATGCACCTGAGTCAATTAACCATGCATCATTACCTGTGTTAGTCGCCAAAGCTGCAATAAATGCATCACCATCTTTCTTGGACTTAGAATCATAATCAATCTTCTTCTTTTTCTTCTTCTTTTCTTCTTTAAAGTCCTTTTAGATGTGACCTGGTTTACCACAATTCTAGCAAATGACTTTGGACTTTCCAGGAGATTTCGATCTCCCTCTCTATTTGGACTTATCGCGCTTCTCATTCTTCTTGCCTTTCTCCTTAGGTATTCCATGAATAATTAGGGCTTCCTTTGAGCCGAGGGATACCTTCCTCCGCATCTCTTCACCAAATAGAGAACCCACCACATCTTCAAACTTCAAAACAATAGAAGTACTACTGATAGCCATAACAAGAGAATCCCATGAATTAGGCAAAGAACAAAGCAAGATCTGGAATTTATCCTCTTCGTTCATCTTAACACCGACAAATACTAATTGAGCCACCGACATATTGAATGCTTCTAGGTGGTTTTCAATTTGTCCACCCTCTTCCATCTTCAAGGAATACAATTTCTTCCTCAAGAAAATATGATTTACTAAAGATTTCGCTTGATAAATTTCACTAAGCTTAGTCCATAGCTTCTTTGCAGTGTTTTCTTCATGGACATTGATCAGAACAGAGTCTGCCAGGTACAGTCTGATTAGACCCTTGGCTTTTTGATCCATAATATTATACTGAGCTTTCTCAATAGGTTCTGAGGGCCTTTGGACATTCGCATCAACAACATCCCATAGATCTCGATCTATTAACAGATCCTCCATCTTCAGCTTCCACATCTCAAAATTTGTTCCATTAAATTTGTCCACCTCTATTTTCCCTAAAAAACTTACCATCTGAAGTTTCCAGCAACAAGATCAAAAAGTGTCTTCTGCACAAGCTCCCACTCAAATCTGGATTAGTTCAAAAAACCCAACAACCCACAACTGAAACCAAAGGTGATCAAGCTTTGATACCACTTGTAAGAAAGTTAAGGAGCGAAAAAACTTCCTACACTAACCTTGAGAGAAGGATAATGCAAAAACTTTTACAGATCGTCACAACAGTTACATAAAATAGAAGTAGATATAATAACATTCAAACCATAACACATTGATTTACGTGGGGAAAACCCTTTTGGGAGAAAAAACTCACACTCTAAAAGCCGCCCAATATATTATTTAGCAATAAAAATAAATTACAATATACTTATAGAGCAATATCTTCACAAGAGTACCACTAATCAAAGATTCAGAGGTAAATCAATAGCCATAAGACTCTTACACACAACCTCTATCTCACGCACCTCATATATAGGAGATACAATACAAGAAACCGTCAAATGATATTACAAAACCATGGGCTAAAACCACCCAATAAGGTGTAGCCGACCTTATCTCCCTTCTAGATTCCCTATGACATGTCCCTCCCTTTTTATAGCTCATTTATGTGTTCGATGTATTTTATATTTCCTATTTTAGGAGTACAAACTTCCGAAGGCCATAACTTGAGAACCGTGTGTCCTATTGACAAAATTTTTGAAGCGTCAGACAACTCGTGAAATGCTCTATTGTCTCGTAAATGGCTACATCATTTACACCCACATTTTAGGACATTTCGGGGCCTCTAAAGTCCTCAAAATCAAATTTAAACCTTTCATTGGACCCTCCAAAATGAAAAATTTAATATCTTCAAAACTAGTTGTGATCTTGCGACGTAACTTAACCAGAATGATTATCTAGCCAACCAGAAGCTTCGGGGAGAATTTCACACCATTTCGTTCTCAAATGAAAACTTACTATAAATAGTAACCTCATGTAAATACAAGGTTGAGAAACCATATTCCCACCATACTTAACATCCTTTGACTCACTGATTTCTTCCATTTTTACTACAAACACTTGGTAGCCTTTCCTTTCGCTTCGTCTTAACTACATGGTAGAAATTTACCACAATCTAACCTCTCATTGGATTCCTTGAAAGAATAGCTTGTTACCAAAATCATTAGAATATTCAACTGTCTTGTCAAAGCAATTGACCTTAGCCTTGTGTTGTCCCAACCATCTCATTCTTAGAATGACATCATAGGTGCCTAGAGGTTCTACAAAAAGGTCAACTTCAATGGTGAAGTTTGGAAAATCAACTCTTGCCCCAAATAGGTATTGCTCTACTCGAGCTCTTGTTTGGTTTGCATACTCTACAACACAGGAGTTAGCCACAAGGCCAGCTCTCTTAGGAAACTTGCTAACCAATTTAGGTGAAATAAAATTTTCAATGGCTCCTGTATTAATGAGTATAGTAAGAGAAATGTGATATGAAGTACTTGGGGTTTCCACCGGAGTAAACTGATACTTAGCTTGCTGATTATCAACTATCGCATGAATTCTTTGTTGGAAAACTATCTGTTGAGGTGGCAACAGATTTCTCTGTCGTTACCCTCCTTGTTGTTTCGTTGGGCACTACTTAGCGTAGTGATTTCCACCACAAGTAAAAAAACCTCCTAAGAGTCCTTTCTTTTTTGTTTTAGTGTTATTTACCCTATTGTCTCTTCTGGGTTTTTCATAGCCCTTCTGATCTCCTTGGTTATTTATTTGACCTCCTTTGTACCCCTTACTGTTCTTATTATTTGATCCATATCTTTCTCATTTCTTCTTAAAGGTCTATGAATATTGTATCCATTTTCTTTTTTTCCTATTCCTATCTCTTATTGAGTCGTCCTTATAGATTTTTTGTTCTTGCTCGATAGCATTTTCATAGGTTTCATCCATAGTTGTAGGAGCTAGGACATCCAATGAACCTCCTAATCAGTTATTCAAACTCATAATGAATTTCCTGATCTTGTATTTCTCATCCACTTGGAAATGTGACACATATTTCAGTAAAGAGGTGAAATTTTCGCAATAGGAATGGACAAAAAGTTCTTCTTGTCTCAAGTCTTGGAAATCTGTTAATTTCTACTCAATGAATAGCTGCGACAACCACCTTTGCATAAAAACTTCCACAAACTTATTCTAGGTTATGTTGTCCGATCTTAGACCCAATTCGGCCTTCTTGTTCTCCCACTAACTGACGACTTCTCTGGTTAGTTGGTAGGCTCCCCAAATAGCCTTCATATTTTTTTGTGTAGTCCCTGATTTCAAATTATTTTTCCATGCCAATAAGCCATGATTCGATGACATCTTCTCCTTCGGATCCATCGTACCGAGGAGGTTTAACTTTTTTCATGTCCTCAGATATGGCTTCCACTATCTGTTTATCTTTTCAGTTCTACATGTGGGATTGAGTTCCTTGGAGCCCACTCTAACAAGTGTGTTCCTACTCTGTATTTCTGTCTCTGAATTGAGACTCATATTCATCATTGTGGGTTTTGGTGTGACCGCCTACCCTCTGCTCCAAAACTTGGAGCCTATTTTGAGTGTTTTCAACCATACATATAAGTTTATCTAGCTTATTGATTAGAGTCTCCGGAACTTCGGATTCTCCTCTACCCTCTTGGTTTTGAGACATACTACTGTTCGTGTTTAACATGTTATTCCAGAATATGCAATTTTTAGTTTCTATCTAATTTCATCAATAAAAGCATGAAATTGACACATAAATTTTTACACTACCCAAAGTTGATATTTTTCTTTTACCATATATACCATGTAAATTTCTATTTGAGAGTGAATTTAAAAAATAGTTAGGGGTTTTGGATTTCAATACATACAATGTAAAATCTATCTTAGAGTTACTTTCAAAAAGAGTTGGGGGTTTTGTTTTTCAATATATACAGGGTAAAGCGCTATCTAAGAGCTACTGTCAGAAGTAGTCATGGGATCTTCCTACCCTTCAAAATGGGAAAAAGGAACTAATTGAAAACCTAGTGTGGGTATCCTTGTCTTCTTTGGTTCTTCAGGCTTAGGGTTAATTACAACAATGTTAGATGTCATATCCTCGATTGTTGTCTTGGCAAGTTTGGGTGCTTTGTTGGCTAGAATTTTAGTTTGCACTGATGCCTTATTGACAACAGTCCATGGTTGGCTTTCTTTTATTATCCTCTTAAGGGCATATGCTAATATTTCATCATCTGATCACATCAAGCAACATGAATAATCATGCTTGAGATTTGTTACTCTCCATGTTTGAGAGTAGATCAGAACTCGAACTTGTTTTTGCTTGGTTGTGTGAATCAACATCCTGATACAATACCAAAATGTTTTTTTTTTAGTTCTGTATCCTAAGTTTTCTATTTGTAGTGAGCCCTAGGTTTAGTGTCGAACCCAGAGCTCTGATACCATATGTAACATACCAAAACAAAATAAAGAAAAATAAACTACAACTTTGCAACTTTTAACAGAAAGGATAGAATCACTAATTTTTTTTGAACATCAAATAACTAAAATGAAACTAGATCTTAATTGAAAACTTGAATTAAAGAAAGTTCTATGCTATAAGAAAGAATAGTAGATATGAATGTAACTTTAAACAATTCAATTTAAATGGAAAGAGAGGTTTAGAAAATACATTTCTCCAGATGCTAATATTCTGAACTTTCATAGCTTTATCATCAAACCAATGAGGAGGGAAAGTATAATCAGGGCACTTTTCTGCCCAACCATGGACTTACTAGTCCCTTGTGCTATATCCAACTGGATTGGCCCGACCCTTCACATGGAAGTAACAAGAAGTTGAAATTTTTCCATTTGAGACTGGTGCATAATCCTACACATCTCCCTAGTCGGTCATACACTATAGGATACCCCTAAGTAGTATGACCTTTGATTGGGGTGTGTATCTGGACTATAGAGCTGACTAGTGCTCATAATAAGAGCACCACCTTGGCCAAAGGTTTTCAATAGATTGAATCACACTTAAGTGTGAAGTCAAGTTCCACCTTTCTCGGCTTCAACTTAATGTTCTAGGGCATAGGTCTAGAAACAAGCAAGCTTAAATTTATAATTGACAATATCTATACTCACATATTGACTCTTGGTCACACAATAATTTTACATAATTTTTGTTATCAAGACTAATTCTCATCAGAGGTTTTTGATTAATCTTTGTCATATTCTTTGTATACATTATTGGAGAATACAACTAAACACCTAGGTTAGGAGAGGTAAATGGCCTAAGAGCCACCAATTGCCCATGTGAGCTATAAATTTAGGAATGATCATCATGCAT